>NC_133828.1:25773370-26074909 GCF_047830755.1 Zonotrichia albicollis
TAACTCACAAAGGGAGGTTTTCAGTCATTAGAACAGAAAGTAACATAAAATCGAATAAGACTGAGCTCAGGGTGACAAGAGCACTTGTCTCTGAAGCAAGCATATGCATTCTTTTGGTGTTTAGGCTTTTGACCAGGCTATGTTCCCAATTTGCCCCTTCTTCCTGTTAACACACTTGTGGTTTGTAAAAATCTGAACAAAGAGTTTTTCCTAGGCAATTTTAAACAATTTATGTGATGTGCTAGCCATCTCAAAATGTTTTACATCAAGTGCTGCCCTTCCCAAGGTGTCTTCTGATAGTGAATCTGTTTGAATTACTCAGGTAACACGTTGCAGGAAAGGAAATTAAGGAATATATCCCAATTGTGTCCCAACTATTTGGTGGGAAGTGCAGTGTTAGTATTTACAATATATAATCAAGGGCAGTCAGAGAAAGCCCTTGGCAAACAGGGACAAAGGGCTCAAAGATTTTTTACTTCAGCTGTCAAATAATATCCTTTACTCAGTATGACCAACTTGATAGCAAATCAAAGCAGGTAAAAGGTTTTGCCTGTGGAGGGATGACTACAGCCCAGTGGTGGCAGGATGAGAGCAGTGGCAAGTAAACACATTTTACATCTGAAATAAATCACTAATATCTGCCAGGCACACTCAAGAGTAGGAGCTCTGGAGCAGGATTTTATAGAGAAGCTCATTGGAGCGACTGTCTTGGTAACAACTTTTCTCTGATAAAACTGCCTCCATCAGGAACTGGATTGTGGTTTCTTCTGCCAACTCTCATGTCCTGAAGTGAATTGCTTTCCCTCAGTGTTTCCCGGGGAGATTTTAATTTTTATCTCTGACCTTGTGCAGTACTTGATTTACGAGTACTTTTATGCAAATGTAAATTCTTTGTATACTTAAGAAGTTGATACTACAGTCATTTAGAGTCCTGTATTGCTTCTCCATGCTCTCATTGTGTGTCTGCTGGTGCAGAAATAGACGTGCCCTTTTTTGTCAAATGCTCCCAATAGATTTGGTTGAAAGGGCTGCCATTCAGCTGCTGGTTCAGACTTTTGGGGAGCGGTTTGCTCGCTCCTGACTGCTGTGGTATTAGGGCTCAGCAGGGTAAATGGAGCTGCTTGTCTTTTATATAGGTAAGTAATGAATTAAGTCCTAATACTACACCAGTCAAGAAAGCCCAAAGCAGCTGCTTTTACCATCCTGTGTCTGTACAGCCATATGGTACACATAAACTGCAGTGTTGTGTTCGAAGTCATTAATGCTGCGCCTAATATTCTGAACTGGTTTTTGTTGCTAAAAATCAGCTAAACTTGAGAATAAAAACAAGTGTTTTAAATGGAAATTAAACCCTTTTCTTGTATTTTTACGATGCAGGTAAGACAAAATAATTATTGCCAGAGTGACTGCTTGCATCTGAAATAAATTTATACACATTATTTTAAAAAAATCTAGTTAACTTTAAAATATGTAAGTTTTCTTGTCATTTAGGGTTCTGTGAAGCTGATCATCAAGAGGGTTGCAAATCATTGGCGGTTTCTATTTTCAGAGTTCCACATCCCAGAGTAATTTGCTTTAATTTCACCCAATTTAACCTATACTTCACACCATCACCATTCAGCTTTAATAGCTATGTTCTATGCATAAGAAAAGCAGATAAATGTCCACAATTAGACTGCAAGTGATTACAACTAGTTAGGGCTTTATGAAGACAAAACTTAAGGGGCTGTAGCACAAAACAAAGCCACAAAAGATGTCTAAAAAATTCTTTCTTCAGAAGTCAAGGTTTACTACAACGTTTTATTTAATGTTTTTTGTACTTGATTTTGCTTATGTTGAAGATGTAGGCAGGTGCATCTTCTTCAACTGAAAATTACTCTGCTTAAAGAATATTAGGTTTGTGTTACAGGTGATTAATTTCACTTGAAATTAGCTTGTAAGGGAAAACATGCTAAACCTACTTTATTTTTGGTTCTTTGTTAACATGTGCTTTGTTTAAGAAGCTGTAAAAATGTTGATTCTGATGGTATTATTTTCTCCTAATAATAAATATGCATAGTAAAATGTACTATCATCAAAGTTGAGTACATTCTGTATTGTTAAATATACCTACACCTCAGTCAGAAATAGCAGTATCTTTTACAGTTTAAGTCTTTGGAATACTGATGATAGCGTGTCAAGCCAGTCTAAGTATAGATATTAATTATAATATTTTTTTTTATACTTCTAGTCTTGTTTTTTTGTAGCTCAAAGAAATACCCTCCTTCTAGCTTCCCACTCAAGTTACTGTATTTTATTTGTTTGTTGTGTCCCCCATTCCCACAGTAAGTGGCCAGATAACATTATTGCTCGTTTGTGCAGGGCTTGTACCGGGGCTGTGTGTGTGTGCCGTGATGTGCCGGCCCGGCTGTGCCGAGCAGCTCCCTTTGATAGCACTCACTGAATGTATGTGCAGGGGAAATGCAAGCACCAATTACTCTCTAGCTCTGCTTGGTGGTGCTGTTATTAAACATTCCCTTATAGTTTATTGACAAAAATGCTGGTCATTACCCTAAATACCAATGGGAGTTTCAGCTTGTGATGCAGTTCGGATTCTGATCAAATTGTAAATATCCCCCTTAATTGCAGCATAACATGTACCAATACGCTGCTTACCTTTAGTAAATGAATGCAAGATGCCAGAATGCCATTATGGGAAGCTTTAGTGTTAGTCAAATGTTTGGTTACATTTTACTTTAAGGGTAAGGATAATTAGAGAAATGAAGCGACTGGTATATAAAAGAGAAATTAATCTTGAAGATAATAATTAATTTCCATAATTGCAATTAGGAGCAGAATAAGATAAGTTTAGAAGTAGTATTTTGATTTAGATTTTAGCATCTCAGTGGCAGCTTGGAGCAGCTAGAAACAATAAGGTTTAGGCTATAGGCAGCTTCTTCGTTTTTATGTCGAACTAGTTTTATATGCTATATCATAAAACTTTCAGTCCAATCAGCAACTGCATTTAAATACTGCAAATTGTGGCAGCAAAACAATAATTCTGCTGATTAGCCCCTTTCCATTTCTTGTAAGTGAACTGTTTATGCTGTTGAGTACCTTTTGAAAAAAGAAAAAGCCAAAACAGCCTTGATTAGTCAAGGAGTAATTGGATGACTTGATTTTAGCAAGAGAATGAATTGGTTGATGATAGCCTGTAACTAAGTGTAGTGGTTCTGTTCAGATGAATACATAACATACAGTCATCAGATCTTGACAGGTATAACATAAGCAATGCAAAAATTTCTGGAGGCTGAGAGGTAAATTTTGTCAAAGGAATTTTGAAGCTGATTTTTGAAAGAAATGGGAAGAAATGTGCATGCCATTAGATGATACCATTTAAAAGTGACATTCGTTATGGCTGTCCTGTATACATATTTATGTGTTCTTAGTTTTGCTTGTCAAGAACAAATCTAGACTGGGTGTCCTGGCTGCCATCAAGACCTTACAAATTGACAGTTCCTGCACTTCCACAGGAAAAAAACAGAGTCAAGTTGCACATCTTCTCCATTCATTTTGTTTTCTGCATTTTAAGCCAATAATTTGAAAGAAATGTGCAGAACCAGCTATTGCTGCATTCTATCTTTCACGCCACTTAAAAACATATTTTTGGCCCCCCACACTTGGACCCAGACAGCCCAGATAAAGTGCTCAGCTAAAGATAAACCCTTCCCCAAAACTGAGGAATATTTCAAGTTTGAGCCTAAGGGCAGTGGTAGAGGGAGCTGGGTGTGGCAGTGATAATTTCCAAGCTCCTTGCTTCTAGTAATTTCAGCTTATATCATTATTTTGAGGCTATTAGCTGACAAAAATGAATCCTGCTCCAGTATTATGCGTTACCATTTTCCTGTCTAAATACTTGTCTTGTTTTAATAGCAGTATCTGGATACTGCTAAAACATGAAGGGAATTTACCACAGCACATGTGTACTTGCAGTGAGCCTGATGTTTTTAACTCTGTAATCTTTGCTCTTGTACACTAAAGGAAGTGACAGAGATTTTTAAAGGTAGAGTGCAAATCCATCAGGATGTTATGGGAGATTATTTGAGAAAAAGCTTATATATATATAAAAAAAATACTTAAAATAAGAAACATGGTTTCTGTTCAACTTCCTTTAACAAACTTCTGGTAAAATTATAGTTTACCTCTGCTAGGATATGTGAGAGAGATGCCTGAGAACTAGTAATGATTTTTTAAAGTAATTAAATTACCAATCAGAGTTTCCCAGTTGACCTTCCTGTTACTGCTGTGTGATTAGCTTGGCTGTTGACAAACACATGGTTCCTTGGGGAGATTCTTGAGCAAGTCTATTTTATGTATGCATTTCTTTGCCAGAAAGATTGATTCCTTTTTCCTCTTACAGTAGTGTGCCATAGTTTCCTGCAGTAGAAAGAGGGCAGTTTTGGAACACAGGCAGTATAACTCAAGGAAGAAGTCAAAAGGAAGGTGGTGTGGTTTGGGGTAATGTTGGAGAAATGCTGAGGCCCTTTATGTTTTAAAAGCAAATGCATTGGTGAAGATGTGGGAAGTACAATGGGTTTTCATTTTATTCATTGGAGAAGGTCATTATGTCCATAGGTCATACTGTCTTGAGAACACAGTGGTGTGACTAGTTTTGGAGATGTTAATTGTAAATATGCTTTTTAATTAGTATTATTTTAAAATAAATAAAGTCGTTAGATCAATTTTTTGTTTGTTGAACTTCCAAAATATCATAGCAGCTTTTAAAAGATGAATTTTTAGCACAACTTTGAAAAAATTAATTTCTTAATGAAAACTTGAGATGCTAGACTACAGAGCTCAGCAGCCTGTATCCTGCAGGTGTGCCTGTACTACAGAGGATATTGTGTGAACAAGCTGCTAACCTTGTAAGCCTCCCTCCTACTTACAGAAATTGAGGCCTCATTATGTCAGTAAGAAGACAGACATGGTTTGTTTGAGGTTCACAAAATTTAAACACACCTCATCGTCAGTGTGGGCTTTACTTCTGACACGTGGCCATGTTTGCAGTCTGTGCTGTTTTACAGCCATCCCATTCTAGTCCTTTGCTTCCTCATCTGGATGCCCTGTTAGTATAATTTTGGGGAACCTTTGCTCCCTCATTTTTCTCCCAAGCTGTATTCGGCTTGAGATCAAAATAAGATTACCAAATGTCTGTTTTGCCTTGTCCCTATTATTTTTCTCATAGATTTTGTTGTAATGAGAGAGCAGTATCAGATAAGCTAATCTGAGGATTTCTTTGTTGATGTTTGTTTTTCATTTTTCTTCTTCAGTGTCCATAAACGAACTGATTTTGAGTTTTTTTGCCTGATACTGAAGACAGTCTTACCTGTTCCTTCAGAAAAACAAAATTCTCATTTGTTTGCTGTCATCGTGTATCTCTAGACCCACCTTCCATTTTCCCTACTTCTTCCAATTCAGCAGTTTTTAGTTTCATCGGGCTGTTTTTCTACACAGTGCACCATACCAGCTACTAGTCTGGTGCTACTCAGCGTTCCTAGCCTGTGTCCACCTTGTGCATCATGTTCATGGTACAGCTATTGCATTATCTTTAACTGGACAGTGATGGGGTTCTTAGTACTCCGTTTGTTGTACTTTAAAATAAAGCCTTTGGGTTTTCTGTTTTGCTGCTGTGTGTGCTGCAGGGAAGGTGGGGCTATCATAACATCTTCCCCAACAAAAGAGAGGTAAAGGCCTTGCTTGACAGAGGTATTTCACGCAAAGGCAGAACGACAAAGTAAAAAATAACAATATGCTGTTAACAGTCTATTACCGGTAAGGTTTGTAGTTTGAGATTATGTTTCTTATTTTCATCATTGAAACTTGTAAATAATATGCACATTTTCTTGTTTATCTTATTTATAAACTCAGCTTTGCAACTCCATTTTTTCCTACTACTTTGCGCTTTAATATAGGCAGTTTTTAAAATCAGGTACTGAGTAAAACATTTTTCTGGTAGTTTAACTGCTAGTTTCTCACATCTGTACTTTTTCCAAGAGATCTTCTCTCTTGCTCAAAGCCTAATTCCTAAGGTTACCACCAGTTCTGGCTTGCTATGTCTGCATGCAGCTCTGCAGACTGGAATTGAATTCCCTACAGTGCTCAGTGTGATTTGTAGCAGACCATCACTGCAGAGCGGGCTGGAGGCTGGCATAATAGATCGTTCCGGATACATCCCACATGGATATTGAGACAAAGTTAAAAACTAAGGCTCTTCCATCCTAGTGGTGTCACTCTGCCTTTTCCTTCCCTTCTTCTTGAGTCTCCCTCATCCCTTAAGACCAAAACAAACAGTTTATTTTAGTTTTTATTTTTATGTTCTAAATGGAAGATCTTCATGGTCATCCAGCTTTTCCCTGACTTTAACAGTGTGGGGAGTTTTGTTGCTTTTTAAACCCATGGACACTAGATGCAGAGGGATGTCAGAAGATATTATTTACATGGTCATGGAGGCTTTTTTTCTTGATATAAGGAAGAAAGTCTTTTAGTGAATGAATGCAACGTATCAGTTGAGAAGGCTGAGGCAAGTAGATGTTTTGTTGGTCTGTGTGGTGACATCTTCCTACTTCTACCCGTTTTATTCAATATTTTCCTTGTAAAATAGAACAGAGCAGGTAAGCTGTTCTCTAATATTTGCTCATCTGAACAGCCTACATCTCATTCTGTCAGGTGTGCAAGTAAGGATTTATGGAAGACAAGGGCTGTGGTATCTCTTCCTTGATTGCCTGGCACTGGTATAGATTAGTGTGGAGTGTTTCCATTTAACAGAGCAGCCTGTTCTCCCATCATGGCCAGCATCAGGATCTGTTGCTGAGGTAATTCTGCTTGTACCCAGGTAGTTCACTGATCAGCTTTGGAGAGTAACAGTTCATGAGAGAGGAGGGAACTTCTGGTAGCCACTATTTGAAAGGCTGTTCGTAAGTTTATGTAAAAATGGTTTTGATATTTGACTGTGAACAACCTTTTAAACCTGTCTTCCATGTGCATTGGTGTAAGGCTTTGTTGCTATAATCTTGGTATTCAGTAAGTTAAAACAAAAGATGAAGTTTAAGGTGTTAATGATGACAAAGAACCCCCACAACTTTCTATATATCAGTTAAGGAATTGTTTGTTGTTTACCCTTTTTGTTATGTTTTTCAGTACAAGAAATGACTTGAATTTTTTTCCTGTGTAAGAAATAAGTTTTAACTTTGGTAATGTTCAAGTAGCATTCTTTTCATGGTTGATTTCTCATGCATATCTTTAATGTTACAGGTTAGGCATGCAAGTACTCTGAAAATTGATCCAGGAAGAATTAATACACTTTTTATCTGTTAATATTTTTATTTTTAAAGTATGTATTGCTTTTTTTGGGGGGAGTAGGATTTTTTTTAAGTGATGCTGCTTATCTGATAATTTCAATCCTAGTTGAATTATGTTGCCAGATTGTCATCAGAAGGGCATGAAGTCAGCACACATGCGTCAGTAATATCTGGTTGTTTTAACCTTATGTTTCCAGTTGGCAATTTGAAATTATGGCTTCAACTGCACTTTAAATATGTGATAATAGCATGTGTTTCTAATAAGGGCCAGCACCATTTTGTTCAGATACTGTGAATGGTTGTCACTCATATATGACAAATGCACCTTCATCTGCTTCTTTGATGGCCCCCTAAAAACCATACCCTCAAATCAGGCCGATGAAATTAGCTGCTGTGTAAATTGTGTGTCTGAGTGGTTCATTATCTAATCACCGTCAGAACCACAGTGATAAAGTAGATTGAAACAGGGACGAGGTCTGCCAGATGATTTCAGGCCTTTTTTTCTAAGCCCTGTTTCCCTTGGAAACACTAAGAGTCTTTCAGAACTTCACAATTCTTTGTCTAGAACTTCTTCATTTCCTAATGCATTTCTTGGGCAGCCAGTGAGGTCTGCCGAGGTGATTTGAAAGGTTTTCTCTCCATCATTCTTGTAATCATTACTGTGTGTATTAAAATGTTCCATAATGTTCAGTTTAGCTATTGTGTTTGCTACTTCTGGGTTAGATACTGTAAAACACACCAGCTATTTTCAGGAAACTGCTCCAGCCCGTTCCTTTCTAAGAGAATCTCTTAAATGCTCTAAGTCCTGTCCTGAAATGGCAAAGTGCCATGCTTTGGATATACAGAGAGGGAGCTTTGGATCCTGGAGTGGATGTGTAAATTAACATACTAAACCAGTATGATATAAAACATTGCACAGGACACTTGTACATGGGTGGGACAACCATGTGTCTTTTCAATTTCAAACTTTCTTGACTCAGTATGTTCTAAATATATATTTCTTGTCTTTTTAGCTTAATAGGTAATTTAAATGTTATTTTGTTTTAGGAGCATTTGAAGATGATGATATTACTCATGTTGAAGGTAGTGTAGATCCTGTTCGTGACATCGAAATTATACATGAAGAACTTAGACTGAAGGATGAGGAGCTGATCCTGCAGAGCATAGATAAGCTTGAAAAAGTAGCTGTAAGAGGAGGAGACAAGAAATTAAAACCTGAATATGTAAGTACATGACCTATGAAAGTAAATCATTAAGTCTTGTCAGCATTGAATTGAAATATTTGTATTGTTGGGTTTTCTTATTGATCCCACGTGTGTAATACAAAACTCTACTACTATTTTTATATGTATTTTAAAGTAATTATTATGAGTTGAAAAAATACTAGAATGACTGGCTGTGCTGTCAGTGTAAGATTTCATAGATGTAGCTAATTGTAACTTTTGAAATTCAGCTGTTATTTTCTTGCTGATACACCTTTGTATGCGAATTGCCAATCCTTTGTCAAATTTACATCAGTGTCTAAGTTGTAATTCAGAGTTACTTCTGACTTATTCCTGCTGTTAAGTTCTAGCATTATGTTGATATTAGTATTCCTGTAGCCAGCAAGTGAATGTATTTTTGTTTTGTGATTGCACTTTGTGTCTTTTAGTGCATGTTAAATAGAGATTGCTAGTTGAAATTAATTTTAGAATGTTGTTGTAGAAATCTGCTTAAATGAGCTCAGTTATCACAGGGTAGTAGTGATGTTTCTTTGTAAATTAGTAATGTATAATAACTATCAACTTCCAAGTATATTTTTTGCAAATTGTTTTACTCCTACTTGTCTTTTGACTCCCCTGTGCTTTGCCAATAGTCATTCATTTTTCTTTGTCATTAATATTCTATAAATATTTCAGGTGATATATAAAATGCATTTTCTAATTATTACAACAGTTTATCAGTGCGGAAATAAATTATTTATGTCTAGCAAGTAATATTAAGAAGATACTGTTTTCTCAGATGGATTTTTTGATACCAAGTGTTACAGAGCTTGCAAGGGTTGCAGGGTGAAGAGAGAGGTGAGGATGTTGACCTCGTGTTCAGAAGGCTTGATTTATTATTTTATGATATATATTACATTATGACTATACCAAAAGGAATAGAGAGAAAAGTTCTCAGAAGGCTAGCTAAGCTAAGAATCGAAAAGGAATGAATACAAGGGTCTGTGTCTCAGCAGAGAGCAAGAACAGCTCTGCTGTGAGTGGTCAGTAAATCCAAACATCCACCCGAGACCAGTCACGGATCCACCTGTGGAATTCCACAGCAGCAGATAACCATTGTTTACATTTTGTTGCTGAGGCCACAGCTTCTCAGAAGGGGGAAAAATCCTAAAGAAAGGATTTTTATGAAAAGATGTCGGTGACAACCAAGTAAGAAGAAAAACATTGTTATATTGGTGCTGCTGGGTTAATTTATCAATATTGAAGTGCAGTGAAATTTGTTGACCCTGCCTAGTGTCTGGAAACAGACAGGAGCTGAAAATGAACACCTCCCTCCAAAATATTCTGCTCCATGATGCAGTGTTATAAGCACTTCCGTGGTAGCTTCTGTTGGTGAAGAACTAGTCTTCATCTGGCATGAAAACTGTTTTATTTCTTGATTTGTCTAGGCCAGAAAAAATAGCTATTGTTGGAAGATTTAAAGGCTTTATGTAAGCCCAGAGAGAGAGAACCTTCATTTAAGAACCTTCATTTCAGGTCTTATCTGTCATGTCAACCCAGCCCTGAGTACATGTGGGCAGCGATTTTTATCTTTCACAAAAGGTTTTGCATGCTTAGACGAACAGTGCAGTTTATGCCTGCAGTTTCAAATAGCGTCCACACAGTATTTCACCTTTTAATTCATGTTAAAGAAAGGGGCAAGCAAAAATCCTGTCCGTAGCGAATTCAAAGTTCATCCTAAAGCTACATTTCACATTGGTATGACAGGATGAAAATGAGGAGTGCTGTGATGCTGTTCTGCCCAGCCTCGAGCTCTTCTCACTCACTTTGTTGTGTGGCTGTCTTTGGAAACAGCTTTGCTCAGCTCCTTGTGATGGAACATTCCTATCTAGTTTTTGAGTGTACCTCTGTGGGTGCTTTGAGGATTTTATATCACAATGTATGTTCTTCATGTGTGAAGGAAGAAGATGACACTTTTGTGATTACAAAGAATCATAACTGAAGTGTGTTTTAAATAGAATTTGTAATAGTGATCAGGTAACTTGATGGGTGGTAGGTACCGTTATGATTGTGTGATAGGAGTTGTTCTTAGCCATTTTTTAACTACAGGAAGTTGGTATGTCTTTGAAAACAGAAAATATCAGATTATCCTCAATTTAAGGGAGACAGTAAATAAAAAACTTCAAATCTAGAAATGCAATTTAGATTAATTAAAGAAAAATTTCAAATCTTTATTATTCATCTTTTTTTACCCAGCTTCAGTTTCTCCTCCATTTCATTGTCTCTTCCTTCAGTCTCCTTACTATTACTTCATCTGTTGTTCACCTGTCAAAATGACTTTGTCACCTTGTATTTGTGACACACTTCCTGTCATTTGTTATGTTTCCTTAATCCTGTTTTTATGAGCACATGCACAGAAAAGATCAGGTTCTTGACGTCATGTTGCTCTGCCTGTTCTGTTCCCAATAATAGCTGTTACACATGACCAGTCTCAGCTGAGTTTGTCAACAACAATAGAGGTTTCAAAGGCGTGAAATTCCTTTGTTTCATGGGAGGGGGTGGTTAAACAGTGGGGAAGCACAAATTAATGCTTCCCTTGAGACAAAGACTGCACGGAGGAACTATAGTCACTAGGGAATCTCTTCAAGGAAATGGGGGGCATAATGCCTCTGAATCTTGCTGATCTTGGACCTTCTTGCCTCTCTTCCCTGTGACTTGCATACTTGAATTGTAATGTATATACACTAGACTTCATAAAGTGGACATTTTTGGTGAAGGCCTGTGAAACCTCCTTTCTTCTCCTGGTAAATCAATCCTTTGGTCCAGTCATGCAGCTTCTAGAAGCGGGTTTGTGTAGCTGTAAGACTGTAACAGTTGCTCTTGGGCATTTCTGGCCACTACAGGGCTTCAGGTGTTCATCCACTGGGTTGGGAGGCACTTCTGTGCAGTTTGCTTTGCCTCTTTTCCTTTCATGTTTTGGCTTGCACACAAGGCCTGTGCTTGCATTATATATAATATATTATAGTACACTATAGCAGGATTGACTATGCAGTAAATGATTTACAGGTCTAGGAGGGAAACCGTGTGGGATTCGTGAAAAAAGCAGTTAAAGATTATTCCACCTTCCTAAAAGGGGTAGCCAGACG
This sequence comes from Zonotrichia albicollis, assembly GCF_047830755.1. Lineage (NCBI taxonomy): Eukaryota > Metazoa > Chordata > Aves > Passeriformes > Passerellidae > Zonotrichia > Zonotrichia albicollis. Next base: position 25,785,056 of record NC_133828.1, read on the forward strand.
TTAGGAGTGTATTTTGGCAGTTTGGTCAGTCTGCACTTCCCCAGTCCATTGCACTCTGCATTTAGCTTGTTTGTCACAGAGAGAGTTCCCTGTCCAGCACAGTTTGTGATATTTCCATGCACTTGCAGCTACTGTTCAAGGCTTGCTTTTTCTAGTTTAAAAAAAAAATTATGAAGAGACAGTATGGCCTGAAATGAATCCTTTTTTCCAAACAGATTGTCTTCAAAAAAATAGAGGATGGGACAGGACTGGGAGACAACTTCTCAAGATTTGCCTTTTAAAATTATTTGCCAATATAATGCACAGCCATTGCTAATATTCTGTTCTTAGGAATATTTTTCTTCTGCAGCAGAGATGAGGAACAAACAGCTCTTGTCTGTGCACCAAGTGTTCCCAGTCATTTTTCCTTTCAGGAAAACCAGGAGGTTATGAAAGAAGACTTGATCTTCATGGATTGTTTTGGTTTTGTTTTTAAGCACTATGTTAAAATTTTAGTATCTCTCTTTTTTATTGTTTTCTTTCCTCTATTCCTTTTGGAACAATTCAAGGTGAAGATGCTTGAGAGTGTCTCAAGAATTTCAACTGGTTGAGAGTTATAGAAGTCATTTGTCTCATTTTATAAATATGAATTGTCTGCTTTAGGATATTCGCTTTATCAATAAGCCACCACCATTGTAACTTGGTAGTCTAAAATCTCCAAAAGGTTTAGGAGGTGAAAAATAAAAAATTGACTCTATGTATCAGTCAGCAAGACTCAAATCTGAGATTTGTACTTGATTGCCTGCCTTTTGCATGGTGTCATAACTTGTTAATTATCATTTTTCCTCTGTGAAAGCCTACATTGCCTACAGGTGGTAAATTTACCTTTGTGCAGTGACCTGGCTTGGCAGTTGAATTAACTGTCCTGTCTCTCAGAGAATTTATCCCCTGTCAGCAGAAATAAAGTAGCTGACTGTTGTTACGGAGCTATCAATGAAATAATTTTCAAGTTCTACTTAAAAATCAGTGGCACAATATGGTCCAAGATCACCAACATGTAATGTTGACATAAGCTTGGAATAGCTTCCTTTACACATTTATTGTCTGTTTTGCAAGTATTCCCACTGCCTTCTCAGAAATGGCTGTTTACTGTTACTAAGGGTACTAGTCTTTCAGACTTTATATACCTTTAAATATTATTTTGGCTATAACCTTCTAAAGAGATATTATAGAATAAAAATACTCCTGTTATTTGCATGTATTAAAACATTGCAGATATAATTTCAGAAAGCAGTAAGAGTACTTTTGATTTATATTTTAAATCTGTCTGATGATGGTATATGCAGAGACATTAGATAGATATTGAGTTAAACTTTATTATTAGCTTATTATTGATCTGTCATTTTGGATAGCAGGGAATTTCAAAGTAAAATTCAAATATGAATGACTTTATAAATCAGAAGTACAAATGATAAATTCAATCTTAAAATTATTTTTTAATTGGTGGGATTTTTCAGTCCTGGAGACAAGTCTCTAAGTTAATACTATCTAATACAGTGAAGTGAACATTATTTCAGGATTCTCTTGCAATGTCCTTCCTGCCTGGTTCAGTTCTAGTCCTTAGAATTGACAGCTCTGCAACAGATAGCTATTCCTTGAGCCCTTTGTCAGTGCCCAAAATCTTGAATTCCAGCACAGAACAATTCTTATGTTAACAGAATTGAGATCTACATATCTGACTATAAGACTATTGTTTATAGTTGAGCTGATGCAGATTTTTGATGTTAGTGATATGAAGACACAATCTTTAGGTCAGAATCAGTGTGCAACAGTGTTTGACCTTCCAATTCTCTGTTGAAAGGCAGCTTCTACAGTAGATCAGGATCAGCATTCACTGGATTTGATCTTCCAGTGTTGGGTTGAATGGGATGCTTTCACCAGTCTCCATTGTAAAGTCTGTAATTTTAAAAATAAGATTAGTTTATCAAATCAAGCACATTTTTTAAGAGGAAAAGCAATTGCAGTTATGGAAAGAGCAGTTAGAGACTCCTTTTTTGTGTAATGGTATGAGAACCACCGTAGTGCCTATTCAGCTTAGAAGAAAGGCATCAAGCTTTGTTTTGTTACTGTGATGGACAATGATCTAATAATGAACACTTACACTCAGCCTATGGCCATTGTATTTGTCAGCACATATGTACTATGAAGAGTAAAGCAAAATATTCCTAATGGTGGTTTAAGTAGCTTTAATCCCTTCCATTCTCCTCCCTTACATTTAATGTCTTGGTCCTGTCCTGAGAATATAGTAACTGTTTGAAAGATGTTCTTTTGTTCATCATTTGTTGTTAAAATCGCCAGTATGGTATGGGGGATACTTGACATACAGCAAAGAGCTGGTAGATTCAGTTTGTTCTTATTACCAATATATACTGGCTGAAAACCTTTCCTTCCTGCAATATTCTGATGAATGAGATGTGCCAGGCAGAATTTGCTGACCTCTTGCTGCAAGCACTTGCCAGAGTTCTCACGGATGGATGAACTCTTATTTCCTCCAACTGATGATGTCAGTTGGGAATGTTCACCTTTCTTTCATTCCAAGTTGAAGATAAATACAGTCATGAATTGTATAAAATTTTTTTTCCAGTTTCTTTGGTCTCCTTGTGTGAGGAGAGTTTGAGAGGCCAGTTTGTGCCACAGGAGAGGGAAAGAAAGGAGCAGTGTACACATACACTGTTGACATACTCTCTGCTGATGGCTTTTACAATTGCTAACTTAAATCATAGGGAATCGAGAAAATATTTATATTCTTAATGCACATAATTATGCCTAAAATCTTGAGTGGACCATTTACTGTGCTTAATGTGGTATTTAGAGGAAATTAAAGTTCATTCTGGAGAACATTTTGAATGTAGCATGGCAGATGTTTGTGAATTGATTGGTAGCAAAGCCTGACTTAAAAATACATAATGTGTAAACACACATTTGGATTTTTTTGGTATTATCAGTAGATAGAGAAAAGTCAGTGCTTAAATACTTTCTGTCAAGGCTGATCTTTCCTGTGTAGATTTGACAAGTAGCTTAAAGTAATTAATTTTGTAAATCATGCCTCCCTTGGTATGTCTAGATCTAAGTAATTTTAAACTCTGTGTGCATATGCCAAAATAATACTGTATAAAAATAACTGTATGCTGAAAAAGACACCTATTTCATTCGGTTTAATTCACACAAATGCACAACAAATGCATTCACACATGGATTTAGTTGAAAATTTTAGTTGAAAAAATTCCTAATGGAATAAGGATAGTTTAATGAAACTCTGCGAAAGATATTTCATTTTACTTTTCAATGCAATTTCCCTGTTCTGAATTTCTGAACTGCTGGAAATAATCACTTGTAGATGGACTGCTTTCTTTATTCTTGCTTGCTTTTTCAGAAACAACAGGTGACTGAGTTGTTTCATGCATAATGCTGTAGAGGCTGCAAGGATGACCCACACAGGAGAATTTGGGGATTATTAACAGGAATTACATTGCTTGGAATGCCTGTAGAATGTTTTGGGTGAAAGTGCTTGTTGTGGTTCATAAACATTATTGACATCTAGTTCTAAGTAAATCTTTTATCGTGTACAGCTTGTACCGGCTCTGTGAGAAGGTATTAAATAGAAGGGCTTGTCCTAAATCCATTACTTGGCCCATTGTATTTTTATTAAAGTCAGTGAGCAAAGGAATTGTAAGAGATTAGACATTGTTTTGTACCACAGAGGAGCTCATTGTCACTCCAATTGGTGCAGTACCTGGCTTGTTCTCTTTCCTGCACCCAGCTGCTACAGCTTATTTAAACACTTAGCACAATGTAAAAACATGATCTAGCCTTTTCTTTAAACTGCCAAATGTGTCTTAGTTGTCCTTTAAAATACCATTGTTTTTAAACAGTGTTTTTAGAATAAATTCTTGCCGTGTCGCTTCATCCTCAATCTTCTAAATTGCCACAAAACCTCCAGGAAGAGCAGACAGCTGAGGCTCTGCTCAAGAGAAGTGAAAAGATTTCCAAGGAAAGGCATGAATAGAAGGACTGTGGGCTCAGTGCACTCCATCCACCTCATGTGTACTCAGTAAACTGCTCTTGGTGCAGCACAGTTGAAGTAGCCATGAGAACCTCCAATAGCATTGTTCTCTATCTGTATCTGAAATACCATTTTGAACTTTTGAAGGTCAGATGGAATAATAATTATCTGGTTTGATCCCTTGCATATCCCAACTTAATTCTTACAACTGTGCTTAAAATGGAATTTATGTCTTACAGGAAAAATTAACCTTTATTAAAGTATTTTCAGGCTAGAGTTAAATTACTTTAACTTGTATTAGCTATGCCACTAATTAATTATCTTCACTGTATAGAAATGAGACAATTTTAGTCAATGTTTGTCAAGCTTTAGCAGTCATTTGATTTCTCTATGGTAGTGTGAAAAACCCTGCATATGTGATATTTTTGTTTTATATATATCTATATATCTATATATATCTACATAAATATATATGCAATAAGAATAAAAGCATAGAATTTAAGAACACCAAATCTTCATGTATAAGCACATTCTCAAAACCTCTGGTTTTTTCTCCAGTTTTTCATCATTTCAGCAGAGATAAGTATAAAATTATTCCTGTTGGACGCTAGGCTATTTATATACTCCAGGATTGCATTATTCTTCTAGTTACAGTACAGTTCATTTGCTTGTGACTCTCCAGGCTTCTCTGCCACTCTCGCAAGAGGGAAGTGCTGTGTTGGTAAATACTGTATCCACCCTCCCTTTGCCCCTGCCCAACAGTGCATGAACTTCAGGGTTTTGTATTCAAAAGTATGGTTGGCTTTTTTAGAGCTGTGGGGCAGTTCTGGTTCCTACATAGTTCCCAATGTTTGTAAGTTACTGTTCCCAGAATGTGTGTATCATTAACATGGCCTTTTTTGGCTGTTGAAAGGTGGTAACCAGGGAAAGGCAGAGAGTTTGTTTGGAGTGCCATCAGAAACACCACATTGGGGTTTTTATTTGCAGTTGTATTCTGAGACCTGCTGGGTAGGTGGTGTTGAATCCATTTAGTATATGCAGTGATTTATTAGAGAAACACCTCCTGCCACTGAGCCAGATTGTTTAGGGAAGTCAGAATGGGTTATTTATGCACTACCATCTTCATTACTGATATGCAAAGGTGTTGGACTTTGGAATGAAGTGAGAGGAGCTAACTAAGAGCTACGGATAATGTTTTAGGTACTCCTTGTAGCTTTTCCTAGCAGCAGAGAAGTGTAAATAATAGAATTTTAGACAAAGGAAACATTTTAATAAAAAGTGCTTTTGAAGCTTTTACAGGGAGATGGTAAGGTTTTACATCTTGGAAGTTTTGAAGGGAATAAGATACTGAAAAACACTGCATATGTCCCTTGGTGGGGGAAAAACCTTACTATACTCACAGTTACTCTGTACTAGTGGAGACTTTTGCACTGCCTGCAGGATCACAGGGAATTCACTTGCACTTTGAAGTGTGAAGTGATAATCCTCACAACTGCTTATTTCTTTATTAAATTTACGGAAGTTAATTACATGCCCTGGTAATTTACAACAAAAAAATCACAATTCTCTGATGCCAAGTAGGCAAGTGGGTTTCCAAGCTTCAGTTTAGTCCCTCATGCTGTAAGAAGAATTTGGCATTGGCACACATTATTACTATCATTCATCCAGAAAGTCTATTAATGTATGCACATTTTTCTGCACAGTAGTGTTTCATGAGTAGGTCTTGGTAAATCTGCTATATGCAATTTACATGTATTTCATTATTTTATACTGCTGGACTTACTGTTAATGACCTGCTTAGCATTTGTGGGTTGAGTACTTGTGGTCTTTGGAAAATGAGTGCAGGACATAATTAAAAATCATTGTATTTTGTATGACTAAATATACTGAGTATTTGTAAGTGCTAAATATATTGCCATGCATATAGTCAGAAATGAACTGATTTTACAAACATAGATATTTGATATTCATTAAGTTTGCTGCATTTCATATGCTTTGACAACTGTAGGGAAATTGGAATTTGGGCAGATTTTTGGTGGCTTTCTGAATGGCTCTTGTTATAATGTTGCTAGTTGGAAAACGAGTACCTCTCATCAAAGAAGGCGAAGTGGATCATTCTGCTTGTGACAGATTGACCTCTAAGTGTACAATTGGGGATGCCAGATCTAATAAAAGAAAGTGGATCATTGCTTTGTATTCTTTATTAAGCATCTCAAAGTTAACTTGAGTAGTGATGAAATGTGTTTAAATGACTAGTACAGTGATAGAGAAGATAAAAAGATCAGGTTGTACTCTTTTACCAGTCCTAAATAGAAGCAGATAATTAAAGAGGGTGCTACATGAGAAATAACCCCAAAATGTGCTATTTGTATGTTTGTTGAGAGTATTGGGGCAGCTGAGTTAAAAAGAAATATGTGGAAATATGTGCATTACTTCATGTTGTCATTTGTATTTAACAACTTCTTGTTAAAGAGTTAAGTCCCATTTCAGTGGAACACCACCACTGATGCAGGGGAATCTAAGTTCAGCTCACCCATTTTTGAGTTTCTGGACTGTCTACTTGGCTTCTGCATGCTGTGACTGCTGCTCGTATAGTCCATGAGAGAACTTCTTTGTATCTCACTGCTTCATCAGCTTCATACAAAAATGCTGCATTTGCTTACAAGTTTCTATCCTTTTACCTGCAGAAAGTTTTACAATATTTTGCCAGCCTCCTTATAAAACCAAAATAAAATTGCAAGTAGATGATTATTAGTTGTCCCTAGCATGCTCAGCTGTAGATCTGCCTTACCTGTGGAAATTGTCCATGTAATCACTCCTTTAGAACAGCAGTTGCAAACAGCTTTAAGTCAGGTGTATAAACAGGTAATTAATAAAATTAGGTCAGTGCCAAAATGGATTTAGATTGTGTGTCACTGTAAATAGCAAATGAGTGTGGAAGAGGTTTTGATTGGCAGCTCTGTGCTTAGACAGGCTTTAGAAAGGCCAAACTTTATTTGCTGTGTTGATGCTTGAAATTTTGTGGAGGTTCTGTGTTACCTAGCTCCCCTTACAGTGTGAGTACAAAACATGTCATTTCTTCTTAAGCAGAAACGTAAAAGTTTGGCTCCAGTGACTTCTGCTGTGGTGGGGTTTTTTTTCTGTCAGTTTTTTATTGACTCCGATTTATATGTAGCAATGCATTGCTATTGTGGGAGAAACTGTAATGCTGAAAGTCATGTGGTAGGTACCTATAGAACTAGTTCAAAACCCAAAATAGTATGTAACCAGAATTCCTTCACTGCTGAACAGGAATCTTGGTGGTTGTGTTGATTTTTATATATATCTATTTAAAGAGAAGCTGAAGATAAAGATCTTAAGTGAAAAGTACTTACTGGTAGAATTGCTTCCCTTATCTTGTTTATACAGAATAATTAAAAAAATAAAAAACACATAGGGTTAAAGATAAGATGGTGCCAGTGTTTTCTTCTTTATGTGTAATCTTGTTGCATGTCTCTACATAAGCTGTTCTGGCCACTCATCATAGTAACCAGCTGGGCCATTTCACCTGCTGGAGCCATTAAAGAGGACTCTCTCCCCCTAGATTAATCCCCTCCGACATTAGTTTTTTGCTCTGACAACTGGAGCAGGCATTCAGAATTTGCAGGTGGCCAGTGTGACGCACATAATTGCCTACAATTTTAGGCAATGAATAAAAATGGTCTACATTACTTGTCAAAGGTTGTATATGCAGTGCCAAGTGAGATCTATGGGAAGCCTTTTAGGGTTTAAAGAACAGTTAATAGCAAAGCTGCACAGTGCTTTTTTAATCATAATGCATTTGTAATATAGCACTTTGATCTTCTCCTTGTAGGAAATGGTGTTATATTAGCCACTTTTAAACATTTATGAGTGAAATTCAGTTATAGGAGAGTAAAAGTGATTATTCTTAGGCAGAACATGTTAGATTTCATTAAAAGTTTTAGCTTGCCCCTTCCTTGTTAAAATCTGTGGGGAGTCCTGTTCCTGGAGGGTTTCAAATCAGGATCTGAAGATTTAGAAGAGCTTTTTTTTTTCCCCTCCACTAAAGCTACTGCAAGACTAGAAAAGACGGTAGTAAATACTGATGTTATTTGTGGTTGTTTATAAATGTACTTCAACCGCATAGCATTAAGTGCAGAAAATGTTGTGTGCTCAACAGTTCAGGGAATGTTTCCTTGTATTATAAAGATCTTAGTGCTCAGTTGCATCAATTTCAACTTTAAAAAATGCATTATTTAAAGCATGATCATAAATTATCTACAACAAAAAATAGGCGACTCTAAAATGTACTACTCCTAGAAGAGCGGAGTTTGACCTTTCAGACCCAAGAGCCTTTTATTAACACCTGCCTGTAAGGAAAACCGTGCCACACGCAGCTTTCGGATTCACGACCACAAAACTGATGAGGAAAGGCTTGAAGGGTTCAGTTTGTGTCACTTGCTGTTTGCCGTTTCCATTTCACAGATGATTAATCTTTCTGTGAAGAAAGGCCAGAGAAACAAAGCACATTGGGCTCTTCCTGCAGTTACTCCTTCTGAATGCACACTAGCTTGCTAACTAAAAGGCCTTTAGATTTCCTGCCGAGAGAGATGTTCTGAAAGTGAATGCAGCTGGTTGGAGGTCACCAGTGCAAGGCTCTTGCCATTGTGTAATGGAGGCTTTGGCAGGTTTCATTTTGGGGGGGGAGGGAGAAGGTGTTGGCGAAAAATTAATGCGGAATAAAAAGGGCTTTGGCCGTTTGAATTAATTTCTTGAGGGTGGATCATCAATAATAGGCTCCATTTCTTTTGCTCACAATTTAAAAAAAAAATTTTTTTTTTGCTGAGTTTTGTCCCACCCATTCCCTTTTCTTAATGGCATGTTTATATTGTACGTGGTCTCTCCCGCTGGATGCTGAAATGTTGCGTCTTACTGAGTTCGAAAAGCAATCTAAAATGTACTGATTTTTACATATCTTTTATGAGCTCTGCTGATGTTCTTGGTGACAAGAGATGATACTTGAGTCTTGTGTGTTTAACTTTCTAATTGTGGGATTTGGATGACTTCAATAATCCATATTGCTCTTTAGTGACTTTGAAAGCAGCAATTTCTGCTTGTCTGGGAGAGTAAAAATTTGTTTATAAAAGGTATTATCTAACTTTTCATTTGTGTGTATGTTTTGAATCTTAATGGATACACGCCTTGTTTATGGAAGAGAATAGTCTTGATATCCAGCTGAGTTTTTGACTTTGGGTTTTTTTTTGATCTTGCATAGGACGTAATGTGCAAAATCAAGACATGGGTAATAGATGAAAAGAAAGCTGTCCGCTTCTATCATGATTGGAATGACAAAGAGGTAGGCTATAAATATTACTCCATGAATTGACTTCTAATTTTGCTACCTGTTACTGATTCTTTTTAAATTGTTGGGTTTTTTTGTATTTTTTAAAATTTTATATTCATAGTTTATTGAATGTTGAATTCATTAGCTGAATCTCTACTTATCTATGATTTATGTATTACACTTGGATTCTTGTAGCCTTCTCAGACATGCTGTGAGGAAAAGGATCAAAAAATTCATTCAAGTTGATTTAAACTGTTTTTAAAATTCTCTCCCTCTATTCTCATTTCCAGATTGATGTTTTGAACAAACATTTGTTTTTTACTTCAAAACCGATGATCTACTTGGTTAATCTGTCTGAAAAAGACTACATTAGAAAGAAAAACAAATGGTGAGTATACAGGTTAAATTTCTAAACTTATATTTCTGTTTCACGTTTTTCAATGGTCAGTAATTCCTTGCACATTTAGATCACCAAGGATATTCGTTAAAATAGCTATGTGAACTAATCTTGCACTGCTGTTACTTGTTATGCTCCCACTGACATGCTGCTGGAGTACAATGCATATGGTGAAACCTTGACTGAAACTGCAGAAAAGAATATGCTTTCCATCCAATTTAACATGAAGCCATTAATGATGAAAAAAATAGAGTTGATTTAGAAGTACTAATTTAAATAAGCATGTGGCTTTATCACGTTCTATAATGCTGGTTGTCTGAACAGCATCTTTTTCATTCCAAAGGAATGAATTGAGTGCCAGAAGACTAAAGCTATGTGAGTTGCTCAGAAGTCTTTCAAGCAAAATTGCACATTTTAGTGTTACTCTTCTGTTTGTAGTTGGGTGCCTGGCTTTCTTGCCACTTCTTGTGCCTTGCTTGTGGTTTACAGGCCTCTTTTGGTGGGCTTTAGTGCCATGAATAGCTCAGATTTTAGTCAGGTATTTCTGGCATCAGTGTTGTGACTCAGGTACATAGTGTTTACAAAATCAGTCTATCAGACGTTCAGTGAAGTGGATGAAGATCCAATCCTAACATGGTAGACATAAGGTGGGAATCCACTGTTGGGAAGTACAGCATTTAGCATGTCATTGGAAGCTCTAGATAGCATAAATATTGCTCTGTGGAGGAGGGAACAGATTGGGTAGGTAGCATATGATGAAGGAAAATCTGTAGCAGTGTTTTTAGTTTAAAAAAACCCAACCAAACAGCAAATATTTTCTTACAATTCAGAATTCTAAACATTGTACTTGTGAGATACTTTGAAGATGTATAAATGTATGTTTGTGAACAGATATATGCATGTAACTCATCCAAACAAATCAAAAGTATCTAAAGCGGAATATCTGAATTCTCCTAAAGTACACCCTCTGTTTCTCCCTGTACTTCATTAAGTACTTAGATGCACATGGTTTCAATTTTCCATTAAAAATTCTCATTTCCATATGATATCAAAGAGTGAGAAGGCTTTAAACTGAAAAATAAACATTCATAGACTGGAAGCCAAAACAATAATTAATGTCAGATGGTTAACTCCAATAAATCATTAGAATAAATTCTGTGAAATTACTGCAACTAAAACTGTCCTTTTGATACTCCAAGACATTTTGTGTTGGTACTAAAGACCAAAATTTAACGTATTTTAGTAGCAAACCCTCTCAGTTCCAAACACAGACTTCAGAATAGACTTCACAAGCAATGTAATAATGTAAGCTCTTCATATTTGTCCGAATTTTATAATTTTAAATTCATTTTTTCCTCTAAATATTTTTTGAGTATGACAATTTAAATATAAGAAATAGTTCTACCAAGGAAGTATTTAAGATCAGGGTAGTTGTATTTGCTCTGTAATGTGATACTTTTTTCAAAGTAAAAATGCTATGGTTCTTCAGGCTTGCTGTAAGAGCATGGATGTGGAAGCTTGTGTGCAAATGGATGAGTCAATTTCCATGTCCTGAAAAGGATCCTCACACCTGTATTGGCTGACTACAGGTAGAGCTCAGTGGCTCTAATTGTACAGTAAATACCATTGCCCAGACCCTGATGGCAGCCAGACTGCTTAGGCGACGCCAGTCTGTGATTTAGCTGTCGCCAGTCACCCCATGTTTTTTGTGAGACTGGTTGTGATGATGACATAGTTAAACCCAATTGAAAGCAAATCTTTGGATAAATTGCAATTTTTAATTTGTAAAAAATCAGATGTTTGAGTTGAGGAGTCGTATAATGAAACAGTTTAACTGTTTCTATTACAATTAGTGATGTAGTTTTTAAAAAGTATACCCAGATCTCATGTATGTGAGTGTAATTGTAGCTGAAAGATCAAAGCCTGGGTATCTGAGTGATGTTCCAGAAGAGAATTTACCACATAGCCATTTTCAGTACAGTTTCTGCCTCCTGCTGTTCCTATTTTCCCTCAAGCTAGCCATTGACTACCCCCTGTGCATCCCTGCTCGTAAAAAATGATTGAGGAAGTATTTGTCATGTATTTATGAGTGGGAAACATTGTGTGATAGGGAAAGGCATCTACTAGAACCAGAAAGATTGCCATTTCCTTTCCTTCAGCTACTCTGCCTCAGCCTTAAATCCTCTGTTTATGCAACATAGCTTTTATATTTAAGAGCAGAATAAATGTTTTCTATGAAGGATGCTAACGGTAGGCTTCTGTCATTTATGTGGTGCAAGCAGATGTAAATGATTAGAATATATTTTACTGTTAGATACCACTTTCTGATTTTTGTTATTATTTTGAGGGGTAGGTATTCATATTTGAAATACAAGCCACATTTAGTTGTAGTCATTCTTCTAAAAAAAGTTTATTTCTGAGCTTAATTCATAATATAACAAGAGACTCTTTTCATCAGACTTTTGCAACTATAAAAGTGTTTAAAACAGCGAAGGAGAGAAGAGGCTTTTTGATTTTGTATGGAGTGGAGAACTGAAATTTTCTTTGTTTTACTTGGTCATTCTTTCAGAATTAATGAACATTTTAATTGTTAGTTAAAGCACACTTATATTTAGGTGCCAGTGTGTCATTTTTCAATCCAAGGAAAGAATAAAACACTGTGAAAGATAGGACTATTGTGTGTTTGAGTAGGTGTATTGACCTTTTGAAAGATGTAAAAACTGGAATGGCTCCAAGCAGTTACTTGCTGGTTTTAACAATGTTGAATTAGTCATTCAGTTGATTTATGATTAAGACCTAGCCCCTGAAGAGAAGCTGACATGGCAGCTGTGTTAGTCGCACTTGTGTTATGATCAGATGACAGTAATCTTGATGTTGATGGGGGAATCCACTGAAACCATTTCTAATATGTACTGCTGTACTCTAAATGAATATTTAAACTCTTCTTTTAATAATTCCTAATTTTTTTTAAAAATCTGGATCTAGTACCTTAACCATGGTATGTTGCATTCTGGTTTCACCATGAAAATAGTGAAAATAGTAATAATAATAATAATCAGTTTAAACTGCATTCTAGCCCCAGGATGTTACATAAATCCAGAATATCTGATTTATCAGCCCTTGTAAATTTTATATTTAAGCTTTATATTTTAGTCTTGCTATAGAGCATGCATCTAGTGGCTCATAGAATGGATTCCAGTTATGAAATATATTGAGCTAAATAATGAGTGGATGTAGTGGATCATGCTTAGCATCATGTTTGGTTTGGTATTTTGGGCTTAGTTGCAGCAAGCACCAGAGATACTGATATATGTTAAAGCTTCATATCTGATCTATAGACTCAATTTCTCTGGCCCAATAAAGTGAATTTCATCCTATGCCTATCTAGACTAATTCAAAAAGCCACTTATGCTGCTAAAGATTTTCTACTATCTCTAGCATTGTAACTAAATTGTCTGAGACTTAATTATGGATTTCTAAATATTGTTTTCTCTAATATAATTCAGACTTGTTGAGTATCCAAATGTACATTAACATAATTTTAAGGGGTTGTTTCTCAAAATTATGGTAGGCATTCTGGTAAAAATGTTGATCAGTGTTGATAGGATAGAGGACTTAGTATTTTGCTCCTGTGTATTTAGAAAAGTGACATATATGTCATAATAAATAAAATTTTGCCCATTAATTTTTATAGCATTTTCAGTGTTCTTAAGAGGTATAATTAGGTCAGATGAAAGTCCATCTTTTCTGGTGTCATGTTTCCGACAGGCCGCTAACAGATGTCCAGGAAAGATTATAGATAGGAACAGATTAAGCAAACAGACTATGTGCATCCAGCTTCTTGCAATCTGTTGTTGTAGAACTGACTGAGCCAGATATTATATACTTGTGGTTAATACTTTTTGACTGATATTTATTCTATAAATTTACCCATTCACCTTTTGAACTCAAGTATACTTTTTGGTATCCCAATATCCTGAAGCAGGGACTTCCACAGCTTAACTATGTGCTATATGTAGAAGTACTTCCTTATGCTTGTTTTGGATCTGCCACATCATAATTTCATTTGATGCTCCTTAGATCTTGTATTATGAGAGTGAATAATCCTTTTCTATTCATCTTTTTCATATTGCTTCAGATGTTCCAAATATTTAAAAAAAAAAATTGAGGAGGTAGGGAAATCTGACATGAAGAAAGAAATATTGAGGGTCGAGTAAAAGGAATACTCCATAGGTTTGAGTATGAACTAATCTCTTTCAGTAGGTCTTTCACTTTTAAACTAGTTAGGAAACAAAGTCATAAATGGAATTATTTATTACCATTTATGGTAATAAATGGAGCCTTGGAATCCTTGGTTGTATTTCTGCAGGTATGGATGATTAGGCAGTGACATTTTATTCTGATAAATATATTTGAAAAATTAGTTGAAGGAATTTTCAAATCATAACTTGTAATGCCAAGGTGCTGTTGACATGTTTTCTTGACACAGCTGCTTAATGATTTTAAGGTTGTCTTCTATGTTTACAAATTTGGGAAATAATATTTTAAAAATATATTACAGTTCTTGTTCCTGCCTTACAACTGAAATGTTTTAAAAGAATATTAGGAGATTTATGTTATCTGGGTATAAGTAAAGTTTTGCACACACAAGTTGAGAAGTCAGATATTCAAAGCTAATCAGATCCAGAAGTTAGGCATCCTGTGCTACATCTTTACTGCCTGAGTGTGTCTTACAGCTCAGGGAATTGCAAATGTTTTTCATGGAGCACCTACCTAGTATATAGTAAGGGATAGTGCATGTTATTTGCTTAATAAACAGTTATTATTTATTGTTTCTTGTACAAATGAATTAATGAATACAAATTAATTAGTCATCCATCAGCCAAATGGCAGTCTGTTTTCTTTCTAGCACCATGTCCTGAAATTGCCAATTGACTTCCTGGAGTCTTCTGTTTTACAATTCCAGTGACTTCATTCAGTTGTTCTGTTTATCCCCTACTTTTTGCCCCACTGTTTACCTAGCTGATATGTTCTCCATGGGTCTTTGCCAGATTCTCTCTGCTTTGATTTAATCCCATCCTTGCTGGCTTAATTCCAGTCCAGTCTTTTGGCCTGGATGATTTCTTTCACCAGACTTCCTGCTTTGGTGTGCTTTCTTTTGCCTGCTCCTCTGGAGTCCCCTGTCTGTTTGAATGTGAATGCATATTGTTTGGGTAATAGCAGGTGTTGGGGACATGTCTTTAAGCATGGAAAGATGGATCCCATTCTCAGCTTCATGTGTGACCTTGCTCCAGACACAAAAGCACCTTCTTGGAGTCTGACTTCACTCCAGTGTTCACCTTCTGCCCAGATGTGATGCTCTATCTCTGATAGCAAGTTTGGTCTGTGCCAAATGTATTGGTTCCTACGTATTAGGACAGTAAATTTTTTCAAATGAGTTGTTTCTGTATGTTTTAAAAATGGGCAGTGTTTTATGGTGATGCTTTTTTCAAAAATTCTGTTCCACCTGATTACAACATGGCACTACTAAATAGCTGAAGTGTAGGCGGCAGTCAGGAAATGAAACCTCAGTGGTTTACTTAGAATATGCTGACTCCTGAACTAGTAAAGAGAGGACTGGTCATAGTAGAGGGAAACCTGGATTTTGGGAAGGTCTGTCCTGGGCAGATTAAGGTACCATCATACTATGCTTAGAACCCCTCAAAGGCTGCAGACTGTAGAGAGAAGGGTGAGCAGGGAAATGAGGAAGAGCCTCTCCAGTGTTCAGAGTGACGCGTGACAGCCCCGCAGCCCAGAGCACCAGAAGCAGCCCAGCACAGCAGCCATGACCTGTAGGTTCACAGCTTGTGGTGATTGGGAGTGGGGCTGTGGCTGAGCCTCATCCCCAGGGGGTGCAGCTGTGCAGGGCAGGTGAGCAGCGTTGGAGGCAATGGGACAGGGAGTGCCCAGGGGCACTGACCAGCCACCAAAGGGGCACACAGGTGTGGTGCATGCAGATGAGGATATAAAACCTTGTGCTGAAGGAGAAGAAGGGCAGGTGCTTGACGCCTTCTGAAGTGATACAATGTAGGTCTGTCTGGGCACACATCTGATGCCTTCTGTTGTGGTATGG
This sequence comes from Zonotrichia albicollis, assembly GCF_047830755.1. Classification (NCBI taxonomy): domain Eukaryota; kingdom Metazoa; phylum Chordata; class Aves; order Passeriformes; family Passerellidae; genus Zonotrichia; species Zonotrichia albicollis. The sequence goes on from NC_133828.1 coordinate 25,800,951, forward strand.
TGTTACTCTATGGGTGAATGCTTAAAGCCTTCTGAAATTGTGTGGTGATATCTGTGCATCATGGCCATCTCAGCTGTAGCTGATGTGTGACATTTGCTGTGACAATGACCCACCAGGCTTCACATACTCGGAGAGCATCAGTGTCAGCTACAAGCAACTTCTGAACTTCACTGCTGTGTGTATGATCCCTGTTCTGTCAGCTGCATGTCATCCAAACCTGCCTTTGAACCATTCAGCCTTGCTTCCCATCTTCTCTTCCTTTTCTTCCTCCCTGTGCAGATGCCCTTCCCAGTGTTTTTAATTTTTTGGTTTAGCCATCATCACTAGTTTCTGATCTGTTTATATCCAGTTCTGTGGGTTCAGTTGTAATGTTGAATGACTGCAGCTATGGGTGTTTGATGCCCTACCAGTTTTATAGTTGGCTTGTATAGTCTTAGGAACTGCTGTCTGCTAACAATGCTTCTAATCTGCCATGGCAGTTGAGTGAATTTCTCTCTTGCTTATTTTAGAATAAAGTAGTTTGACTGTGCATGTAAGCCTGTAGATACTCATCTCAAAATCTTTCACATTTGAAGATACTCATGAGAAACACCATTAGTAATGGAAAAGTAGAACAGACCCAGAGACTGTTTCTTTTGGGTTGTTAAGTGTTAGAAGCACAGTCGCCTTCACTGCACTGTGCACAGGTCTTACCCTAGAAAGTAGGATTTGGGGTTTTTAATAGAGGGAGCTTTTGTCCTGTTTTGCTTTACAAATAAATGAATAGAGATTTTTGCAAGAGATTGTTATTCTTGTTAACAGTTGTTATTCTTGTTAACGATATTACTGAATATCGTTACTTATTTCTTCTTCATATTAATTTATTAAGCCCTGTGCCTTTCAGAATGAATGAACCTTGTTAGCCTGACTTTGTCAACTAGACAACATAGAAGTTGTGCATACCCCTTAAAGCAAATAAATTTCTCTTTCAAATCAAGGGGAAAATAGATACTAGGAGGGGAGGTTAGATTGGGAGGTTGTGTCCCAATCTGTTGGGTCACTTTTTCTGTATCTGATATGGCATTTAAAAACCAGCAGCTGGTTTTTTTGAGGGTCTGTTGAGAATAATAAGATTGGAAGGCAGCTGTTGAATTACTTTGGAGGTGGGTGGCTGTGGTCTCCCCTGGTGTGATTGATGGGAGTAGCTCCCTCTCTGTATGAGGATCTGATACCTCCTTGCTGCTTGTAACTGGGTTTGGAGAGGAAAACTCTCATGTTAGGCACATCAGCAGTTGTAATAACTGACAGATGAGCTTTGATTTTAGAAATTTTTTAAAGCAAAAAAGGCTGTGATAATACTATCTTTTGTTAAGAAATAGACAATACACTTGTATTGCTTTGATATTCTGGATTAGGAACTGCAGTCAGCATTGCTGTAACACCATCTCTTGAACATTGTCCCAACTGATAAGTATCTTTCTTTTCATGATGTGTTACTCAGTATTGCAGTGCTTGATTTGCAGGCAAGTACCTGTATATTTGTTTAAAATTCTGCTTGTTGAATTCATTTCTTGAAACATTTCATGCTATCACTTCTTACAGAATTGTGCTAATATCTTTATGTTCTCATAGTTGAAGCTAATTTTATTCCACCTACCATTATTTCTCTCATGCATGGTGTTTAAAATACCTGTAAGTTCTGGGAAAAATACTCATCTTGAAATTGTTCTTTGTGAGTGGTCTGCAACATCTCCTCTGGGGGAAATACCTTCTGTAACATTGTTCTGTTTGCTATAAATAGGGACTACATAGAAACATCAGGCAGTCAAGCATTTATTATAAATGGAAAAATAATATTTGAGGAGGATGATTCTTTTATACTATTGGAAATGTAGGTTCTGTGGCTTTGACATCCTTTTTTTAAGCTTCCTTTTTCTAAGTGACTTCTTTGTGTCACAAGTGACACACATTTTTCATTGATGATTACTTTGAAAATCTTATGCATTTTTTAAAAAAATAGTTTTCTTTTTAATTTTATGGTTATTTACAGCTCATTCTTTTGTATTAAGTATATGGAAATATGTTTTCATTTAACTGCTTGTTTTTCCCTAGAAACATATCTTACCTTCTAAGGTTTTGGCACAGAATTTTATTTTCACAGCTAGAGTTTCTTCTAATCACTAATATGCATGACTGATGTTCAGATGTTGGTCGTCACTAGTCTTACAGTGGATGGAACCGTGTATCCTTGTCTGGAAACAAGGAATAGATGTGTGTTCATGTTTAAATTGGAGAGGAAAGTTTGTACATTATATATGTTTAATTGAAGAGCTGTCAGATGAGGCATTGGGTATGAGTATCTTGTCATCCTTTTTTACCAATGCTTAAGCTTAATTATTGTTAATTTTAAGAGAAGTTGATTAGAATATAAATCTAAATAGTGTTTGGGACTTACTGTGCTCTGGTATTAATTTCTAAAGCCTGAAGAAATGTTTGGAAGATAAATATTTAAAAGAGACTTAAGTATGTGTGCTGGTATTGTCCTTCATTGGGTTTAGTCAGATTCATTGTATATTGAGGCTTCCTCTTGCTCTCCTCCATTGGCACAGTAGTACATTCCTGAAGCAAAAATGTATTTCAATCCAAATGGCTTTTATTAAAGAAAAAAAAGAAAATAAAATCTTTCACCTAATACATTGAAAACCTGCGCAATGTTGCCGATCTAAAACATGTGATGGTACTTCCAGCTTGTGTTTTATTTCAGAGGCTTATTAAATGCATACCTGTTTTTTATTTAACAAAATCTTAATGTCCCAGGATATTCTGAATAATGAAGTGTGCATGCATGTGCATGTGTGTTCAGTTTCCCATAGGATTTTTGAAAATTATTATTTAAAAATAACTTTATGGAGGGTAAATGTTTGTATTTGGCTCCCTCTATCTGTCTGTCTCTACTTGTCTTTGTGAACTAACATTTTTTCATAACTTGATGCATTGTATAGATTAGAATCAGCAGATAAGATGTCTACAAGTATTTCATATAGGCATTTGATAAAATAAATAAATAAATAGAAGTATGATAAAGAGCCACAGAAGACTAGTAAGAAATTTGGTTTTCAAGCTTAACAGCAAGGTTAATGTCTTTGTGTTCAGACAGTGTCCTGTTGAAGTACATTTCCATTCCATTCAGGGTCTAATTTTTGTACTAGGCTTTTCTTAAAGACATAGCTGTATGATCAGTACAGTAAATAGAAATGTGGGTTTAGCTGCCTGTCTTGCAGTAGTGTGTAGTGTCTGATAGCCTTTTGTTTCTGGTCCCTAGTTTTGTTAGTACCCTATTGACATGGAAGGTAACTAGATTGTTCTATTACTGATTTTTGACAAACAGAAATTGTTTGATATGCTAAAGCTCTTTCTGACAGAAGATAGAAAGTTTTGACAAACATGCATGGCACAGCAAGTGTCCAATTCTAAAGAGCAAAATAAATGCAAACCACCATTATGGGGAACACAAACAGCCTGAAAGCAAGTTATCAGTAAGCAAATAATTGTTGAACTGTTATGAATGGAATAGGATGTTGAAATAGGGCATGATTGGCTGATGTTACATATGTCCTTGATTACCTTCCTTGTGCTTTTATCCTAATAAGTGACATTCTTTGTATTCCCTTGGATGGCTAGACAGTCTGACACTGAAGAAGAATAAATATTGCATGTGGTACACATTAAGCTGTCATCTAGGACAGCATTTATAAAAAGTAACTAGAAAAATTCATAAGAAATTCTGCAGTGCTACAGTTTCCTGGCTCCAGTCATAATTGTCAAAGTTCTTGACACATTTAGGTCTTCTGAAATGATTTGGGTTTACAGCTACTTGGTGTATGAATAATTATTAAGAATTCATTTTTTCTGATAATGCAGACTGTTAATGTTCTCAAAATGATGCATTTTCATTGAAGACCATGGACTGATAAAAAAAGAAAGCCAAACCACTGTTGTGTATGTAGCCAGTTCTCTTGCAGCAGTTGGAACTAAAAGATGTATTTTTATAAAACCAAGTGATAAAATTAAGGAGCTCATTTTCAAATGAATCTTGGTAGAAAATCCATTATGAGCTCATGTATTGTTACAATTACTGTAATTTGGAAATGGACCTTTTTAATGTAAAATGGACCTTTTTAATGTAAAATATCAACCTTCTGTTTTTCTTCACTGACTTAAAATTAAGACTCAAAAGCAACATAGCAGGATATCATCATCTCTGTGAGGGCAATGGAGAAAACCCCTTTTGAACTATCTAAGCTGATGAGTTGGTGTTTGAATGGTAATTATTTTACTCTTTAATTTCAAGAAGAGGGAAGTGTAGGAATTCCATTCTTTGTACTCTTAAATCCCTGAATTCCTTGTGATGCCTGGAAGATTGACCAAGAAATATTTAATGGCCCATTTGTGCTTCCATGTATTTATCTGATGCCTAACACAATACCATAATACTCGCTGCATTTTGACACAAAAATTCATGATAAATATTTTAAAGGCTTCTCACAGTTCTGTCACTGGCCATGTCATTGGAACTGTTCACTGTATTCATGGTATAACCTGGTTTTGCTTTATATGAAAATGCAACCTTCTTTCATTATTGTTTAGTTCATGGGAATAGGGTTTTTTTTTTTTATTATTACTATTTTTTTACTGAGTTAAACATATCCCATAAGGAAGAAAGGAAAAAAGCCTGTTACCGCCTCATCAAGTTACTTGAGGATTAACATAATTTTATAGGTGACATTGTGCTTATTCCTCTTACAAGCAGCCTATAACTTACAAGATCTCAGTGTGAGTAGCTTGGAATGGGAAAATAGACCCATTGGCTCTTTCATAACATTTGCATTTAATGTTAAATGGAAGTCTTAAAAGAGTTCTTAGAAAAAGGTTGGAAAAAAAATCTGTATTCATGTGAAGGGATAAAGCTGAAACACCTGTTTAGGTTGAAAAAAGTTTTCTCCAAGTATAACACTACTCACATGTTACAGGTAACTGTTAACTCTGTGGACCACTACAGAGCACAAAATATTTGCCCAACTGGTAAATTGAACTGTAAGCCCCACTGTGGGAAATTGCTTTGCTGTGCTCCAAACAGCAGTTATCTTAGTAATTGTACCTGAATTCTTTTGTGGCTAATAGACAGCTCATGTCCTTCTTACCATGACAGAATTAGTTTATTGCAATATTTTAATTGTAAAAATTTCAGGTAAGATGTGTTGATGTAGTTTGAGATGGGCTGAGTGTGATTTTTAATTGGTGCTCTGAGAGCACAGGCGTTGGCGTTGAGAATGTGCATAACCCTGCATTTCACATTCTAAACCGGCACTCGCAACAAGGAGCTTATCAGAGCAAATTGTCTAGTCCATCCCCTTCCTCACTCAAAACCTAATGACCCTTTATCATCATGGTTTAGATTGCTGGACACAGATGTGAGAAAATACAAGTAATCTACAGGTAACTACAGTAGCTGCACTGATGTTCTCAGAGAACTGACTGCTGGGAAGATAAAAAGCTTCCCACAGAGCCTGTGACTTTCCAGCAGCAAAGCACATCATGAGCTCATACATGAAGTTTTATTTGCTGAAGATTCACAATAAGATGCATTAGGACATTCAGCAGGGTCCCTTCTTAGATGAGCACAAGAATTCAGTGGGGCTGTTAGTTGAGGCACTAGTGCATGGCTTCACACTAAAAAACTAAAATTAGAAAATGCAACGATACCGATAACGTTTATTTTTGAGAACACCACAGACTACAGCTGTAATGTATTGATGTAGTTTGTTCCTTGTAGTAAGTCATCTAATGTCATTGGACTTTTTGTCTTGCTATGGAAAGTATTCAGGTATGAAGCAAATGTTTTGTTAGGAAAAAAAGCTGCTGGCTATTGAAATACAGCTAGCAGTACATGCGAGATACAAAGGAGTAAAGTCTTATAGGAAAAGACATGGGTATAATTACCATCTTTTTTACTCAGCTTTTTTTTTTGTTGTTGTTGTAATCATAAAGTAGATCTTACAGTCTGTGTTCAGGTATTTTGCTAAGGAGTGGGAAGGAAATAAAATATTCTTCAGATAAATTTTGCATACCCTAAGGTTAATAAGGTAATGATCTTGTTTACTATTTTTAATTTTTTAAAAATTTCTTTTTGTAATTCAGTAAGTGGTTTTTAGTGATTCAGTTAGGTTGCAATGTATCTATTGAACCATATGGGAATGATCAATGGGAATCAGTCTGTCCGCACTTTAGAAGAGAAAGAAAGTAACTTGTGTATGAGCAAGTTACTTATGTAGAAAAAAAATGAATATGAATGCTGAAATGCTTTTTTTTCCCCTCTTTTTTAATCATCTGTAAATTTAGAGGTTGTGAGGAAAGAGATAACATGGCATAAGAAGTACGTCTCATCCGGAAGTAATGATTCCCAGAGGGTGGTATTAATTATTACGCAGCAGTAAGCGTTACAGTGGTCATCTTTGCAGAGAGTGGTAATCCCTCAAAAAGCCTAAAATGCAAGCCTAAGAAAACCTGTGAACAGCCTCCTCCCACTCAGAAACAAAATACAAATCCCACAAACACCATATCCCTTCCTCTGGCAGTATGAACAAGACAAACTTATGTCTGTTTTTTAGGTGAAGTCCTTCTGCCCTGTTCAGTCATCCTCAAAGCTTCTGTGTTTTTAGGGAGCTGCTCCACTGGCAGTTGCTGCTGTTGGTGCCAGACCTCTGAGCAAGGGGGCTGGCTCTAAGGCTGTGCCTCTCGAGCTGAGCCAGAGCAGCAGTGGTCCTTAATTTTCTGTCCTGTTGTTTGATCCTCCAAGCAAGTCAGCTACAAGGCACTCTGAAAACTATATAATCTTTGCTACTCATTCTGTTCTACTTCTTTATGCCCAATTTCCAGATTATGCCAACCTAAATGGTAATAAGCAGAACTCCTTATTGCAGAGGCTAACAGACATGGTCTGAGAAATTATTTTCTGTAATTACACATATCTTGTGGTTCACAGTAAAGACATGCAGAAATGTTTTCTCTTGTTTACTAGCAAATATGACATATGGGGAAATAAGTATATATTCCCTTGTTCTGTTTTATCTTTTGATTGAGGAAGACAAAAGAAGTAAAGGACTATACATTCTGAAAGAACAATTCCCCCCCTTTTTAAAGTTTTAAATTAATTATTATGAAATCCATGCACAAATTGCAGCAAACATTTGATGTATCCTTTTATGGAATATGCTGTGTTTCATATTCAGTAGTGGTTTTAATTCTCAACTACAGTAGACATACAGAAAACCAGAAAAAACGTTGGCTGTTACAAAGTTTTGTTTGAGCTTTTTAAACTGAGTGATTAGCAGAAATAATGACCCTGTCAGCCTTAATCACATTAAAATGTGGTTAACATCATTTAATTTTTTCCACTTAATATGCGAAAATTTCCAGTAGATTTGCAGTGAAGGCCATTGAAATTCCATTAGAACAAGAATAAAAATTTCAGGCATCATTTATTCAGAGAGGGAATAAAGGTCTCGTCTGAAAACTGCTGAATCTTCCTATTAGAGAAACTATGAATCATTGTATTGAGCAGTACCTTTAGCTTCTATAGTACTGAATCTGGGTTGCTTCTGAATGAGTGGAATGCATTTTTAGCGTGGTGCTTTTCTGAAAATTGCAGCATGTAAGTGTTTTTCAAATTCAGTAAGAGCTTTCTCTGTAAAGGATTGTTATGTAATTTGTTTTAACTGCTGTAGGGCTGGGAAAATGCTTCTGGTTTAGGCATCTCATCACTGAAGTTCCATACTTTGTGTTATTTTTATTGCAACATAAATAAATATGTCCTCTTTCTGATTGATTCATAATGTATAGTTGGGCTTTCTTTGTGGTGAAAAGCAAAATTGAGGATGTGCGCAGCTTCAATTTGAATATTTTCATACAAAGTCTTTTGCACTGTTGGCATTTCTTATTGCAGGCTCCACAGGTTTGTACCAGACAAACATGTTCAATAACATTGAATGTGCCAGAGAAACTATCAACGGCATCTTTTCTGAGACAAATTTTTGTTTCAAGGAAAGACGCAGTATTGGTTAGTACTACCATGTTTCACATTGCTGTATTTACATCCCCATTTTTTGTCCTTTTTCTGTGTAAAGATAAGATTTCATCTGCTAAGTGGAAGCACTAACAGTACAACTATGCGCCCTGTGGTTTTCTAGACTTTACTGAGAGACTTGTATCTAATATTTCTTTATAATAGATATTACTGTATATATCTAGTATACATCTTTATTGTCTGTGGTACTTAAACTGTACAGTGGATTATTTGTTTATTTTTGTTTACTAGACTGGTATTTTATACCTGAGCTTTGTTTATTTCAGCCTATTACATAAATACTTTGTCCTCTTTTTAGTGAGAAAAATCATCAATATGCATTGGATTTGTGCAGAACGAATTTCAGAACGTCAGAATTTGTACAATTTATTTTTAAAAAACTGTAAGAAAGTACAGTGGTAGATGATTAATGTAATACTAAATACTGTGAGATACACAGTGGTAAAGGAATTTTTCTTTGAAATAGCTGTTGCTAAATTTAAGAATTGAGCAGACCTAAGAGGGATTTGCAAGAGTCTCAGTTGTACCTCTGTATGTTGAAGCATGAATGAAGCTGAGCAGGAAGTGGGTCTGTGACCAGGAGCAGAGCTGGTAACCCTGCAAAGGAGATAAAAGGAAGTAGGGGTGTGGGAGTGACCACAGCAAGGGTAGGAGGGAGGTGTGAATTCAGCGAAGTGCCAGTTCTGAGAGTTGCCTTTGGAAACATCTTGCTAAAGAGCTCTTGGACCAGGATGGAAGGCTTTGAAGAATGGAGAATAACACTGGGAGAAGAAAGCAGAGTGAGCAACAGGATGTGAAGAACTGTTGGATGGGAAAGTGGCCATATTTTAGGGAAAATTATCAGAAGAGACTGCACTCAATAGATTTTTCTCCTTGGAATGCATGGCATGAAATTCAGGGGTACTATGTCTTTTTGTTTCTGAGCTCTTAGCAAGTACCTGTGACACCTTGCAGCAGAACAGCTTCTAATTTACTGAGGGGCAAATGCTGACTGTAGTTACATTAGCTCAAAGATAGGTTTGTGTAATGCGTATTTAATGAGTACATTCACTTTAGGATTCAGCATGTTTATTGGTGGCTTTTTTATAAATTGGAAATTATGTCCTGCTATATTAAGTGTCTTAATGCTGTAATGGGACACATTTCAAAGTCAGAAAATGCCACAATGAAGATTGTTAGTGGTGCTTAGGGGTGTACCTTTCCTTTATGGCCAACCTTGCTCCATGGAAAGGACAAGCTTGCTCATGAGGATGCAGTAGGGTTGGGTAGGTAGGGGACCCCTGATGATGGGATTCCCTTTTTCTGAAGCAAAACTCAATACTGTAGAAGGAAGGCCTTATGCCTGGAGATTTGGTGATGAGGGACTGGATTTTTTGTCTCTTTTAAATCTCTGTTTCTGATACCAAGTAGGAAAATTTAATTTAAAAATTTCACATACTTCAAAATTAAAACACTCTTAATTTTCTTCATTTGACCAGCTAGTATATTGAAGTCCAGTGCTATTATTAGTGCTATTTTAAAAATTGTACCTTGTTGAAATTTTGAGATGACTTACTGCCAAGCTGTGCTTCAGCCACCTCTTCTGCTTTACCTGTGCTGTCCTTGTGAGTGGTACTGGTACCTAAGTATGGTATAGAGGGCTACTTCTGACTTTATGTACATTTTATTTTGGAAGAGCAGAAGTCTGGTTGTCCAGGAGTTTTGAGTCTTGTTTCCTTACAACAGTGATCCCAAATTTATACTCTCCCTTTAGGAGGCAGTGACATCAGTCAGTGAGCACAGGTAGCATCAGTCTGACAGTCCTACTGCTGCTGGTCAGCTGGCCAGCACTAGCCAATTCGAGTATGTGGGGCTTGAGCTCTTTCTGCCTTCCTCCCAGTGAAGGCATTGGTTCTTACAAAAGGTGTAGGAACTTGATTTGTATGAAATTGAGACCTCTTTGTCCTCCTGTGCATTTCTGCATAGCGTTTAAGTACTTCTGAATTCATAAAGTGTAGTGCTTCCTTGTAACTATATGGTAATCCCTAAATTACTGTAATCCCTCCTCTGCATTCAGTACAGAACCAGTTATTGTTGGTAGCTACACAGTATAATGACTTCCATAAATTAATTAAGGTGGTGATTTGTTGTGGATTTTTTTTAACAGTGGCTGATTGTTCTGCACTTAGTATTGGGAGGCAGTTCACAGAACCTTGCTGCTGCCTTGGGTTGAAAATGTTCTGCTAATTTCCAGCCTCTGTTTTTCCATGGCTGGCTTATTTCATTGGTGTTAAGGCAGCTTTGTCCTGTAGACTAAATAGTATCTTATCTAATTGGTGCTTATCTCCTTATTTAAAGCAGGTATTATCAGTTTTCTCTTTCTGTGTCATTTACACAAGGTTCAGATCCCTCTGATAATTTTAGACCTGTTCTGAACTTAGCTGACCACAGCTGCACGTAGTTCTCCATACGCTTTCAGGAATACCTTATATGCAGATACATTGCATCCTGTTAACAAAGGGAAGCATTTCCAGTAGGATCTGTAGATGATATTTTCCTTTCCCCTGTTGCATTGTCCTGGTGGCTTAGATGTGCTTTGAAGAGTGCTAACCTAGTGTGAGCTCCCTTCTCTGTCACTTTCAGTTGACAATGATGATGACTTTCCTTGAGGAAAACGTCTCCTGTCCTTGCATTGAACATAAAATTTGCATGCAACTAATGTTTGTGTCAAGGTCATTAATGTATTTAACATGATCAGTCCTAAATTTGATCCTGGTGAATTTTGATTTAGTACCCTGAAAGACTAATTTGTTCTCCTGTTATCATATCCAGCGCATTGCTCAGTCCTCAGTCTCTACAAATCCACTTCCCCTTCTTCTCCAGCTGAATGAGTAGTTTTACACACAGCACACTTTAGAGATGCATTCCTCCTGCACAGAAAATCATATGTCATATCAATGAGAGAATAAATTTATCAGGACATGCTTTATTTTTTCCTTTAAACCAAATTACTTGTGTTTACCCAAGGTTATTTTCTGTCATCATTTCTTCTTTGATAGTGTCATTACTCAACCAAACTAAGACTAAAATTGCATTGTGTGTGACGATTAAGTGACTGTTTGGTGGAGAAATGCATAGACTATCATGGCCCAGAATAGCTGCCCAATATGATATTTTAGTATTTTTCCTTTGGCTAGGTCTACTTTTAACCATCTCTTACTTACTGGGGCTCTTCCCTCTTGAGTAGGACTTTTCCTAACTAAAATTCTAGGCTGCTTCTGAAACAGAAGAAAATGTGAGCATTAAAATAGGAGCAGTGCTTTTAATTGAAAATGTCATTGAGAAGTTCATTGTTACTGAAACATTTCTCAAACTGTATTTTCTAGAAAAGTGTAGGTGATTGCTTGAAGCAAATAAACAGCATTTCTTGTGGTAAGAAAGCATCTGGATGGAAGCGGAATAGCTCAGTGTCAGTAGTGCTTTGGATGTTTGTATTGTTTTTGTCGTCATTCACATAACTGTTTTCAACTGCTGTTTTGGACAGTAAGAATGAATATAAAGAAAGTAGAAATCACTTTATAGAGGCTGTTAGAAGTCAGGATTTTTTTTTTTACTTGGGAGATGATTAATGTTTTACATTTTTAATGACTGCACATTTCTTGTCATAGTTTTTCTTTTCAGTGCAACTGTAGATCAGATCACATTCCTTATAGTATATCCCATGCATGTTTGAACTACTTTGAAAAAGTGAAATGATGTGATGTTTAGCTACAGAGAAACGTCAAAAACAATGCATTTATATGATATGAAAGATTTGCAAGTGCAAGCTAGCAATTGATAGTAATATTATAATTAGCTCTTTATAACAGCCTGTTTTTTATTCATGAACATTTTCATTTATGTTGACAACTCTCATGTTTGCCACCACACATGGAGCCTTTTCTTTACTCAGGAGACACTGAACATGGATTAGTATGATTCTGGGCTTACATTCTGACTTTATTGAAAAATGGTTTCTGGGCTAAGTGACAAAAATAAAAGTAGCATGCTTTTTAGGTTTGGCTTTTTGATCCTATTGTTAGTGCTAGTGTTTGTAAGGGTAAAGCATAGCGCCGAGCACTGTAACTTCAAGGTGGAGTTCTTCTCAGTGAAATTGTTTATTTTTTTATTGTTGAAATTGTTGAGGGTGTTGAATGCTTCCTAATCCCATAACTGATACAAAAATGAAGCTTGGTAAGCAAACAATTTTATAATAAATCAAATTTTAGTTTTGTACTTTCAAATAAAAATGTTTTGTGCATACCCACCCATAGAATAAGATTATTTACTTCTGACAGAAATATACTGTGTCATTCCATTTTCAGCCTTAAAAATCTGTGTCTAACAGATCCTTTAGTCTGTCAGATAAATGAAGTGTGACACTGATCCAGATACTTATTCTGGCGTCTGAAAAAAATCAAAGTTACCATTCCCCTTGGACAAGTATGTTTTAGTAGATGATTCAGACATGGTTAATTTTTTTTTTCATTTCACCATAGTTTGGACAGGTAAACAGACTGTGTCTGTGGAATTGAACATTTCTGTGACAGCTTTTCAAATTAGTGAAGTACATTTCATACAAGGCATCTCTGCATGCTGTGAAAATCCTGAACTCATTTAGTGCTTTACTCAGACATGGACTTGTTCATATGACAGTACAGTGTATGCTGTTGGATTTATTAGATGTTGTTTTGGGGAAGTTTATCAGCAGGAGGCAGGACTGAGGCCCATCACATAATTTTATGTGAGTGTCTTAGGCATATAAGGTAAGGGTTAGTTTCTAAAGCAGCCTATGAAAAGAGGAGAGGGGAGATGCTTTAAGAAGAAAATGAGAAAGGGAGCCCTAATTTAAGTACTCTGAATTGCGCTCAGAAGAGCCTCCTACTTCATTAACTATATAGGGAGCAGAGCTAGATTAGGTGTCTAAATCAGGGGTCTGAAATAAAGCCTTGTATTCTTTGAGTTGCTCTAGGTTGAGTATTAACCATTCAATATCTTTGGAGTCTTTTTGGTCAATACTCTTATTTATGAATGGCTCATAACCTTTTGAGTTTATATATTTGAGACTTTACTATAATAGCATTGATATGAATTGTCTTGCTATGTACAGGACTCTCAGTAATAGTTTTCATGTGACATAAAGAAGTCCTGTCAAGAGACAAGACTTAAAATTATTATGCCATAGCATAAGCCTGACTACGGAATAGGAACTCTTCTACTAATCTGTAATAGTATCTCAGTTATCACCAATTTGCACGGAAGCCTTGTGACTGAGATTTGCTCCTTCTGCTATAATTTATGAATGAATAATTGTTAAATTATTTTGTTACAGTTTTCAAGATAACCATTGTAAATTATGTATTTTATAAATGACAGCAGAAAGAATGACAAGATGGGACTTAGAAAGTATCTTTCTGGTCCAAAGTATATGTGCTTAAGTAGGGCTTGTTGTGCCCATAACTAGGATATGTAATATGCACAGTTTGTTGCAGTCTCTGTTGTTATGTGGGTTCATCAGTAATTGAGTCTTGGCTGTTCTTGATCCTTGCAACAGCCGTCTCTTTTTTGTCTTTTTAGTTCAGACAGAATTAGTGTTCCCAGCTGGCAGCCCAAGGAGAATTGTAAGCCATTCATGTGCCAGCAGGTGCTGCCATGGCAGTGTAGTACCACTTGTTGTTTGAGTTGGTTGTGATACCAAGTTGTAATTGGTTTCACTCACCTTAGTGGGGACCATAGTTTGGATAGAGATGTTACTACAGTCTTGGAAATCAGATCAGAAATGAATGTTTTGAAATTGGATTTTAAGATCTTTATTCTTCATAAGTGATGCATCTTACAAATGTTTTACCTTGACTGAGCTTTTGCTAGATTATATAAGCTGTATAATGTACTGCTAAATCTTTTTTTAGTGGGAGCTCTACATGTATATATCTGCAGAAAAAATCATCCTGGATTATTTTACTTCTTTGTCGTTCTACCATCTTGGTGTCTTTTAATTCAAAGTTACTGCAATACATGAACTTTATTTTTCTGTTATGCATGCTTCTCCCAGATACAGAAATTTTCTGTTCGTTATCTACTGTTGGTTCTTGATATGCAGGTTCATGTTCTCTGGTATTACTTCTTTCACAGCTCCCACATTTTGCAAACCAAAAACATTTCATGTCAGTTGAGCCAAATCTTTATATGAAATACATTCAAAAAGTGGTTGGTCATACATACAAATTTGTAAGTGAAGCATTGTGTCCTTGTGTGTTTTTAGCATACCATTAAACAGCCAATATCTCTGGGTAGCTCTCTAGACCAGGCAAGCTGAGAACCCTCTGCTACTGCCATATTATGTTAATTTGTTAACAGAGCTTTATCTTGAGGGCATAAAGTTCTTTGATAGGAATTTTCAGAATATTGCCTTGATTTTTAAAATTCTGTTGTCAACCATTGTTTTCAGCTTGGAAGAATCCATTTATAAGTGATCTCATATGGGATAATTTTTACTCAGGAGTCCTGCCATTTATAAGCATTTTTCAATAATAATTAATGAAATTCCTGATTGAACTTGGCTCCATGGTATTGGTGTTTTTTGGGTGGTTGGCTAACTTAAGACATCCTGTCCTTAGTAGTCTTTACTGGTTCCTGCAGCACCTTTCAGTTATATTGGCACAGCCATTTCTAAGGATATGTGGGAAAGTGAACTGGTCAATTTTAAAAGGCAATAGCTGGAGAGGGGAGCTATGAAAGAAGTAAATTCTCCCTCCAAAAGCTGCTTTTTTACTGGATTGTTTTTATTGGTGAACAGTTTGAGAATGCCTGCAGGGAGTGCTGTAGGGGCCCTGCTCCATGTGCTGCAGCTGCTAGCAGAAAAGCAAGTGTAACATCTGGACGGGTACGGAATGAGATGAGAAGCTCATGTTCAGGTTCTGAAAATGTTTCTTTAAAACCTGGGATGCAACTTGAATAAAGTAGTAGGTGCAATACTAGTCACCCCATCTAACAAATGATTTTGCAGAATTATTGGGGATTTAATTATTGGCCATGATAGAGATCAAGGCTTTGGAAGAACTTGCTTTGACACATGAGGCACAGAACCTGGGATTACTTACATTTCAAAGGAGAATGTTAAGGAGGTATAAACCCATCTATAAGAAATGTCAAATGAAAGTCTTGGTCAGGAAAGGAACCTCCATGATTTTGTTTTTGATAACAGTGTAAGTTGAAATTGCAATGAAGTTTAAAAATTTTAAATCTGGATCTGGTAGAATGAGATACTTGATGTACCCATTCTGCCATAAGATTCCTGTGATCATGAGATGTGTGGCAAGTCCCTAAAAGGTAAAGAATTTTAAGGGCTGTTCCACTTCTTATTTTGAGGCTCAAGTCAATCTGTGTTAGGAGATGTCAGTGACATCTATTATGTGAGATGGGTCCTCCACGCTGGCCTCTTAGAGTGTTCAGGTGGGTGCAGTGACTAAATATTGGAGGTGGTATGGACACTGGATTATGGGAAGGTACTGAGGAGCTGAAAGCTCTCAGGATATGCAGGATAAATGTAGAGGTGAGTTCCTCAAGCTCTTGTCCTGAGAGGCTGACAGGGGGCACTTGGCCAGGGAGCAGCCCAGTGCATGGAGGCAGGGCTTTTGTTCTGAACTGTTTCTAGAAAGCGTTTGCAGGTGAGGGCTGGGAAAGGGCTTTCTGAAATTGCTGTGTTTCATCTGGCCAGCTGGGAACAGGGAATAAAAAAATAAACTTATAATCATCACTGGTGATTTAAGACGTGGTTGCTGAGGTCTGTAACAGGTACTCCCTCCCATACCTTCTGTAGATTTGTCATCTTCATAAAAACTTATCATGGTGAGGAAGAAGGTACCTTTTTACTCCTTAATGTTTTCCTGTTTAGTCATTCTGTCTTCTTATGTAATGCAAGAAGAAAGGGATAGTCAGAGAAAGGCAGTTAGAGCGCAGTGCTCCACTACAGCAGAGTGACAACCACCTGTGCTTTCCTCTTCCCCTTCTTCACTTCTGGCACAGAGCATTTCTGTGATACAGAATCACACATTTGTTATACATTGTATTTGTATATACATTTGTTCTGTTGGTTTTACAATCCCATCATTCGTTAATTGTAGAAATTTGGAGTGAAAGCTTACTGAAGCTGTTTCTGATCTCCATAAGGATACATGTACATATTATCCATAAGGGTACATATACATGTTATCCATAGGATAATATGTATGTTATCCTCATGTGAGAACAGTAGGACCAGATCTCCGTGGATCTGTGCCTGCTACCAGAACAGAAGGGAAGGACATCACCTAGGCACTGTGCCATGCAGTACTGGTGCTTAGGTAAATAAGGTCTTCCATCCTACCAAATCAACTAAACCTAATTGTCCTCATGGTTTTGGGAAGTGGCAAAAGAAACAATTCTTCCTAACTCATCATCATTTCTGATAATTTGTGGTTTCATTTGGAACCTCATAATGGATGTGATTTCAAAAGACAAAAGAAATTCACAAAGAGGAGAGAAGAAATAAAGTATTTTTAAGTCAATGATTTTTCTTTTAATTTCAAGAAAAATGTTGGAACAATCCAATGTTTTAATCCCCTAAAAGCAGCCCAGTTGTCTTCACAAATTCATGTTGACAGTTCATTACTTGTCTAGATTGTCAGATGAATCTAATATTTTGTTTGTGGTAAATGTAACAGTCTTGCATATAGCAAAAAAATATACTGAGTATTGGGATTTTTATTAAGCCTTCAAAGGTTTCAGTGCCTCACAGCACTCTCATGAACAAGACAGGAAATTGAATAGGCTAGATGGAAACTACTGGAAGTTGAATGTGCAAGACTGGTTGGAAGATAATACACAGAGCATAATTATCAGTGGTACACTTCCCCAACAAAGAATATCACATGAGGAATCCTGCAGAAGCAGCTACTGGTTGAATGCTGTTATGTATTTCCATTAATGAGCTGGATGATGAGCACTCTTGCTAAAGCTATGGATGACCCCCAGTCTAGGAGATGTCTACATATGTGTAATTAGAACTTAGGAGCATCTCAAGAAACAGAAGAAATCATTAGGAAAAAATAGCCATGGTGCAGCTCCTGAGAAGGGTTTTATACAGGAATAATTAACTATGCAAACATAGTATTAAGAATAGCTAGTCACTCAATAAGTTATAACCTGAGCATGAGATAATGTTGCAGTGCTGTCAGAAAAAAAAGCAAATGCTAGACTGGGTTTAATAAACAGGAAAATCACCTGAAAAATGAGTTAATCCTCTAGCTTTTTAAAATGTTTATAACATATTATTATTGAAAACTCTGAGAAGTGCATTGGGTACTGTGTGCTTTCAGAAACTTTTAGACCAATTGAAGAGAGACCAAACAAAAAGGTTCAAAGTTGAAGCAATATGTGGCTTACAAGGAAAGCTGAAAATAAAAATTGCCTACATTTTTAAAGATCTAAATAGGGAGTGTATATTCTTGGTCCACAGTCTATAGGCTCAGTTTAGCTAAAATAAAGGTGGCTTAGGCTCCACCTATGGAAAACTTCAACAACAGGGAGCAAACACTCAACAGATTGAGTTTAGAAGCCTTTAAAAGTTGGTATTGTACAGAACTGCTAACAGGAAGAGCCTGTTGGAATTTCTAAGTCCTTATTCTCATTTCTATCTGTGGATCTTTTTTCCAGTCTTTTGTAAATTTTGATCATTTAGTTTTATCTTACCTACATTTGTTTCTTTCCTTCTTGTCCTGCCTGATATTTTCTTTTCCCCTGCCGTGCTCTTTTGTTTCTGCTGGTTTTCACTCGTAGTTCAAGTGTAGAACAGAAAAGCACTTGTTTCTCTTCCATTAGTTTTTTTGGTCTTGCTTGTATAAAAGCATACTTTCACAAATCACCTTCCTTCTCAGGGGTCAGGTTTTCAGATCATCTTGTCTTGCAGGTGTCCACTGAGCTTAAGCTTTCTCTGCAGCTTCTCTCTTCCATCACTTCTTCAGATTTCCATCTGAACTCTGTCTCTGTTCCCAGCTGGATCTCTCATGTGAAACTCTCTCAAATATTGATTTGTAGGTAATGTACCTTCTGCAACTTTTATACCTTTTTATTTTGGTTGGCTGCAGGTTTTGGTTTTTTCTGCCTCAGTAAGCATCCCCATTTTAAAGTGAAGGCACCCCCTTCTGTACAACTCCCATTTCTGGTGTTCTTTGCTTATTGGCCTTCTCAGTGAGTGCCATCATTTTTAAACCTTTCTCCATGGTCTTGTGCATCCTGATTTAGTATCAAGAGTTAACTCTGGTAGTTGTCCTGATCTGTCTGCAGTTGAAGTTGCTGGCCCCTGTGGTTTACTGGAAATACTGCTCACGCTGCTGATACTCCTTATGTCCTTATCAAACAACAGTCTCAGTGCTAGGTGGAAATGAGCATCTGAATTCCTCTTTAGTGTTTTCCCTGATCAGAAATTTGAGTGCTGCCTTCACTTGCAAGATGATGAGGTCTGGTTTTGCACTTGCCTTGGTTTTGTTCTTGTGTCAGGCTTTTACACAGTCATAATATGCTTTTCTGCTTGCCATCACAGAATGAATGGATGTCTTGCTGTCTCTTGAGTCTGTGGTTTTTTTTCAGAAAATATATTTTGTCTGTTTTCTGGCATCAGTCAGACTTCAATTGTGCAACCCTCTCTAGTTGCTGTTGGCACACTCCTCTCCACAGGGAAGGGAGGAACCAAGCTACCCCAGAAGGGAAAGTCTGTTGGATGTCACAGAAATCCCACTCTCTTACGCTGTTTTCACTTAGTTTTTGGTTTACTTTGTAAAGAAGGGTTTTCATCTCAAGCAGTTCCTCATTTCTTAAAGTATTTTCAGCTGTTAATCATGGTCATGGGTGCTGTCAGTTCTACTTTTTGGTTTTTTACTTTTCATTTTGTTACATTTTAGCATGCAGTGGCAGTTTTTAAGTATTAAAAGTCTTTAAGCATAAAATCCAGTATTTGTCATTATTTATTTTCAAGTATAGCGTGAAATAATGGAGAGATACTCCAGAATTTGCTTATCTTAAAGGCCCAAAATGAATGTACTATTGCTGTCCTTTTAGAGACATACATAATTTTCTTTGGAAAAACTGTGCTCAAATAAAACAGACTATGACATTAATTGTAACCATTTGTTAAGACCATTTTGATCTGTTTGGCACACTTGGTTATCTGTAATAGGAAGGCAAACATACACTGTTATTTTACTGATTAGTAGTTAAGCATTCTACTTTGGGGAAAACGTGAATTAGAAATAATCAATATTTATATTTGAGTGTTTACTTTTTTGTGTGTTTTCTTTATTTTGATCACATTTAGGGGAATTCCTTGGTACTTTTTAGTAATTCCTGTGACACCGAAAGTCACAAAAGTAAGACTCGGGCAGAGAACCTGACTGTACAGAGTGGGATGCACTACCTTATTCTTTTAGAGAGGCTGTAGCAGGTCTGATGTCAGTCACTTCAGAGACCTTTAGACCTCAGTGCTCATTTATTGGTAAAATGTACCAGCTTTGCTCCTGCATTATGAAGATCGTCTGTCAACACTTTGAGATATTCTCCTTTGTTATTAAGCTTGTGATGCTCTACACTGTCAGGTTTTTTGCCAATTATAGTTAAGGTACAATGGTGTATTCACTGGATCAAAGTCTCACACTGGCGGTAGAGGAATGATTTGTAAGTCTTTATTCATCTGAATCGTACAATAGAATACCTGAGGAATGCAAATAATCCCTCTAAGGACTCAATAGAAAAGCTGTTAAAATGACAGTCTAAGACTATTATTATTCTGAATTGGTGTTTTAGCCAAAGTAATTATTTCTTATCTTGTTGTTCCACAATAGTTCTTAGTTTATTAGTTATGATGACCATATTTACCAAACAGAATTTGAATCAAATTTTTGACATTATTTTCATGCTCGTTTCACTTTTTCAGGTTTACACATTTCATTCCATCTTTCTTCACTTGGCACATTATTTAATTAGTCTGGAGACCAGTGTTAGGTAATTCCTTAAAAAACCCATCTATAAAGAATGTATGCACATGTGTCGAAGTACACTCATGAATCGTAGATTCATTTTGAGACCTATTTTCTGTAAAATGTTGGCATTTATAAGCTCTGAACTTTGATACCCAATTTGTTAGCCAAAATAAATTAATTAACTGCAAATGTTAATTTTAGAAATGCTGTTAAGTGTCAGATTTCCCATTGGGAAACACACCTTAATTGTGATTTTCAGTTCAGATGTTTCTGGAGGCAGTAGTGTTTCATTATCAGTCCTGGATCCCAAACTCTGTTTTCACTGGGTAACTGGAGGCAGGAAAAGATTAGTATAATGAGGATTGAAGAACATTGACGGGGTATTTACATAAGTAAATGATAGAAGACCAGCCTTATATAACAAATGTGTAAAAACTGTTGAGTGAACTTCTATATTCTTTGTACCATCTAAAACCTTACTCAGTCGGCCATGCACTTAATCTCATAATAGCTCTGATCCCCTGCTATTTTCTCTGACAAATGTGTGTTGATGAACTTGTGGTTGACTTCATTTTTTTCTGAAGTGACATTTGCATTGATTATTTAAAGGTTTGCAGGCCACAGTTTCAAAGCACTTTAGTATAATAGCAGCTAAAACCTTAGTCTAAATCTTACAGATTAGCAGGACTAAGAAAAAGAACTCAGCAAGCATAAAGCCCTGTGCTCTATGGTGGGTGCTTCAGGTCTGAAACATTGCTGGCACCCAAAGTGCTGTGTTTTATGATTCCATTATTCGTGTACAGGAAGTATTCCCATGGCTCCTGTGTTTGCTTGCTGAGCATAGAGCTGTCATTCTTCCCATTCATACGTGTTTAGAAAGTGTCCTGTTAACAGTAGTGAACTCCTCCCAGGTAATTTACAAATGTCTCCCTTAAACTTACAATAAATACTTGCAGTCATGAATATGATGCTTGTGTTTAAAGATTTTTTTTTTAAACACCATCTACTGCTCTAAAGTTTTCACAGAATCACAGAATATTCTGATTTGGAAGGGACCTATGAGGATCATTGAGTCCAGCACCTGACTCTGCACAAAACCATCCCCAAGAGTCACACCATGTGCCTGAGAGCATTGTCCATCTGGGTGAAGAACTTTCTCGAACACCCAAACTAAGCCCCCCCTGACACCACTTCAGGCCATTCCCTCATTCTTTGGTCAGCAAAAGAAGAGATCAGTGCTGTCCCTCCTCTTCCCCTCACAGGAAACTGTCACTGCAGTGAGGTCTTCCCTCAGTCCCCCCCAGGCTGAACAAGCCCAGTGACCTCAACTGCTGCTTACACAGCTCCTCCTCAAGGCCCTTCCCCATCACTGTTTCCCTCCTTTGGATCCCCTCTAAGACCTTTATAGCCTTCTTACATTGTGATGCCCAAAACTTCCCCCAGAACCGGAGGTGAGGCTGCCCCAGAGCAGAGCAGGACAATCACAGCCCTTGCCTGGCTGGCCATGCTGGGCCTGATGTACCCCAGGGCACACCTGACCCTCCTGGCTGCCAGGAGGCTGCCAGTTTTGTTTACTTCGGGTAGGGTAATTAACATTCAAAAACTAACACTCTGAGTTTTTAGCTCCAAATTTGTTGTTTCATTCAACTAAAAGAAATTATGCATAGCAAGCTATTGTAAATGCTGCCAGTTACTAAAGATGAATAGGAATTTTTTTTTTCTTTATTTAAAAATAATCGTAGTATAGAAGCCAGAAGCTTTGTCCTGGAACAACAGTAAAAAGGTGGGAAAAACCAGTAGAAACATGGAACTGTGTTGATCAGCCATGGCATACTCCCAGATCAATATGCAGAAAAAGCACGTGCAGCTTGCTATATAGGAGTGTAGTGTTCTTTCCTATCTGCTAATATCAGCAGTCTTAGCTACTGAGATGCCTTTTTTTTAATTAAAAAAAAAAGTCAGGAAAAACTGAAGGCCCTCAGTTTTACCACATCTGATAAATATAATTCTTGGAAGTACATTTTTCTCTCAGAAAGTTTTATTCACTTTTTAGATTGCAAGTATTTAACCTCTACCAAATACCTAGTTATTGTCCCAAATTATGCCTATTTCTGTAGATTAAATGCCAAACAGAAACCAGGAAACAGTGAAATGTTAATGGAGTACACCTGAAGCAATTGCTGCCTGTTAATGCCTTGACCTTGGAAAGCAATACACAAAAAGATGGCATCATAAATCCGTGCAATTCTTATGAATATGTATGTGCTACTTGATAATAATGAATGTGGTACAGCCATGCATGCACTACAAGATAATGTTGTGCCCTTTGTTGTCTACAGGTTGATAAAAATTAAAGAGTGGGTGGACAAGCACGACCCGGGAGCTTTGGTCATTCCTTTTAGTGGGGCCTTGGAACTCAAGTTGCAAGATATGAGTGCTGAGGAGAAACAGAAGTATCTGGAAGAGAACATGACACAAAGGTTAATTAGCATTCATTTTCCCTACACTTTATTATCAACTATTTCCTTGCAGTAATTTAATTGCTTGCGCTGATAGAATAATAAATGACAGAGTAATTACCATTATAAAGAGAGAATCTTCTCCTTTCTTTACCATGAGACAGAGTGAAAAGATTTATTTTAAATTAAGTTTTTAACTGTCATCTGTCATCTCTGTACAGTGTTTTAATTATAACATAGGTATTAGTTATGTATATTTTTGAGAAGGAATGATCACCAAAACTGTTTCGTCATCTATGGGGAATAAGGACAGTGGAGAAAATTTTGCCATAATTTTCTGAGGAACTATAATAAATTGTTTCAGTATTGAATTTCAGTCAAACAGATACGCTTTCATGACCTGGAGTCGTGAAAATTGCATGAGACAAGAGTGCTGCCTGATAGGGTGATTTATATTTATCCCATGTTTCTGTAGGTTGCCAAATAAACAAATCAAAATGCTGTCTTTATGATTTTGCAGTAAAAAAGTATTTCTTTTGAGGAGAGTTCAAAGTAAAAGGCTACTGCAATTATTGCTCTGTTCAAAAGTAGACCTGATACCTTCAAAATATGTGATGTCTTTCCACGTAAATTGATTACTTGGCGCATTTAGCTGTTTTATGTGTATGTGCTGAATGAATTGGATTCCTTCCCCCTTTTTTTTTTTCAGTGCTTTAGCAAAGATCATTAAGGCTGGATATGCAGCACTCCAACTAGAATACTTTTTCACTGCAGGCCCAGATGAAGTGCGTGCATGGACCATCAGGGTAAGATTCATACTTATTCATCAGCTATATCCAGTTCCACACTATTGAATTCAGATTGATATCACTGACTTTGAAGTTTGTCATGGTGGCGGTTAGCTAGTCATTACAGATGAGGTTTTTGTCCAGGATAACTTTAATTATTTGTGAGCTGCTGAACAGTGAAAGTGGAGCTGCATTGATTGAGGCAGGTAACAATTGATTCTGCCTATTACATAGTCTGAATTTCTTCATCCTGTAGAATCTGTCTACCCTCCTCCTGTGGTCAGAGATAAGACGTACCAGTATTGTGCTTGCTTAATCTGTGTGACTGGGTTTGTCTGCAGTGAAATTGATGTTGCTTTTCATTTTGTATTCACTAAGTTTGTTTGGGTTGCGGATGGTTCATTCCTCCTGTGCTTTGCTGGGATTACATTTTAGCAATAAAAGCAATATAACGTCATTATATTCCTCGTGGATACACAGTTGGGCTCCAAATCCTAAAATCAGTGTGCAGTAATTCAGGTCTTTTACTGACTTTAGTATTTAGACCTAGTTTATTTTGGTAGTTTTATATGTTTATCTGGGAACTTAAGTAATGTCTAAAACAATATTATGTATTTTAAATATTGATGTAGAATGGTTATAGCCATAGACATCAACTGATTTATTCAGTTTATTCCCAGAGGACAGTAAGAGCTGAGCTGTAATGGTTTGCCTTTGAATGTAAATATGTTGCAATATAAAGATCAATATAGAACAAATATTTTGGAATGTGTACACTTGTAAACTCTTACCTTAAAAATTACAACAATGTCAACTTTTGGAGGTGCAGTTCAGTCTTTGAGCTTCTGTTTTTTGCATCATTGTATTTAGGGCTGTGCAATGAGTTTCAGTGCTGTATTTAATTTCATTCACTGGAATTAATTTGTTTTCATTAATCAACATAATTTCCTGTAAATTTATATTTTTAATAGTACTGCTACAGATGTTTGTGTATGTGTTTTAGCACATTAAACTTATTTTCTTAAAAGCATGTGTGGGGTTTTTTAGCTTTTTTTTCTCATCTCTGTTTACATAATAACTGCTTGCTAAGGTCCCTGAAACAGCAACCAAAATAATATGAAAACAGGGTTTTGTAGTTCTGATTCTTGCCATAGTTGAAAAAAAGCATATTGTGAAATTCCACATTTTTTCAGTAGAAGTGCTTGCTCTTTATTAGAGAATTTGAAAGCTGGTTTATCTTAAGACTGATTGTGAGTATCTTTGATTTAATGTGCAAAGATACTTAGTCAGGTAAGCATCAGTGAGTAGCCATATTAAGCCAATACATCTTTTATTGTAAAAACTGTGCTTTACAGTGTCAGACTCCTTAGCACTTTAACATGCTTTATTAAGCAGCCTTTAGGTCACCATTATTGCTCAAATTTCTCTCCATGGTTGTGTGTGCACAGAATGTATGTCCTTGTAATTTGAAGCATGCAGCTATAATGCATTCTCCTCTATTGCATAAACTTAAATTATCGTATAGTTGTCGGTGATTTTTTATTTTTTAGTGATTCGGTTGTTGATGTTTTGGTAAGAATACTCAGTTTGTTCTATATCAAACTTACTAAAATTGTTCTGAAATAAAAATAAGCTAATGTGTACAGCTTGACATCCATATGTCATTTCTCATTGCAAGTGTTGTTCGCCATGAATGTTATCTTTAATTGAAATTATTTGGATGTAAGTGAAAGTCTTGAGTAATTCAGATTTTAAAGTTATTTAAAAATCTTTATCTTCCTCACTTTCTGTGTAGAAAGCTAGGGGTCGAAGCAAATCTCACAACAAAACACAGTCATAGCTTCTAAAATCAATACTGCTGTTGATAGCTATTAGGAAAAACAAAGCTGCTGTTCTTTAATGTCGGTTGGTTTATCTGTGGCAAAGGCACTGTCTGTGTCCCAGTATTGAGGATTGCCCAGCTGCATGTGTGGCATTTTAGCTGATATGAAACAAAGTTTCAGCAGAACCTTAAAGCATATAAAAAAGGAGAAACCTCTTTCCTGCAATCAATCTTCTTAAATGCAATTAATTTTCTTCTTGTCTTTCGTTTGACAGAAAGGGACGAAGGCTCCTCAGGCAGCAGGGAAGATTCACACAGATTTTGAAAAGGGATTCATTATGGCTGAAGTAATGAAATATGAAGATTTTAAAGGAGAAGGTTCAGAGGCTGCTGTCAAGGTGAGCTCCCCACTTTTTCTTCTCCCTCCAAATGTGCCATTCTTCCATTTCAAATCTGAATTTTCACTGGAAAAAGTTCTTAATGCTAAGTGAATCTTCAGTCACTTCTAGCAATTGATCAAAATCTATTTTCATCTTTTACTTAAGAAAGAGTTCAAATGAACCAACTTACTGGACAGGAATGCAACTATTTCAGTACCCAAGATATAACAGTGCATGGACTACAAGTCAGCACTAAGACTAAATGTAATGCTAATGTGTTGAGATGTTTTTCTGTCTGTTTACGTATTTGTGTTCAGAATTTAATAAGCTTTAAAACTGACTTGGTTTTGAAAAATCAGGTTTTTAAGATGCAAGAGATTTTATTAATCACTTCTAAAGGGAAACATGAAACAGGAAAATCTGTTTCTTCTAAAAATGTATCATCTTGTTTTGAAGAAAGGTATTAAAAGTGTCAGATGCAAATGGTTAAGAAAATATTATATTATAAAATTGTACCCTTTTTTCAGGATTAGTGGGTTCTACTTCTAGGCTCTGGTAAGCATAATTAGGATCTTACAGTTTACCCTTTCAGTATTTTATTCAATTGCCCTTTGATGTCTCAATCAAAAATGCCATGCCTTACTTTGGTCGTTCAGGGTGGCTACTATGTGCTGAATAGACAGTAAAGATATTTAATGGAAAACTTTTCTCCTTGAGCCTGCTCTTCTTTGTGGTAACACTTGTGTTGAGAAGAGTTTCATCTGCTTTCTCAACACTAGAGGGCAGAGACTGCTCGGGTGCCCAAAGTTGGGCCCTTTCAGAGCTGACAAATTATATCTGATTTGATGTTATTAAGTATGAAATGAACTTGTACACGGCAAAAAAAAGTCATAACGAAAGCTGTTCTTCTCTGCGTTGCTAATGCGTTTTCTTCTTCTTTCTAAGCAGAAAAACTCACCTTTATTTCATATACATTTGATTTCTCGTTTGTCACTTCTGACATTTTCTTAAGATTTGTATTTTATGAAATTGCAATTACAAAGCACATGAGTTTGATTTACTCAATCTCAGTATTTGAAGGTTTCTACACACAATAATGTGTTAAAGAATTTAAAAGGTTTGGCTTTGTTTGCTATTTGATAGCTTGAAAGGTATGCAAAACTATGATTTCAAATTCAGCCTATTCTCAGTGGTATCACTAAGGAAGATCATACTGAGCAGCGGGACTTTAATAGGTTTGTTTGAACCCCAGGAAGTGAGGGAAAAAAAATCCCATATAATTGGTTCGTTGCGGCATGTGAACTGCTTTATGAAAAGGGAAGTAGAGTTGTAGTTGTAAAGGGAAGCCACAGCTATAAATAAATCTAATATTCTGCAGTCAGAAACCACTTTACGTAACAGATTCAGATTTTTCCACTATCATTGTTGATGCTCAAATATGAGTGTTTTCCCTGAGAGGCTACATCAGTTAACACCTATTAAATTAATCAGTATTTTGCTTGTATATTTTTATTTGCTTTTCACAATGTGAGATTCTAGAAATGAAACTTCCATGCTGAAATCATATTTAATGATTAAATTTTTATTGTTATGATGTAGCTGTAAAACAAGCAGATTTGCATTTGTTATTCAGTTTTAAAGTCAAGGTTGGGGAAAAAACCTTGTTCTTAGAATAAAGTGTCATATTCCTCTGGTCTTTTCTAATTTGCATTTAATACAATGTTTCATGCCATAGACAATGCTAATTGCTTTTATATTGCTGGTAAATTTCAAAATTAAATTTAGGCGCTTGTAGGAGTCATCTTAAATAACAGTGGTAATGGGAGTTGCTTGCTTTGTATGTTATCAAGTTGATCGATTTTTAAGTTTGATTTTGTGTGTGTTTAACACCAGTACAGCATAACTAATTTAATGCCAGTGCTGTGAACTATACACTGAATAGCTCTGTGTGGGCTTTGTAGTCTACAGGGATATCACATTATTAGCAATCATATCTGCTTAGGCAAAGCTGGCTTCTACAGATGGCTGCTTTCAAGTGCAAATGAACTGGTTAGACGTGTCTTGTTTAATACATACTCAAGATTCACAAATGGGTATTGATTTTTTCAACCAGTGTTTCTGATAGCAATGGAAATGGATTAAATGGTCTCTAGAGAATTTAAAGGAACACTGTCACTTTTAATTAACTGTAAACTGGTAACAAAAATACATAAACTTATATTAGTGTATCAAAATGTATTTAATTAAAGAAGTCTATGTCACACTGATCGTGTGCACTATTGTACTAAAAAAATATGTTGTGTTACTTTGTGGAGGACAGTTTTTTCTACAAATATTTGTGAGTAATAAATGTATTCAACTGTAAATGTTTCTGTACCTGTGCCTGCAGCTTATGTTTTCTGATGATTTTTACAGCACTGTTTTATTACTATTTATGCCATCAATTTGTCTAATTACTCTTGACTTTAAGCATTATTAGGATCTTCAGAGGAAAGAACTTAAAACGTTTTACAGTCTAAATAGATTTCCAGGGGAAAGAAATAGGAAAATGTTTGCAAAGTACTATTCCTTAGGTATCAATAATGTCATGTGGGGTAAGGTCAATTACTATTTCAGTATATATTTATTGTCAGGGCTATCTTAGCTGCTGTTTTCCATGGGCTAGCATCACTGGGAACCACATTTAAATAAGGAATGGCAGCAACAAGGTTATCGAGCCTCTAAATTTCTAGGCAGCAGTGTGGGGAAATGGGTTGCTTTACAGAGCAGGTTTTGTGAAAGAAAGGTGTCTGAGTTAACTGTGTACCATTAATCTGATCTGTTCTACAGCAACTAAGGTCATTAGTTAACAGCTTTCCTGTAATGGGATCTTAGCATGCCACCACTGTGATAGTGTCATTGAGAATAATGGCACAGTGAGGTCTTGCATGGAAGCACTTTCTCCTGCAAGAGAAAACTTCAAAACAGGAATGGTTATTGAACTGAAGCAGAAGCTCTCAACTTTTCCATATTGTAGACACTTTTCAAGATAAATGCTTCCACAGACCACCTCCCGCCCAGCCTGTCAGGCCTAATGCCACAGCCTCTGTAATACTGGGTTTAATTACAATGAGATAACAGTAGAAAAATAGAATAATAAATTGTAATGCAGAAAGTACTGATATTTAATAGGTTCCTTGCCTATTTTCTGCTCTCCTCAAGTACAGCATTTTAATAATGAATTTTCTTTTCATGTCTTTGGTCCATATGCCTTTTCCTGTATCTAGTTTCACAGCCTATCTGCTCTGCTCTCTGTCCTTCTGAAGCAAATGCCTTCTAAAGGAAATTTCTTACAGAAGAGCTGAGCCTGCATTTTGTGCTCCTCAGCCCTTCATTATGTGGGTGCAGGCAGACAAGAGACCCCACTGGCAGCCCGAGCCAGGCACAGCTGTGGCTTTTGCTGGGTGTCCCCGTGGTCAGTGGGGACAGGACCCCGTGTCCAGCGGCTCAGGGGCCGGGAGCCCTTTCCAGCAGTGCTGCTTTCCATTCCTGTGCCAGTGTTTGTCATCTGCAGGGCTTTCACATGAAGGAAAAGAAAGCCAAATAGAAAAAAGGAAAAAAAAAGGAACTGTTTTAGTGTCCTTTATCTTGCCAGGCTCTACCACTTTATAATGCAGGTGCATTTTAAGCACTACAGATCCAGTGGAGGCTAAATTACTTTTATATATATTTTATACATATGTCAAACCAAGTGGTGTCAAACTGAGGAGTATTGTGACTGTCAAACTCTGAAGTATTACCATCTCTTAGCCAAAATGTATTTAAATAATTGCCATTTGAAAATACTATAAAATGTCTAATGAAGTAACCGATTTTCCTTTTGTCTGTTCCATTTACAGGCTGCTGGAAAATACAGACAACAAGGCAGAAATTACGTAGTGGAGGATGGAGATATTATCTTCTTTAAATTTAATACACCCCAACAACCCAAGAAGAAATAAATACCAGATTTGTTCGCTCAGAAATGAACTGTGCTGCTTCAAAAAGCATATGAATTTTTATTTGGAATTGGAATATCTGGAAACAAAAAGCATACAGTTTCTACCTAGGGAACCGCCCTTCCCCCCAGTGAAATTATTCTTGTTTGTTTTGAATTAAAATATGGCACCTCCAGCAAACATGCAAGTTCACTAAATGTGAACAGCTTTGCATTTCAAACGATTAAGACCCTACTCCAAATTGTAGAAGCTTTTCGGGAACCATATTACTCTCATGATACTTCATTAATCTCCATCATGTATGCCAAGCCTGACACGTTTGACAGTGAGGACAATGTGGCTTGCTCCTTTTTGAATCTACAGATAATGCATGTTTTACAGTACTCCAGATGTCTACACTCAATAAAACATTTGACAAAACCAGCCTTGGTGTGTTTGGGGATGTCTGTATTGACTGACTGTGGTGTGCTGAATGCGATACGGCACCTGGTGGATGCTGATTACAGAATTTTAAGACGTGTATGATACAGTAACTGGCAGTGTGGGGCAGCTGCAATTGTATCTTGAAAGTGAGTCTTTCATGGGAATCAGAAGATTAGGATGCCAATGATTTGTCTCAAAAAAGTTAATGAATTTGTAGATGGACTTTCACTGAAAGATGATACTAAGGATAATAATGATGGCAGCATAAATTATTTTTACTAGAGAGAGGAAATACATGTAGAAAAATCATGTTATCTATGAGACTGAAGCTTTTTTTTTTCAAATAATTTTGAAAAAGTATTTCACTCTTGCCTTGAAATTAATAAATCAGGCTGGAGCTGTAATATTGATGTTGTGCATTGTCCTCTCAGGTCTGGTTTTGAGGCCAGGCCACATGCGGATAGTGCTGTGAAGGAAGAGGTCACACCGTGCTGGATAGGTAAGTTGTCCTGCTGAAACGATATTGCAGCTGGGAGTGCCTTTTTACCTCTGCTTTTTAACCATGAAGGAGAGCTGGTCACTCTGGGTAACAGGAAAATAAGGTGTTGCCAAAATAAAACCAAGTTTGTCCTTTCAGTGTGAGGTGTAGAGCTGCCCTTTCTCACAGTGTGTTTAGTGTGTTTAAAGCAGCCTGGCTTTGTCTGAGTGCCCCTGTGCTGGGGGTTTTGGCTACAGGTTCAGTGGGGTTGAGGCTGGGAGAGATGCTGTTGTTACCTGTGTCTTGTTGGTGTGCCAGGCCTCTTGTGTCCTGGTGATAAATTCCCTCGCTGGGAACTTGGAAAAGGCAGCTTGTCACCAGCTCACCCCCTTCTGTGTGCCGGGCACTGGGAGTGCTGGCTGCATCCTGCTGGAGATGTTCCCTGGAGATGCCACCTTTGAGCCTCCTTGCTCCTTTCTGGGAGAGTGAGACATGCTTCAGCCAGAGCCACGAGCCTCGTTGTTGGCATCGTGCCTTTAACTGCACCAAAGAGAAGGAGGGAGGGCAGATGACTTCAACACGTTGTTGTTGGTTTTGTTTTAAAGAGCATCTCCTGTTTTCATGGTGGCAGGAGCAGGGACAGTATTGGGGCTTCAGATGTTTTGGAATCCTTGAAATCTCTTTTGTATCATCTCCCTGGCATGGCCAGTATTTGTTCCTGGTGTTATTTTGATGTTACATAATTGAGAAAAGATTAGGACCATCAAATCTTGTGTTAGAAGTCAAATCCAAAAGAAAACAGAGCCTACCTGTTTCTCTTGGAAGTCAGCAAGGTGCTAGTACCAGAGAAGGGCTCATGCTGGGTTTTAGACACAATGAAAGGTGAGTGAGAAGTGGAGTGTGTGTGCTGCTGAAAGAGAAGTAACCTCTTTACTGCACTAATACCCGCTGAAACGTGTTCTCTTGTCCTGGCTGAAATTTGTTCTGGTTTCCAAAATACTCCCATGGTCCTGAATTGTTTCTATTTATTTGTGTGTACTCCATGATATCTCCCTGCTCTAAAAATAAAAATAATTAAAAATCAAACTAAGTTCTTCGTGGTAGACAGGGTTTTTTTAAGTTACTACAATATCCTGAATATAGAAAATGAACTTGAAATGTTTACCATATCTTAACAAATATAGATTCTGTAATGTTTTATGTTTCAGTTTATTAATTTGCCTGAATAGTTATCTCTTGAGCTGTTCAACTAGATTCTTTTAACTACTGAAGCTAATAAATTATTCCAGAATAATCACGAACTTTATTAAAAGAAAGAGTAATGTGATAAGCTGTTATTTCTATCACCAGTGACTTGTGACAACTGCCATGTTAAATATGTGCAGCCCATGTTTCTCCTACGGGGGTTTATGCGTTCAAGATGTACAACTCCTTAAAATTTGTAGATATATATAGCAAATGTAAAGCACTGTTTTAAATAGAATTGTGATTTAACTTCCGCTAAGCACAAATTATTTTGCATTTCAACCTGCACTGGCTACTCCAGGTGCAATGTATCCATCCTACTCACATTTGCTATTTAAGAAAAAACCCGTGGAATCTGTCTGCACACTTTTCACTGCCACTGGGTGGGTAGGAGACATGTTGTTTCTCCAGCAGGAGGATGAAAAAACATTGTAGGCACTGGTCGTCCTTCCTCTTGTTGTTCCTCAGTGACATGATGGCATGTTTCTGGGGTTACACAAACACTGGTGGAACAGGGAAAAGGCTGCTACCAGCCTCCAAGCTTCCAAAAATGAGTGCCCCAAAATGCTGTGGAGATGGCAGTGAAAGTGGCTGTGCCTGCACTGCCCCTCAGGTGTAGGAGCAGATCTGGAGATCTGCAGAGTTGGCTGGGGGACCCGGTGCTCCCTTGGTATTTGAGGGGCTGCTTGGGCTGATGGCAGGCTTGTCCCATGAGGAGTTACAAGGGCAATTTCCACTTCAGGTCCAAGACAAGCAATGTGCTCTAAAATAGCCAAGGAGTAGCCAGTTTGCCCATTGTGAGAGTCCTGTGCTGTGCAGAGCAGGCAGGGAGTGTGTGTGTGTGTGTGTGTGTGTGAAGAGGTGTGCTAAGAAGGTTCACTTCTAAAGTTATGTTCATGTCAAATAACAGCAATGCTGTAGACAAGGGCTTAGGGTTGTTGGTTTTTGGCCGAATCAATAGCAATATCAAGGTGATGTGCTTGGGGACCCCAAGATGCGACATTTCAAACCATTAAGAAGCATATAAAGCACAGAAATTTAACTTTTGAAGACTATTTGTACCCACAGGTGTAAGATACAATTTTCTGTCCATATAGGCATTTCCTAATAACACATGGGAAGCAGGTTTGGCCTTTCTGTGTGGATTAACGTATCAGATAAAATATAGAAGCACTGTCTTACCTTCATGTCTTTTTGTTCTTTCGTTGCCTATGTCTAGCCCTGTAGAAATTGGTAGAATTGCCACAGTTGTTTTAAAGGTCTTTTCCTGAAGGATCCTTTCTTACCTGCTGCAGCTTTCCATCTGCCTTTTCCCACCCAAGGTCACCCTGATCTCTTCGCAGCCCACAGGGCCTGTCAAGGACTCTGTATGGCAGAGTGCCTGCTGGGAGCCCCGTGCTGTTAGCTGTATTTTCCTTCCCTCCTTTCCCAGAGAGCAGGCTTGCAGCTGGAATGGCAGCACTGCAGCTGGGCTGGCTTTGCTGAGCACCTCCTGGCACTTCAGTGGTGCCAGCTGAGGGCAGGGACAGCCCTGCTCAGGCCATGTGTCCCCACAGCCCCACTGTGCCCTCCTCCCTGCTCTGCTCCAGCAAGCTGGCAAACCACCCTTGCAGCTTCACAAACGTCAGGGAGGTGCATTCCTGGGACAGTGTTCCATGTTCTGGTGGCTGCCAGACTTGTTCAAGCTGCCCTTGCACAGCTCTGCTGGTCCTCACTGAGGTAGGGATGCTGCATGCCCCATTCCAATGGGTGGTTTGAGCACCATTTATTCTGCCAGCTGCAGGATAGGACCACAATGTTGCTTTTTGAAAAATCAGTATGTCTGATGAAGTTTTTAGTTTGAACAATATTGGCTAAATTTTACCATTGCTGTCCACTCACAGACTCAACTCACAGAGGATGAAGCAGAGAAAGTCATTAAAAATTTGTAATTGTGTAAAATTAATGATCACTTCTTTTAGCTTTTACTCCCTCCATACTAATTCCAAATGTTTGATTAC
This sequence comes from Zonotrichia albicollis, assembly GCF_047830755.1. Lineage (NCBI taxonomy): Eukaryota > Metazoa > Chordata > Aves > Passeriformes > Passerellidae > Zonotrichia > Zonotrichia albicollis. The sequence goes on from NC_133828.1 coordinate 25,834,674, forward strand.
ACCATTCCACAGTTTCACCTCAATTAAAACAGGAAAACCACTGGAGGCTTTAAAAAAAAATCGAAGTAATGGTATTCACCACAGTATCCCTGTGGATTGAAATAACGGTGTAAAGGTTGCGTTTAGAAAGTTTAAAGTAAATTCTGCATTTCAAGGCTGTCTTTGGAACAGTTATTTCTTGACTTCTCTGCATGGGTAGTGCCCATTCCAGGTCCATGGAACAGACACACATGGCAGTGTGTTGCATGTTGAGGAATGCTCCATGTGTGCACTTGCTGTCAGGAGCGGGGCTGGGTCTGTGCTGCCATCAGAGCTCTTTGTGGCTCTGTGCACTTAATGCCTGCAGAGTTTTATTTTCTACATGCAAAATGAGTGTGCTCAGCAGAGAAACTGATAAACCACACAGCAAATCAAATCTGCAGCTGTCGGAAGAGGGTGTGGGACGTGTAAGTTAACAGAATAGGTGCAGTGAGTTTTGGAAAGGCAGGGCCTGGCAGCCTGGGGCGGGCCGAGCAGGAGCACGGGGCTTTCCTGCCCTCGCAGCTCTGCTGCTGCTGCTGCTGTGGGAGGGGAAGGTTTGTCTTTGGCACTGCTGGGCCCTGAGGGCAGAACTCTGCACAACGGGGAATTGGGAAGGATTAAATTGGGTATGGGGATTTCTCCAAACGCAGATAAATAACACACCAAGGGCTATTTATGTAAGAGTGGGGATGGAGGAAGTACTGACCATGTTTTCATCCCCAGCAACCCAGGCCCAGCACTGGGCCCCACCACAGCCACAGCAGAGACCCTCCACCCCTCCCAGGCAGCGTCACCACGCCTCAAGGCACCCAAGCCTGGAATCAAAAGAGCTAACGTAAATTATTTTTAGAAGGGCATGTAGGGACAGAGCAAGGGACAATGGCTTTAAACTGGAGAGTTTGTGATTAGATACTGGGAAACAATTTTCCCTTTGAGGGTGGTGAGGCCCTAGAAGCTGTGGATGCCTCATCCCTGGAAGCATTCAGGGCCAGGCTGGGTGGGGCTTTGAGCAGCCTGGTGTAATGGAATGTGTCCCTGCCCAAGGCTGGGGGTCGGATTTGATCTTTGAGGTCTCTGCCAGCCCATCCCAAGCCATTTTGTGAGTCTGTGAAATCCCTGCACTGCTTGTGCCTCTGATAGCAAGTTCCCTTGCTGTATTTTGGTGTAATGATCACAGCAGCATGCACGGGGGAGGGAGGAGGTTTTGTGAGGTGATTTGGGAAAGCCCTTGGTGAGGACCTTCAGCCCCCGGCCTAGAGGAGCTGCCTGCCCCCAAGCACAGCACGAGGTGAGCGCGCCCAGCCCAGGTTTGGCACCTGCACCTTACAACACGGCAGTTACACGGGGCTAAGGGGCTCACAGGGCTGCATTTGTAGTAAACATGTCACAGTTTAAAGGCTAATAAAGCTTGTGCTCAGTAATGAGGAAGGCTGTTGCCCACATAAAAGGGTTTCCAGGAGCAAGCCAGGCTCTGAGGGAAGACCCTGCAGGCCAGCCTGTGAACACTGGGGGCTTTGAGGTGTCCAGGGCAATGCAGCAGGCCCCAGGCAGGGCCATGGGTGGGCCTGCTGCTCTGAGCCGGGCCCAGGCCTCGCTCCCTTCCCCTGTCCTGGGTAGGAACACTCAGCCATGCTGGGTAAGGACAGAACAAACTAACCAGGGGCTCTCATGCTGCTGAAGGGACACCTTGCCAAATCTGTCAGCAAAAGATTCTTTCAAAAGTGCATGCAAACCCCTCTGGTTGCTGAAGAGTTAAACATCCCTGTAATATGAATCATGTGCAAAGTATCCAAATTTGGTTATAAATCCTGTTTAAGTTTCAAAGCACAAGCGTTATTGGAAGTAGCAATACTAACATCAAACAGCCTTGATAAGATCAACAAATTACTAAGTATAATTGTTTGTGCTGGGGTGTGTGCAAGGAGATAAATAACTCATAAATTAAACACCAGTGCCTGAGGGTGAGTCATTCATGGATTCAGAGCTGTCCTGACACTCACAAGCAAAAAGTAATTTTCTCTTAGTTCAGTAATTATGCATTTCAAGATATAAGATCAGCAATCAATGCTAGGTGTGCTTGCAAAGGTGGAAGGATACCTCAGCTATTGGAGTTTCCCATAGAGATTAACAAGAAAAGTCTGTTGCTTTTCTCTGTAGTGGGGAATATTCAGGCTGAAGTACACTTCTTCAAAAAGATAATGACTAATAAAGGGATTAAGAATAGATTCAGATTTTGCTGTTATAAATTGACAGCATTCTTCTGGCTACTAGTTTATATTAGCAGAAAATATGTCCCAAATTGTTAAAGAAAATCAACAATCCCCCTGTGATAAGTGCTGTTAGTCATCCAGGCTAGAGCCTGCTTCTGAGAGCACCTGGCACCTCGCTGGCTGTGCTGCAGCTCAGCAGGGTCATTAGAGCCCCTTCCTGACTTATTCATAAGACCCCATGAAGATCTTGGTCTAATCAGGGTTTTCCTGAGGACAGGGAATAGTAATGTAATCTGTTATTGTAACAACATCATCTTGATCTGCTTTTATTTACTAATGTTTTGCCAGCCATTAAATATTTTTCTGTAGAATTCAGACAGAGATCACACTGAGAAATCATATTTTTGGAAATGTGGTATAAATCTCACAGCTGCTCCACAATAGTTGCTGCTGTGATAAACTCCCAGCCTGCAGGAGACAATTGTGTAACCTACACCCTCCTGACCAATCTCAAACAGCCTTGACCTCCTCAGGCTGGGGAGTTTTCTGATGGGGGAAGTGTGGTGGGAATCCTCGTGGAGGAGAACGAGAGGTCTGTGACAGCCTTTGATGGGTTCTGCCTGTCCTCAAGGGTACTCATAGTGCATCAGTTTTCATCCACAGGTACACAGGAGGGATGGGAGTGCAGCTGGAATACAGTTACGTGTGACACAGGTCATCCCCATGGAGTGATGCCAGTTCTTGTGGCACCTCCATCCCTGCACACAGCTCTGCAGGCTGCCTGGGCTCTCTGTGATTCCTGCCAGCCCAGCAGTGCAGTCTCATGGTGCTCAGGAGCCTGCCACCAGGTAATAAGGACACTCGTGCTGTTGCAAGCCACCTCTACGTGCTGTGTTGTGGGAAACCCTTCACCTGGAGGAGGTTTGTGTCCAACACCAGCTGCTGGCCTGGGATGTGCTTCTGGACAGTGTTAGAGGTCATTGCTGGCTTCACTGGCAGATGCCATTCTGGAAAAGAAAGAGAACTGTTTAATTTATATTTACTATTTGGGAAAAAAGCTGTAAGCACACCCTTTTTTCCCAAAATAAAAATGAGTTAATGACTGGAGTGTTTAGCCCATTGGGGATGTCATTGTTTTCAATTACGTGCCATTCTGATGGGAGAGCACAGATTCTTAGGCTGAATGGAGATTTGTGCTCCAGCTATTTGTGCCTTTTAAAACATTTTCTTTACTACTTTAAGAGAAAACTGTAAAATGACAATAATGACATATTATTACAAGTAAATTACACTGTAAAATAGCATTAATATTGCAGTTGAAACCTAGAATTTGAAATAAGATGGAAATATTCATTTGCACACAGCTTTTGTTCTTATCAAAAGCAATTTGGATTAGGAATGAGATTTACTTAGCGCCTGCACTCTCGGGCGAGCTAATGCTCAGTCACCTGGACTGGGCAGGCTGTCAAGCTCGTCTGTCACCACCGCCAGAGGAGCCCCAGGCACAGCCCGGCACTCCCGGCCGGCACAAAGGGGCGGAGGGGCTGGGACGGCCGGGAAGGGCCGGGCTGGGCAGCCGGGGATCCCGGGAGAGGGGGTCGGCCTCTGGTTGGTGTCCAGAGCGCAGGAGGTTCTGTACCACCGAACGTGAAACCCACTCTTCTACCCCCTATTGGAGAAAGACTAATAGGAATGAGAAATTATTAATAAACCCAAAAGGGGTGCAGGGTAGTAATCGAGGACCTTGTGCCTAGGGACAACGCTGAGCAATTTAACACTCCATTTCATGGAAATTGTCCCCTATTCTTTAGAGGTCAAGGGAGTTTGGCCATATTTTTCCTCTCCTCCATTCACAAATAGGAAACCATCAGACCCTGGAAGGGCCAGTTCTGTACAGAGCAATTTTGCATTGGTGAGGACTGCAGGAGAGCCCCTTTATAGGGGTGTGTAGAAGGGATGGGGTATCAAACTGCGTTTAATTGCTCTTTGTTGGGCTGTGTTGGCATTACAGTTGGTTGGCCTTTCAAGTAGGACAATCTATTGTACATTTAATTAGGACCACCAGCAAGGCCCCATGAGCACCCCATGGCAGTGGGTCCTAAATCTTCCCCTCTCTCCATGCTTCATCCCCATGGACCTCCCCTTCCTCACACCTCGGGCAAGGGCAGCTGGCTCTCCAGGAGATCAGCCCACTGTTTGATGGCCACTGGATGAACAGGGGAACTCCAGGAATACAATCACTTTTTTTGGGTCATAGCTTTCATTATTTGTATTTGCATTTTCAGCACAAAAAAGAGAGTAATAAATCTAGGACGGATCTTTCAGGCAGCTTCTGCTTGACATTACTCTTTCAGCCCTTGCTCTCTCTGCCCATCTAAATAACACAAGGCAGGCACAAAACTTCCATAGGGTGAAAGAGGTGGAGAGCCTCCTATATTTCTATAACCCTTTGCAGCAGTGATAAATCTCTATTATGTGTCTTTGCAGTAACTTTGCTGTGGAACAGAGGAAATGAACTGGCAGGTGCTGAATCCTGTTTGTGCTCCTCGTGACCCCACACAGGTGATGTCTCTGGGAAACAGAAGATGGCAATGAAGGCCAGAAAGTGCTGCTGGGATGCTGCTGTCATCCTGGCTGTGTGAGGTAAACCCCAGGCAACCTTTCCTCTCCACTGGATAAATGGGGCTGCAGGGAGGTACAGGCTGCTCCTGGTCCTGTAAACAGCTAATTTACTCCTGCACTGCTGACATACACAGGGCAAGCTGGGAATAAACCAGTGTATCCTTGTTGGGATCATTCTTATTCACTAATTCCAAGACTGTATGAAAGCACATTTGGAAAGGATGGAGAAGTAACTTGACCAATAACCTCTTGTGGCTCCGTGCCAGTCCCCAGCCCGGTGCCTGGGAGTGGAGCAATGAGCACGGCACGGTTGTACTCCATCCCACCACCCCTTCCATTTCTCCAGTGAGAGTGCTCCTGGTGGCAGGGTCCCAGTGACAGCAAATTGGCAAAGCTAAGTGGTGCTGGGCATTGCAGGGACTCTGCTGCTGTGCCATTGCTCTGCAGGACTGGGAGTGTTTCTGATGGGCAAAAACCTATTCTGGCAAACTGCAGTTTTGAAACATTTTTTGGTTCTTCCATGAGGAATAATGTGAGGTGTTGTATAAGACAGGCTTGAAAAATGTGGTTTTATCTCCTAAGTAAGCTCCTGGAATGGTTTGGAAGGGCATTGGCATGGCAGCAGGTCTGAGATGAGTATGTTCACTCTGAAACCAGTGGTTCTATTTTCAAAGGCAGTGAAGGTCTATTTGCAGGACTTGTATTTTAATACTGTATCAGTCTGTATCTTAGAAGTACTCATGGATTATTTCTAGCAATCAGTAAGAATACATGTATTGTTTTCCACCAGATGTTTTTACTTGGGACAAAATATCTTTAAATGCATTAGAAATCAAGTCAGGCGCTTCCCCTGACAGTCACAGTGAGCCCCTTCTTTTGGGGGCTCAGAGGCCAGCACAGGAGACCAAAGGCATTTTGGTGCTTGAGCCTTGCTGGGGGCCTGGCAAGCATGTTGGCTCCCTTAGGATTTCCTACCCAAGGGGGGTGTAGGAATGAGTGTCCTTCATCTGATGGTATTAAAAAACCCAAACCTCAACTAGATATTCCAATTTTTGGGAAGTATCTCTAGTAAGACAGATATTCAAAAGCACTTTGCCAAAGCTGCTTCATTATAACAATGAGCAAATAAGAAAAAATAAGCAGGAGAGATTATGAGATAGGAGAAAAGCTTTCTAGGTGTCCCATGTTAACAGAGGAGTTTTTATGCTTCATTTCTGAAATAACCTAAATGGAAGGCCATATCTAGAGCCAGTTCTGTTTTGGTTTCCAGGCAAATGCAATTTTAATCATAATGATCCCACTGTATCCAGTGAAACTGCTCTGATCTTGGAGTCACTGATGTGCTTATCTTTTCCTTTAAGACAAATACATTTTTATAAGCAAATTAAGGGTAATCATGCTTTAAATCTTTGTTATCCCAGTTAGTTAAATTGGGGTCCAAGGAAACCTTTCTGGCCAGAATCAGAATAGACTTCTGTATCTTAATTATCTAAATATTTTTATCAAATTTGTTATTTACCAGAGCTCCTGTGATCAGTGGGTATATGGGAAATGCAATGAAATATTAAAATGTTTGTGAAATATTCTTACATGTTTAATGATTTAAGGACTTTGTTCAGCAGCTGAGTTTTTGAGCCTTCAATACCAACATTTATGCTTTCACTTCTTCATAAACCCATGGAAACTTTTCAGAAAAGTTTTAACTACAACATGTCAATGAACTATAAAGGAAAGATTTATTTTGTGTATACCCTCTTTACCTGAGGTCCATAGTTAGACTCTGCATTACAGCTTCTGGATCTCATGTGCTCAGTTTGTGCTTTTGATCATTCCACTCTTTGCACAAAGCTGAGAGAATTTCTGCTTCATAAAGAGGAAAATACAGACACGTTTTGATGTCTATAGAAATGCATGTTTGCTCTTGTTTTTGAGGCAGGGAAACTTAGGGTTTAACATCTCAACAGTTTTTCTTAGGTTTCTGTGCCATCAAAGTTTCTAAGAAGGACTTAATGGGGAACAGAAATCATTTGGTTGTGGTGGTGATGGGATCCTTGATACGTTTTTCTTTAAAGGTTGTACATGGATAAAAATAGTAAGTAACCCAGTCTACTCATAACCACTTCATCCTTAAGTTCATGCAAGTTTAGGGAGGTGTAAGTGACTAAAAGGATGAGTGGCTTAAGATTCACTGAGTGATACTGCAAATACAAGGACTGAAATACCAAAGGAGTAAAGGATATATAGACCTTTGCCCATTACATCAAGAAAATGAAAAAGTTAGGAAGGGGGAGGGGGGGATTCCTGTGCTGTATTTTTCAAGTCCTACTCCAAAAGGGGTAACCAGCCCATTAGTATAGGTGCCAGGAAGCTGCTTTTGTGACATCTCACCAAACACACCTACTTTCACTGGACCATAGAAAGATCAATCCTGTCTGAAAACCACCCATTACCTAAGACACCTAATTTATATTAGAAGCTCTCTAAAAGGCACTGTCTGGCCCCCAACCTTCACTGCCAGTGATAAAGAGGATGTTTTACGCCATATGTGACACTTAATCAAAACCGATATTCTTTAACAAACCCTTAACCTCTAGCACACAGGAGTCATATGAGGCCAAGGGACAAGACACAGATCCAGCTCAGGGTGGCATATCCTTTGATTAAGATGATACAGATTTCCCATTTTTATCAGGGTTACAAATTCTGGATATATCCCTTTTTGATTTGTCAGCATTAAATTTCAGTAGAGGTTCAAGCCAAAGAGAGACCAAGACTAGTTCTGTCTTCAACTGTGTATTAGGAGATAATTTCTCTGAATCCTCTGCAGTAATGATCCTCTGATCTTCACATCTTTCTGTAAGCAAGTTTTCCTGGGAACCTGGATTTAAACTATGGCACAAACCTTGCTTGCGTCTGGGTCCTTTCTTAAGGAGGAGTATCTAAATACTCTTATTCTGTGAGCCCTGAAATGGACCTTTTTTCCTTTCCTTAGGTCTTTTTCAAAGAGGCAAACCTTCAAGTGAGTTCTTTCACCCTCCCTTGGATTTCTGGGGCAGGAGGTTTTACTTATGGAGTATACAGTACTTTAGATGAGGATTGCAAACTTCAGGGGGTTAGACACTTTTCACTACCTGCAGTGCATTGGAATCTCAGTTAGAGTTCACTTTACTCCTGGGTGACTTCCCTTTCCCCCCAGTTTTTTAGGTGAATCCTTGTTCTAGCATTTGCATGTGGCTGGTTTGGGCATGGAGAAGTCTCTCAAACTCCTCTTCACACCGATGAGTTTGGCTGGTTTCCCTCTTTGTAGTCAAATTTTTTCAGCTGGAGGTTTAGATTTTGTTAGGAACATGGTTCTGCAGAAATTACTTCTAGTCACTATTCCTTGAAAATAACATTATTATTAATGTGTGAAGGAGATCTTGGAAAGGGTTTTACTTTTCAGCTGTAAGTTTTTAAACACTGGAGCAGCACATCTGTTCTGCAAAGCTCTGTGGCTGGCTGGAGGATATGGGCTCACTTCTGCCAAGTGCACAATATCCTTGCTCAGCACACAGAAATGTGCCTTATTTGGACTGTTTTCATTGTTATGGTTGTTACTAGTACATCTATAAGCAAAGCTCTTTCTTTGAAGTGAGTGAGGAACTGTCTTTCTCCTACTTTTCCATAGGAGCAAGGAAGCCCCTCTACCCTCACAGAGAGGACAAAATAATCTACAAATTTCTCTAGCAAAAAAGAACAAGATTTTGCAAGAGTTTAAGATTCCAGGCAAAAGAGGCAAGTAGAAAGCAATGGCTCTCAAACCTTTCAGACCTTTTTTTCTTTACACTCCATGAAGGAAAACGGGCAATATATGAAGGCTACTCTCTTTAAGAGTGAACTTCAGTCATAGAAAGACCTGTAATCATGTTAAACTGCATTCAAAGGCAGCTTCTGTTTCATAAATGCAAAGCTGACAAACAGAAATCTGGAGGACTGGTTCTAGTTTATGGCATATCACATACATCAAAGGTCAGCCTTTTATTCTCCTGTACCTTGGTTTTAAAGCTTCTTTAATATACAGAAGCACAATCAAGGAAGAAAGACTTGCAACTCAGCTGCCACTCCCAATTCCTTACCCATCTTGATGTCTTGATCAGAAAATTAATTTGGCCTTGGAATCTTAATTTTTCTTAAATCTCTTCAGATTTAATCAGTGTGTTCTGCTGGAAGCAATCTTTCACTTAAGTTTTCATAGCAATGTAGCTAGAGAAACCATGTCATTTCCTGCATCAAATACATCAAAGTTATGTTTGCTGGGGTTTTTTAACTTTGTCTCATGCTTCAGTTTTGGTCTCTTTGCTCTAAGGAAGGAGGGTGTTTTATTTCTTTTTCTACTGGGGGGGTGAATCTGCTCTACTGCAATGCAGTCTAAAATTAATAAATTCCCAGGGAAAGAGGAGTAGATGCCTCCTCCTGTGCAGTGTGCTGGTACAGGAGCTGACAGCAGTGGCAGGGATGGTTTTCACAGCCAATGCCTTCTCTGTTGCACATGGTATGAAGCACAGCCTCTTGGTATCATTTAATTAAAAGGCAGAAGGCAGACTATGCTGTGACCAAGTGCTGCCACTATTATTTAATGACACTTTCCAAACGTGAGTGCTCTCACAGCAGTGAGAGATGTAGCCTCCCTTATCCCTAACTTGGGCATTCAATTTTCTGTTCACAATGTCCCAGTGAATACTTGGATTCTCTAATGAGATGGGAGGGCAGTTGGTGTTTCCAGATTTAAAGCTTGCTGTTGCAGAGATTTGGCTCTGGCACTCGCAGGAGGAAGTTGCCCTGGGGGCCAGAAGGCTGCATTACAGCATTTGACAGCCTGCTCAGGTTGCCATTACGTATGGGGTCAGCTAAAAGCAGTGCAGTCCCATGGCAAGGTGCCTAGTTTGTGGTTTGTCTTAAATTGAACCTTTCTAAAGAGGCTTATGAATGTTTGGAGAGAGTTTGCCTTTTATAGCTTTGTTTAAAACCCAAGATTTGGCCCCAGCATTAAGGTCAGTGCCACGTGCAGAGGGGAGTGGTGCTTGGCTTTCCTGCACAGGTGCAAACCCCACCTTTCACCCCTGTGCATGCTGCAACTTTGAGTCCCTCTGCTTCCTCAGCCTGGGAGGCTCCTCAAGGGTGGGAGTCCCTCTGAGGCTGGAGTGTAGCTCACCTCCACCCAGGTGAGACTCTCCTGCAATTCTCCTCTCATCCATTTACCCCCACCTGACCTTCCCAAGGGCTGGTGAACCTGAGATGTGGGACACTGCTGTGCTGGAGGCACCTGCTTCATCCCAGCCGTGCCTGAGAGCACGTGCTGGGTGTCGAGTGGCTGGGAGTCACCTCATGCTCTGTGCATGGGAGCTGCTGTAAGATGGGCTGCTGGACTCCAGTCCCCTTTTCTTCTCCAGTCCCAACAAGAGCCAGCAGCAACTCCCTCTCTCTTCCCTGCTTTCCTCTCCTTGTCAGCTCTGACCTGCCCAGAGATGGGTATACACAAATGTCTGTACCTGTCCTCTGCTTTGCAGGATTAGGAAATAAGTAAAACACCAGCCATCTGTGTGTTCTGGCAGTCACAACAGCATCCACAGACCATGGACTTTGGTTCACAAATATTAATTTTAAAAAACCCTCTTTCATATTTGCCTGGAAAGAAAGCTGGAACTCATTATAGCCACATGCTTTATGGAAGCCTTGTAAGTGGTGAGTACAAGATACCTGGTATAACTTTAACAACATGTAATGACATGAGTTGTCTATTTTCTGGAAAATATATTGAAATTACCAGTTTTGGCCTGGGATTAGACTGTAATACAGGACACTTATAGTTTTGAGAAAATTCAGGAGTAAAAATACATAACAGCTTGACACAGAGTAATAGGAGAAGGAAAAAAAAGGCTATCTTAAATGCTGGTGGCAAGCCAACATGTGTATTTAGAAATTAAATCCTAAATCTGATTTGTGGGCTAGCAGCAGCCTGGGATGAGTGCTGCAGGGGGCAAGGGGCTCTTTTGAGGCCCGTGCATGTCCTGGCTCTCCAGAGGGCTGCAGGTGCCATCCCCAGCCAGCTCTGCTGGCTCCATCAGTGCTGGGCAGGGAGCTCCTGAGGCTGCTCTGCCCTACTCGCCCCAAACCTTCCAATAGACAGACTGGACGAGTGGCAGGAGAAATGAAAAAGCTGATGGCTGTGGAAGGGTTAGGATGCCTGTTGATGCCCCGTTTGGCCATGCAGCTACAGCCCTGCTTTCCAGGAGGCTGAGGGCCCTGTACACTGCCTCTACCTCTCCCCAGGGCTTGCAGACACTCAGATCCCACAGACTACCCTCTGTTTGAGAAGGATGAGGATTTTAGCTCCTTCAAAACCACCCAGGAAAAGAATTTACAGCTCACCTAAATGTATCATGAGCCCATCTACAGCAGGTTGTTGGATGCAAGTGTGGAGAAGGAACCTAACTCTTTCCATGGGAGACACATCTGTAGCAGACAGAAGGCTACGAAGGCATGTCACCCCTGTCCTGGAGGAGGGACAGTGCTGCTGAGGGCCTGGCACACCTGTGTGCTGTCAGGTCTTGGCTGCGAGGTTCCGTTACTCCCCCTTACGTGCTTTCTTTCACTTTCACTGCTAATTGGCACTTTTTAGCCGTTTTTGCATGTGGAGTGTGTTAACACAGGATAGGGTTATTATCAAATTAATTAGGAGCTCCCTCCAATTATTCCTGCTGTGCCCGCCGGCTCTCCCCGCTCCCCCCGGCGGCCTGATTGGCTACCGGAGCCCCTCTGGCTCCGAGCGCGGGAGCGGAGCCGCGGGCTCGTTCCGCGCCGCTCCCGCCCCATCCCCGCCGCTGCCGGGCTGGCTCCCTGTGCCTGCCGAGCGCCGGGACACCGCCGGCTCTGGAGCCTGGCTGCAGCCGAGATGCGGTCCCAGAGGCGAGGGCAGCTGCCCCGCTCGGCCCGGCCAGCTCAGGACGGCTCTGAGGGCGGCGCTTCTCCTGGCACAGGTACGCACGGGGGGTTCGGGTGGGCGCACGGCTTTGGGCGGGATGCGAGCGGGCGCGGCTGCACGGGGAGTTTATCCCAGCCTCGCTCAGCCAGGGCGAAGCTGCTGTACCTGGTGTCGGAAACAGCTGAGGCTCTCAGGCAGGGAACCGGGATTTGTATACTGAAACTTGCAACATACAAAACCACAAAAGCAGCTGAAGCCAACCAGCATGTGGACATTTGCTTAATTGAGAAATAAGCACATAGTTGTGGGTCAGTGACTATACAGCTGATTGGCTGAGGCTATTTTATTTTGGAATAATTTACAGTTGTTAAATGGATTTGGAAAAGCCTTAATAGTGGTTATTAAACTATTGACTTAGCCTGACGTGTTCAGTGTAGTAATCCGTGTTTGTGTTTGTGCTGTGGCGAGGCTGCTGGAGCTGGGAAAGGTGCTGGAGCGCCGTCAGCCCAGGCAGGGAGCCGCGGGGGCGGGCGGCCAGGGCTCCTCCTGCGCGGACATCAGCACAGCTCTTCGCATTTTATCTGGGTCAGAAGCAACGCTCTGCTTCCCCATAGCTACAAATTCATTATGTGCATCTCCATCACCATCTATTGAAACTAATTTAATGTCAAAAAACCCTCCTCTACAAAGAGTGACTTTTTTGCACCTGTGCAGAATCAGACTCGTTTTCAACTGTTTGTGCAATGAATAACTTCAAGTGCAGCACTTGTCGAGTTTGCCCTTCTGGCCAGCAGTTCAAACTGCTCACATTCATTTATACCACGGTGCAGGATACATTTGCTAAGGACTACAGAGCACGTATTTTACGATGCGTGGAAGAAATCCCTCCAAATGAACTAAATATCTTTGCTACTCATCATGTCTCCTGTCCACAGGTGATTTACAGGGCAATTCTTATTTTCTTTTTATTGTTTTCTTTTGTATTATGGTTAAAAAGGCAATGGACAGATACTTAAAAGACAAATCCCCGTTTCTGCTCTGTTTAACCCCTTAAATGCGCACAGTGGTAAATGCTGGTTTTCCCTGAAACACCATTCTGTGGGCTGGCAGCTGTGTGGTAATGTGGACATTCTGCTAGAAGGAATGGAGCTCTTGAATGTTTTACAAAAAAAATTTTTTTTTCTCCAAATTGTCAATTGGTGACCAAACTCCTGTAGATGTCAGGAAGAAGGAATGTTAAGCAGTCAGATTAAAAACAAAAGGAAAAAAAAAAAAAAAAGAAAAAAAGTTGCCTCTCCAGATTTTGGCTCCCCTGTCTCAGACAATATTATTGTTTCATTAGTTGCCCAGTTAGCCAAAATCCCTTCTGGGACAGACAGGCCCTACATGTCAAAAGGAAAACAAACAAATACACCATCCTATAAAACCTCTCACCCCTGTTAGTTTTCAAAGAAAAATATAATTCAAGGCTTTTAAAATATGATACAAGGGCAGAGGAGGTCAGAGGCTCTGAGGGCACCTTTGGAGGTCATGTCAGAGGGCTGCTGTCCGCAGCTGATGGCTGCAATGTTTTTATTTACTCCCCATCCTCTTTTTAAATCTCCGCTTTGGAAACACACCTTTGGTGTGAATAACTCTCTAGACTGAAGGGGGATTTTGAGGCAGCAGGGGAGAAGAAAAGCCCCACCTCCTGAGCAGCAGTCACAGAAATGGTGTGAGGCCCGTTGCAAGGAGGCTGCTGTGAAGTGTGACCATCCCTCCAGTCTGGGCAAACCCTGACCTGCAATGGCAAATTCCCTGCTGAGGCTCTTTGCCTGCCAGGACTCCAGGACAGCAGCCCGGGTGCCTGGCAGGCATGTTGATGTGCCAGAGATCGTGGAATTGCTTTTCCAGCCATTTCACAGGCCTAAGGTCAGACAAAAAGGCTCCTCTTCTGGCAGCATTCCCATGTTTTTTGTGTGCTTAGCAATGCACACCCAGGTAACAGCAGTGACAAAACTGCATGTCCCTGTCTGGCCATTGCACTCAAGCAGTTGCATCTCCAAGTGTTCTGGTGATGCTGGAGTTCACTTGCATGTGCAGCCAGGTGAGAGCTGCTTTGTTTTGCTAATTATTATAAATTTTTATTTGCCAATTATTTTTTAAACATATATGGACATATTTTCTTCCTCTTGCCTTTTTAAGAATGCTCACTAGTATTTCTACTTTAGAAAGCCCATGTTCTCCTTTCAATTATTCTACAATTGTTCTCTAGAATTGAGAGGTATTCCTGTATTAAATATATAATGTATGAGTACACTCAATGGATATTCATGCAGTATTTCAAATGAGAGTTGCTACTTTTCCCACATGCTTAGTTATCCAATCGGAAAGAACAAGATGAGAATTTTCTGTCATGGAATGAAAAGCACACAAAAATCTGGGGGCTCCAAGTATTTCAGACCTGTGTAATGTCACTGGATTTACCTCCTAATGCTCTGTGAAGGCACTAACCTAGATAGTTTACGTAAGACTGCAGAAATTCAATTCCAGAAATGAACCTTCGTATCTTTAGGAACAGCTGGAGAGGCTCAGGTCTACTCATCCTGCTCAGAATGGACACGAGGAATTTGGATTAGATGCAGATGGAGTGGGGATTTTGTTAATGACAGAAAGAGAGGCAAACATGTTGAGGCATAACTGCCTGAACAGAATCACAAAATATCTGTGTACGTATTTCTGACTTTAAACGATGAACACCATAAACATGCTATCATACAGGAGGCAAAGCATATGTAAACGTAACAATATCCCATTAACTCTCCAGCAAAGGAGAATTTTCATCACTCATTCATATCCCATTGAAACAGCACAAAGATTCACTGCTGGCTGTTAATTATCCTCTATAAAGATCCGGTTATTTTGTTCAATTTTAGTAAAGGCACAGTTGTTATTGTAGCGTGCATAGAGAGAATGGTACCTCAGGGAGCAGGGAATATGCTTGTGTAGAATTGTGTAGAATTTTAACTAGGAGAGTTCTGTTGCACTGAAGAGATTCATAGGGTAGGATTTTGATATGTGCTTCAGGAAATTAAGCTTTTTCGAGACAAAAAACCTTGCTGTGACTCTCTGAATATGTGATATCACTCAGTATTTGAAAGACACCAGCCACTTAAAAATAGCTTGCTGTTACTTAAAAGAATTTCTAAGACTACTTTGACAGAGGGGTAGACAGGAGGAACTGGTCTGCTTTTCTCTGAAGTCTGTGACCCTCCAATCACATCAAGGAAGGTGTATGCAAGAGTTCACAAGGCCCATTCATCTCCCTGGGTTTCTGAGGGGCACTTGGAGGCCACTAGCCAAAGCAGCAATCCACTTCCTCCACACCAGCATGCTGGAGGAACCGGGACCTTAGACAGGAGCTTTCTTGGCAGGGCCCAGTGTGACAGCAGGAGAGTGCCAGCTGGAGCTGCCCTTGGGCTGGGGGTAATGCTGGAGTCACCAGGATTCACTGGAGTTCAGGAAAAGAGCTGGGAACAATGGTGGGCTATGCCGGGGGCTGTGTGCTTTGTGCACTGAACTGCTGCAAGCACTGCAGTCACTTGGCTCTTCAGAGGGCTCAGGAAAGATCTGCTGAAGGTGTTATTTTAGAGGGTGAGTTCTTTCCCATGTGCCTTCCTCTATCTGAATGTCAGGCAGGAGGAAGCAAAGCCATGAGGCACTGGGTTGCTGAAGTCACTGCTGTTGGTATGAAGCAGGTAGGTGGCTCTAGGCTCATGTAGGAGGACCAGCCTTGCTCAGAGGCAGCACTGCAGCTGCAGTGAAGTCAGCCTCATTCCCTGTTTCTCATTTCTACTCAATGCCTCTCTTCTCCTTGGTTGTGCAGGGATAAGTATAGAGTTCACAGAGTGCCTGTTGTTCCAAGCGTGCAAGTGGAAAGGACAGGAGAAAGCATGTAACTTCAGGTGGAAATACTGAGAAAAATAAGAAAAGAAAATTAGCAAAGCTGAAGGACGATAATTAAAACTTCTATGAATATCAAGAATGGCTAGGGACAAAGGGAACACAAAAAAGATATGGGGTCAGGAAAGTGAAGCAAGAGCTTTGGGGTGGGATATAAGAAACCACAAGACACGACAGGATGATCACTGTTGGTCACTGAGACACTGGCCATGGCACAGCCCTGCTGAGGTGCCTGTCCCTGCCACACCACTGGGATGTGACTCTGCTGGTCCTGTTGCTTCCTGCTTGACCAGACTCCAGCAGAATGGATGGTTTCTTTTGCAGTCTCTTGTGGTTAACCCAGTATAGCAGCTAAGGAATCAGCACCAAAAGGCACAGTTCACTTAGGAGATGCTTGGATCCTTGCCTTGCATTGCAAAGGAAAGACCTGTGTAGGCTACCCCCAGAATCCCACACTTGGGCTGATTCTAACAATGAAATAGATTGATTATACCTTCTGCCCATCTGTCAGGACCGTGTTCAGCATTAAATCATGTCCAGCTTGGAGCAGCTACTTTTCTTTGCTCCACTGTGATGGGAAGATTCATGATCCAAAACTTCCCACTCAGAGCAGCTAGAAACAGTTCATTAATGAAGTGTGGTACGTTGTTTCCTTTGCTTCTTTTAAGTTCTTTGAGAAGGAGGTGGGAGATGCCCACTGCCATATGGCCAACAAGAGCTGTGGAATGTCTCTTCTATGATAAGACCTGATAGTTAAACCTGATGTTTGTTGCTCAGGTGATGTCTGTGAGCAATCAGGATTCCAATGCATTTCTACTATTCTACAGCTATTCTGCATTTCTATTTCTACAGCTTAGAAAGCATTGCAAGACCATTTTTGCCTGTATGTCTTCTTGTCACTAGAATTATTTTTTACATTTTGGCATACCCTGAGGGATATGAGGGGAAGACCCAGACCATAAATGTTTTTGAGGTTTTAATAGTGTTACTACAAACTGTGTCTTATTCTAATAGCTGCTTGTAAAGTTCCTGTTTATTTAGGAGAGAGTTGTATCACATCTGTATAATTTTTATTGTGTAATATTAAAACATCTTGAGAGGATTTTAAAGATTTTTTCCTATTGCTTTTTAGTGATGAGTCAGAAAATAGTTTTGATGCCCTTTCTGCCTCTGATTTTCCTGGCCCTCAGCTGTTGTCCTGCAGCTGGAACAGATGCACACTGTACCTCCCAACATCTCACTGGCACAAGGGGAAAATAGCCCTCAGCAAAATTCTGTGGGAGACATGCTGTGCTCCTTGTGTAAAGCTGGTGGATCAAAGATATAAACTTGGGGTATGTGGGGTTTTCTTTCAGTTCCTGCAGGGGAGTAAGACTTGCCTTAACTAGATTTGCCTTCTAGGAATGCAAAGTCACTGTGGAAGAATGCTGGGTCTTCTGGTGTCCTCAGTGTTTGGACTGGTTTTATCAGCCTTAAAATAAAAGGATAGCAAAATTAATGTGCAAAATGTTGCAAGAGAAATGATCAGCTGGCCAGCCTCTAAGGGATGTGTTTGTACTCATGTCCCAGCAGTTCAAGTGTGATCCAGTTCAAGTGCTCAGGTGAAGCAATGGAGTGGGCAAATGTTTTGTGCTCTGACCCGAGGAGTGGGGAGAGTTTGCTTTCCTTCCTCCCCTCTGTGTTTTTCCCTTCATTCAGCCAAGCAGCCTGACCACCCAGTGCTGCAGCATTTCAGTGCTACTTTGCATCAGATGCACACAACCCAAGGCATGGGCTTTTCTAGTACATAAATTGCATCTTCTTATTGTGACTATCCTAATCTATTTCTAAGAGTGCTAATTCCAGGAAATGGCTGTCATTTTCTTATGGCTCAATTCATACCATGGTAAAACACTCCCCAACAAAGGAAGAGGACATCTGCTTGTGTAGCCTTCAGTTTTGGCCTGAATACTGTTTTATACAGGGTTAGTCTTTATGCACAAGGCAAAGAAGCACAAAGGCAAATGTTGACTGAAAGTCTGAAAGCTGTTGGAGATGAGCTGGGATCTCTGAATGTTTAAGAAAAGGTGTATCAAAATCCAGAATAGCTTATTAGAGTAGTATTTGTGATCTTGATTTCCACATTTTGTGTTGTAGCAGCAGAGGGAATTCCCTGAAGGTCATTGTGCTGTGCCTCAATGGCATTCAGAGCAGCATGGTTGGGAAGGATTAATGAGCTCAATTTGGACCACCAGCTTTGAGGGGTTTGGGCCCCCACAGCAAGGCCTGGATCAGCCCAAAACACCTGTCAAGGACACACCTGAAGAGAGAGGAGCCTAAGCAGTGCTGGGCCACGAGGTAGGTGACTGCAGCTTTGGGTTGGTTTGTGCTACATAACAGAGCTCCTTTGGGACTCCAGCATGGAAGCAAATGTGTCAGCTGCACAGGTGATGGATGGAGTGAGTAGTTCTAGAAGATATGTGAGAAAAATACAGAGATGAGATCAGCCACAGAGGAAAAAGACCAGAGGCTGGATAAGAATGAAAAAGAAACAAAGTGAGGGAGAGTTATTCCACCTTCTTTAGTATCATAGAATTATTTAGGTTGAAAAAGTTCTTTAAGATCAAGTCCAGCCATTGACCCAGCACTGCCAAATACACCACTAAACCATGTCCCTAAGCATCCCATCTCTCTGGGCAGCCTATCTCAATGCTTGATAACCCTCTCAGTGAAGAGATTTTTCCTAATATCCAATTTGAACCTCCCCTGGCACAACTTGAGGCTGTTTCCTCCTCCTGTTCTATTGCTTGTTTCTTGGGAGAAGAGGCTGAGTCCCAACTGGCTACATTCTTAGTTGATGTGGAGTTGAGAGGTCCCCCTTGAGCCTCCTTTTTTCCATGCTAAACACCCCCAGCTGCTCCTCATAGGACTTATTCTCTAGACTCTTCAGCATATTCATTGTGTTTTTCTGGACACACTCCAGCACCTCAGGGTCTTGCTTGTAGTGAGGGGCCCAGGACTGAACACAGGTTTTGAGATGCGGCCTCACCAGTGGAAAGAACAAGGGGATAATCACTACCCTGGTCCTGCTGGGCACTGTTTTGGGGACTAAAACAATTACCCAGCATAAGCACTGAATCAGAAACATTTTGTTTGTGTGAAGGAATCTAGAATGTTTTTTAGCGCAAAAACTGCCCCTAAAATGAGAGTCTGCCTCATAGGATGGAAAAAGGAAGCATATTCAGCATGAAAGGGGTTAAAAAGTAGCAGGAGGGGCTTTATCCTTCTCCTACTCATTCTTTATCTTTTCCTAGGAACTAACTTCCTCATTAAAGGATATGTTAGGTAAACCATGCTAAGTGGTTTTTTTTAATATCATGATTACACTTCAAATGTAAAACCACACGTGTTGCTCTGGGCTCTTCCTGGGCCTCTCCATGAGTGAGTGTGCACCTAAGGCAGGTGCTGCTGCCTTACCCACAGCTCTGCAGGGCTGGCATTGCAGGAGCAGCCAGAGAGCAGCAGGGCAGAACGGCCAGGGGCCAAGGGAGCACTGGGTGCCTGGGACTAGAGCCCTGCTGGGAGAGGAGCTGGCAGTTTTCTATTTGACAGGGACCAAACATTGAGACAAACCATTTTTGTAATGGCCAGATAAGATGGCAGCAGGAGCAGTAACTGTGGAACAGCCTCTGGACAAGAGAGCGTTACATCTTTGCTTTGGTTACTTTCAATATCTTTGTGTTCTTCAACCAGGACCCTGCTGATTGCCCTTCCCAGACGCAGGCAGGCAGCTGGAGCGAGCGTGCCTGCATGATCCCTCCACAGCCCGTGAGAGGGAATGCCTGGGCACCCCTGGGAGCCTGGCCCAATCTCAGATGCCAACCAGGGTGAGTGAAGGGAGGGTCTGTATGGCCACCAGGTCAGCCTGTGGGGGCATCTTGATTTAATCACATCTCATATATGGCCAGGGGTATCATTGTATTTTTCAGCTGTGCTTTTTCCAACAGTTTTAGATACCTCATGTGAGGAAAGTAGTATCTTTTAAAGAATACATTCTATATTTGGTAGTGAGTGATTTGAGGCATGAATGTGTCTGAAGGAGAAAGGCTTTTCAAGCAGCATGCTGCTGGCTCAAAGGATCCCACAAATTCTGCTGGGCCCTGCCTCTGAGTCGTGCTGCCCTCTCAACGGCCTGAGCCTTGAGGAATCAATTCTGGAACTGCTTGAGACTCTGCACGATATTCTTCAATGGTCTCTTTCTACTCTGAAAGAAAAATGTCAGAGAATTAACAACCTAGACAGGCAGGTGGCAAGGCTTGAAAACCAGAGATGATTGAGAGAGAAGCACTGTCCCACAAGGAAACAGCTACTAATATTGCACTGGTGGTAGGCTTGGAAAAATGAGTTTTGGGGTTTTATTACCTACAGCACAACCTTGAATAAAAAGGTGGAAAACCAGATCTAATTTGTCTTCAGCCAGTATATTGGCAGTAGAATGAATGGACAAAATGTTGGGAATGGCCTCTATTAACATCCATGCTGAAAATCTCAGGTTGGCTGTAATGCCATGGGGTTGTCAAGAGACACTTCTTACACACAAGCCTGTGCAAAATGGTCCAAAGCAGAGAACATGGACCAGGAAATAGCAGGATTTGTGGGGGCTTTGTAGGATTTCAGGCTCAGGCTTTGAGGCACTCGAGAGGACTGAGATGCTGCTAAAGTCAGAGCCTCTGTCACCATTAATGCCTCAAGTTGTTCTCCTTCTGCATAGCTACAGGTGCATGCTGGAGGCAGAAGCTGGGCTGGTGGAGCTTGGGAGCTGTGTCTGCAGCTGGTCTGCTGCCTCCAGGAACACCAACCAGTGCTGTGTAGCACCACTTTGCAAATTGTGAAGGTATGTGGAACATCTGCAAGAGGAAGGAAAAATGTTTTCCAAAGAACAGAATGGAACGCTACTTAGATACTTAGTCAGAAGAGAGGAAAAGAAAAACTGTTGATCCATTCTTCAGGATAGAAAGATGATGAAATGGAGGATAGACTGGGATTAAAAAATGGGAATTTATTTTTTGGTTCTGCCGTGAGACTTCACATGTAATCTCTGACAAGGCTCTTGATGCTCTTGCACATCTCACTCATGTATCTGAAATGGAGATCATGTCTTCCACAATCTAAAAAGATTTTATGAGGAGAACAGCCTCAATGGTTGGAGTCCTCAAGTAGGGAGGTAAAGTAGTATCAGAGGGAGTTCTCTGATTTCTTTCTATTATTGGCACTGCTGAGTTAGATAAGAAGCAAGCCAGGATTTCAAACAGTTTTGGAGTTGAACAGTGTTGGTATCCAACAAAGAGCAAATGTTTTTTATTGAGAGATAAGGATATTTTGTTTCTCACAGTGCCAACACAAAAATATCGGTCTTTGTAGATTAGCTTCAGCAATAAAAATACTTTGCACCTTCGCTAGTTGGGAGTTCTTGGACTTGGTTAATACATTCTAAATGGTCTGGTACAGGCTGGAATTAAACACAAGATACTGGGCAGGGTGAGGCTTTTTCACTTAAGATAAAGCCAGTTCTGTCCTCTGTGAAGCCTCTGCTTGCAACCCTCACAGTGATGTCCACACAGCAAATGTGGACAAACCAGTGAGGAAATGGGAGAAAGGACCATCAGCTCACTGCCATGCTGGTTGCCATTGAATTTTGATGAGTGAGTGTCTGCCTCTCTGCCCCCATGGGAAACCCTCAATGTACTTTAATTCCTATTGATTTCTGTTTGACAAAAGTGATATCTAACTCACAGTTTATAGAAGTCAAAATCTGAGGTCCTTTATTCTGACTTTGATCAATAAATTTCTTTTCCTCATGGAAAGCCTGGGGGCAGATTACAAAGTTTCACAGATAATTTGTAACCCCTAAAAATGTTGTGGGGTTTTGGTTTTGTTTTGTTTTCCTGTGGCTTTTAGAAACCTGCTTCCCAGCCTGCCTCCTCCATTGCCTGAAAATCATGGGAATAAAGAAATGCTTTCTAACTTCCAAATGTGAATTACAACAGAACTGTGAGGATCTGGGTCCCAGAACCACAGAAATCAAGCTTGTGTTTAGCTTTGAGTTTCTGCAGGGTCCTACTGCTCTGGGCCCTGACTCTTAGGGAGCAGCAAACAAGAAAAAGGTAGCTCTCTCCCTCTGGACTAAAGATAACTTGCAGATTTAAGTGACTTGTTTTATTGTAGATGTTTATGCTGAATTGTCCTACTACAGAAATTGTATAATTCATCAAGGAAATAAAATGGCTCCAACGACTAACTTGAGAGTCACATAAAAAAATCAGTGAGTACTGCCAGCTTTCTAAGGTTTTATAATACTGTTCCCTTAGACTGTTAAAATTCTAGTCAACTTGTTAAATATTTACTTATTTAACAAACATGCTGTTTTAATCTCTCTCCTATACCCTTAAGTAATGAATGACAAAGCACAACAAGAAGGATACTCACCTAGTTTATTTTAGATTAGGGAAAACAGGGACTGGTAGGTATAACATATTGAGTAGAATGGGTATTTACAAAAAATAGCAAAATGTAGGTAGTTTAGATGACCAAGAGTAAAATCTAAGAGTTTATAGTAGTTAAGAGTTTAGAAGATTTTATTGCTCCAAGCCTTGGAGATTCCTTATACCTCGCTAGATCATTATTATTCTCTTAGCAACAAAAGATTTAAAAAAAAGTTCATAAAAAAAATCTCAGGATAAGATCACAAACATGTAGCAGCAAGAATAACAATGCCACACACATCCCTTTGTCACCCAGTGACAAGAATGGGCACATCTGTTTTACTGGAGTTAATCTTTTTGGGAAGAAGAGGGGAATAGGATTTGGATGTTGAATCCTTTCATTATCTTTCCTTTGTGTGGGATATGAAGGACAGTGAACCAGAGCACAGCTAGATATGGCCACAGGCATCCAAGGCAGCCTAGGTGCATTGATTGCTTCAGCACCTGCAAGCAAGATTGCTGAGCTTGAGAGACAAGTTTCCATGTTACACAATATGAAGACTAAAAAGTTCCTGGATTGTATTTTTAGAGATGTAAGTGTGCTTAGCAAAGGAGGGTCTGAGGTACACAGTGCAAGAAGAGAGGGATAGATGAAAGCTGAGTTACTGTGACTGGAACATAGAAAGTCAGGCAGTCATCCAGAAGGGATTGTGAATGTTGGAGCACCAGAGTTTGACCCTGGAGGTGTTACTGGTGTTACTGGCAGGTGATGAACAGACAACCCTGGGGTGAAGTAAACAAACCTTGTCCAACACTACCAAGCTATGAAGAGGGAGAAATGTGACTGAGAGAAGCAGTACAGCAGATTTCTGGAAGATTGTGTCCATTGATCCATGGTGCAGCACTGGCCTTGGACTCCTCTCACTGTGCTTCCTTCAGCACCCAGGCAGGTGCCAGAGACACTGTGACACTGGCAGGAGTGTCTCTGGCAGACCAGCAGGGCGGGGGGCCCTGCACTGCACTGAGAAGGGTGAGCAGTGCCAAGAACTCCGACTTAACTTCCTTCAGCTGTGTCTCCTGCAATGATACCACACCTGGATAGCAGAAAAACCAGGAACATTTAGAGGCCCAAGATGTGTGTTCCTCACCAAACTCTAAGAATAGTTATACCCATGGACATCAGTGATGTGACAGATCAGAAAGTGGGATGAGAGGCTTTTTAACAGCACTGATTGCTGCTACCTTAAGATCAAACTCCAGGCTGCCAGGACATGAAGTTTATCTCCAGTTTGCCATGAAATGGAAGATGCTGTTTTCTCTTTGTGCTGCACTTGTAGATTATTGAAAGGGTATCCCACAGGGTCTTCAAGAACAAAATCTGGTCCTTCCTTTCATGTTGGGTTTCAGCTCCTCAGTTTTGAGAAATCTGCATTAAAAAATATCTTTTTTCCCCCAAAGTCAAAGGGCAAAAGATGGAGTATGTCATCATCAAAGCTGGATAGCAATGGATTAGAAATCCAGCACCGACCAGTAGTCCTGTGAGCTGCAGATCTGATGGGGCTTGGTTCCCCTTGGGCAAATCTTGTTTGGATTCTCCTAGGTCTACATAGCTGGAAACCCTGACTGCAGCTTTTCCTGTGGGGTAGGGATTCGTGACATCTTTCATCTCTGCAGCTTTCTTGGTGTTCAATAAGGGCTTAATTCAAACGTCAGTGGGTCTCCTTTTACTCAGCAGCTTGTTCTTATGAAACATACAGGAATTTTTCAGCCTTTTTTTGCTCTATCAGATGTGGTTAAAACTGGCTACTGTTTGTTCTTGTTCCCTCTCTCTTGCACAACATGCAAGTATGTACATGCACATCTGTCTGCACACATGCCCGCACACACAGAAATTTATTTTACATCTGAAGAGATAATGATCTCAACCCCATTTTAATTTCTGCAGGAATCTAGGCTGGGAAAAAAAGTATTGCAATGCTACTTCTTTGGGAGAGGAAAAGGAGAATGAACTAATTTTTTTTTTCTATGCACTACACAGATTATTCAGTTACCACTTTGCTTAAACATAGTATGTGTTGCTGAGAATCTGGCACTACTATTCAAAAGTAAAAGAAGAAGTGGGCTCTGTGTCCTGGAACTGCAGTGTCGTGCTTCTGCACGGCACGCACGCTTTGCCTCCAGTGCAGAGTGATCCTGCTGAGACTGGAGGAATGCATGGGGAACGGAGGCTTGCCACAACATCCTGTCTCCATTATGTCTTTTGGACCTCTGCCACAGAAAAGAAGGAATTTTATCCTTCATTTGTAAGTAATTAAGATGATAGCAGAGTTTGAATTTTCCAACTTTGTGAAAACAAACTAATAGCAATGATTCACTTCAATAACTCAGATACTAATTGACACAAGAGAGAGAAACAATACATTAAAAAATAATTAACTTTTGTTAATTAATTTTTAGGAATAGGAAGGACACCTGCAGCATGTGCAGATGTTTGCAAGTGTCATTAGACTGGGAAGGTTGTGCAGTAGTTTGGAAATAGAAACAGGTAAAAAGGACTAGGAATGATCTGCAGCACCATTTGAGAAGTAAAGTATGTGATTGCTAGAGAACTGCAATAAAGGTGATGAAGATGTGCATTTTTTAAGGATGTTTATAGAAGCCAGAGGTTAATTAGCAGTTAAAAAGCATCCACTGGCGTTTTATGTGAGCACCATGAGTGTGTTAATTATCATTTTCAGCCTCAAATATGTCTCTTTCAGACTTAAGCTGAAACAGATTGATGATTCTTTTACTGAGGCGTTTCTTAGATAAATTTTAATTAGTACCTTTCCCCCCTCCCCCCAAACAGTTTTCTCCTATGACCAGAAGTGGAATTTCATCTCACTCAGCTTTCTCTTCCTTGGTGTTTGTGATGCAGTTCCAGTGCTATCCGTGGCAAAGCAGGAAGGTAAGAGATAAGGGGAATGTATGTACAATGTACAGTGTAAGAGTAAGGGGACTGTTACCAAGTCTTGTCCAAATTATAGATTCCGACTTTGCAGAAATGTAGACACAGGAAAACGTGACACAAACCCGGGAACTTTCCACCTCCTTTTTCAAAGTTAGGCACAAATGTAATTTGTTCTGTTCATCCTAATGCTTTTGTCTACTCTCATAAAATGATGCTTCTAGGAAGGACCACAGAAGTTTTATATGCCCCTGTGAACATGCCTGAACTCTCCAAAAACTGGGGTTCCTCATAGGGACAGTGGACCAGGCACCTTGGGGGCATTTAAGCCCCCAGACTGAGATGACAGGGGCTGTGTGAAATCCCCTAGCACCAATTAAAAGAAAATGGTGAGAACCTCTCTGAGGTCTGGTTGCTCTTTGCATCAGACACCTCCCAGGGAAGGCTCTCATGTCAAAGTTTCCTGTCTAGCCCTTTTCTGTAGGTTGCTAACCACAACTTCTTTTTCAAAGATCCCATCAGGGATTTTTTTTTCCCTAAGAAACAAAAAAACTCCTTCATCTGAAGATATGTAAGAATTCAGAACCTACACAGAGGTTTCCAAATGACCTTACAGGGACATTACACTGTTCAGATCACACTGTGGCCTTCTGGCTGCTGGAACCGAGAC
Source organism: Zonotrichia albicollis (assembly GCF_047830755.1). Classification (NCBI taxonomy): domain Eukaryota; kingdom Metazoa; phylum Chordata; class Aves; order Passeriformes; family Passerellidae; genus Zonotrichia; species Zonotrichia albicollis. The sequence continues at coordinate 25,860,508 of NC_133828.1, forward strand.
CTGCAGAGAAAGCATGGGATGTGGTTTGGACAACAGACCCAGACTTCCTTCTCCTACAGGGAGCCACGGAGTCTTACTTGCTTGTGTTTTGGGAATGGGAATTCAGACTGAGCTTCATAGAGGTAAGCCACTTCATCCCTCCAGAGGTACCTCCCTTCAGAAGCTGTAACTCCTGCCATTCTGTTTTCAAATTTTCAGCAAACATATGTGCACACATATAATTTGCTAGTCTCTTTCATTTCACTGGCCTCCTTTTCTATCAGTACTATTAAAAATAAACCACCAAATTGTGAGAAAAAATTACACTAGACAAGAAATACACAAGATTTTTTTCCCATTCAGGTGACTTTATATTTTATCTATATATCTATTTAATTACTTCCATTCCAGTTTTGTGATGGATAGTGGAGGAAAATCTTTAGATGCTCTGATTCTGCAAGTCACAGTTATGTGGCCTCTTCATCTGAACAATTTTTCTAACCTTACCTAATGGATCTACAATTTTTCCCCCAATTGTTTATATGATTAAATTTTATCTGTTACGATGATCTTGAAGGGCACCAATTAAGGATAAACAAACAGGATAATGATGGGGCCCAAAGACAGTAACTTCTAGGAAGTTTGAAAAAAGATGTCTATTTCTCATTTAAGAGGGGTGAAATGAAGAATGATTAACTTGCTAAATAGCAAATTTTCAGCTATGTACTGATCTGCTTTTTCCTGTTGGCTCTTCCCAAATGGGAGGGAGATTAGATGTCTTTGTCTCATCTTCAGTAGAAAGAAATTTTGTTAATGAAAAATATTCTTACTTAGATGAACTGTGCTGCCAGCTGAATAAAAACCACACATATTTTACAAGATTTAACTAATATACTCTTTATTTATTTCTTTACACAACTAAAACCAAGATAATGAAATTAAGGGGAAAAAAACCCCAAAACCTTCGGCAATTACACTGAATTTTGTTCCCTATTATAATGACATACTTTAACACAAGGAAGTTTTCTCTAACATTATTAAGAACAGAACCTGTTTATGGGTCAAATACCAGACGTCTCTAATGAACTTGAAAATTTGCAAAATATACAAAAATGTATCACCTGGGGAAAGTTACAGCTGTAACAAACAAGGAAGAATTTCTGATTAAAAAGGAACATGACTTATTTTGTCCCAATTGCTCAAAAAAATTCATAAATACAGTGAGTAGGTTGAAAGCAATGTTCCAGAGGTCTGCCGTCACATACTGGTCTGGTGCATGTAGAGCTTGGACAGACTTTCTGTTGGCCTCATTCCTTCAAGATCAGTCATCTGTGTTGGTGAAGAGCCACAGCCTTTAGATTTGTGCCTAACTGGGTTGTTAGGCTACTTATTCACAGGTTCTTCCTCTTACCAGGCCTTGTGTTTCAGACCTCCAGTGAAGCATTCGAAGAGCCTGGAGCGGGCATGTTCCTGCTGTGGCTGCCCAGGAGTTTGCTGGGCCTGCCTCTACCCCATCCATAGCTGCCACCAGATGCCAGCAGACCAGTGGAACCCAATGTCTCTCCTGCTAACAGCTGGATCCAGGTACCACACGTTTCCCTTTGACCTTTCTTTAATGAAGTTCTTTCAAGCAGAGACCAGTACTCTTAGAATTGCTTCCCCATTAAAAACAGAAAAATGCTCTCCTAAAATCCAATTTCGCTAAGTTTTATTTGTCTTTCATATGGTTACACTCGGATACCATCACACTTGTGCAGCAGACTAAACCAGTGCCTTGATATTTCACATGCTCTCAGGTAACATTTGTGTTCCTCTAAAGGCTTGAAATCCTGGGCTACTGACAAGACACTTTACACAAAACGCAGCCAAAGCAAGTTCCTGTGTTGTTCAGCAAGTCTGACTCCCTGAATTAATCTACTTGCAGCTGCTGAAGGGAGTCTTACCTCTCTTTGTCTCTCCCACCCATGGAGCTCTGTTGCTTCTTGTGTCTAGTTTGACTCAATTTAGCTTGCAGTATCAGAAGCATATTTTTGCAGGATTTTCTTATGGCAATATCCATGAGCTGTTAGGCTGGCTCAGCTTCTGGGCAGACCACCCCTATTGCTAAAGCCTACTTCCCCCCAGCAAAATTTTTGTTCTTGTAGCCAGAAGAACAGGGAGGTACTTTCTGGAGGATGATGACACAATGCCAGCCAAGACTCTTCTCTAACCACTGCTGATTTTATACTTGCAAGGGCTCATTTCTCTATTTGATGAACTTGAGTCATGCAACTATCTCAGCTACTCTGTGCTGACTCACAAAACCTCACAGGTCAACTTCCTGTCAGTCCTGCCTGTGGCCCTACGTAAAGATGACCCAATATTCTTAAGCAAATGGACCCATATGGGATGTAGAAATTAAGACTGCAGTATCTCCAGGACTGCTAGCTACACTCTTATTCATGTCTCCTGAGACTTAAACAAATTGCAAAAGCAGGCTGAAATTCATAATGAAGTTGAATGCTAGGAAGTTTAACAGGTCTGATTCAAAACCTTATCATTATCTTGGACTTTGTAGTACCATGCAAATGTTTAGCACTTAGGAAAACATATGGCTTTCCAGATTCCACTGAAATTTTAAACAGATTACTAAAACAGAAGAAGGTATCCCAAATTCCAAAAGATATCTCTCCTGAATAGTTAGGTTTTTTGGTGTTCTAGTTATTTTCTGAGGTATGAGATTGACAGATAATCCTGCTTGTTGTCCCTCCGGTAAAGGACATATTTTAAGGTAGGTAGTTGAATGGAATCCCTACTGATTCTTCATAGGCATTTCAGACCCAGCCTTTCAAACTAAAGTGAACTTAGCCTGAGTTTTCCTGGTGTCACATTCTGTCCCAGCAGAACGCATTCCTGTCCATCTTGTCCAGTTGCATTCTAGGCTTCAGCATGGCAAAACCACCACTCAACAGGAATGGAGTGCCACAGCTCTGAAAACTGAACTGGACCACATTCCAACAAACCTTCAATAATGTAATACTTTAAAGAAATGCAGGGCTACCCATAGCAGGGACCACTAAAGACAGAAATAACATGTCATAGTTCAGAAATTTCGAAGGACTATAGAAATAGAAAAGCTATTTCCAAGTGTAGCAGACACTGTGCTGGATGGAAGTTGTGTTCAGACAGTGCACTTCCTTCTGAATTTGTACTGAACTGACACTGAGACTGAGCTCCAAGACTTAAACCAATGAGATATGAGATATAAGTTACAGTGGACAAATACAGCATTGAGCTTACAACTGAAATACAGGGTAGGTATCAAGTTTTAGCATTCTTTCCAAGTTGCATCTTGTTTCATCTGTCAAAACCTTCACTCAAGTTTCATCAGAAGCTGGAAGACATTGTTTCCTCTTCCATATTATTTTTCTACTTACCCCAAAGGCTGCATCTCAGTTCTGAAACTGCTGCATTTTGGTATCTGGTAGAAGTATTCTTATTATTTATAGAGCAGTATTACCTTCTCTGTATCTACACAGCTCAAATTACAACAAACCATTTTCAGCAAATTGATAGAGAATTCATCCCAGGACATTCCTGCAGTAAACCAGGAACTGCCTAGAAGCAGGAGGCAAGGCCTTACAGAGGCAAGGCTCTAAGAATTAACTGGTCATGGTTAATTTATTCAGATCACATATGGATGTGGTACATCTCGTGGGCAAGCTCAAGGAAGAGAAAACAACAGCTCTCTAGTTGGGCATGGAGCTCAGTCTCTGGGGCTACTGCAGGAAAACCAGCACCTTGGGGAACTCAGATGTCCAGCTCTGATACAGCATTCCCTCATGCATCCAGGATTTTTCTAATGATTAATGCCTTAATGCTAGTATGTTGGTAAGGAAAAAAAATCCCACAAATAACATATTTTCCTTTTTTTTGGTATTTTTTTTCTTCTTTTGTGTTCTTAATAGCTGCTGGGAAGCAGAAAACAGCCACATGTGATTTTGTATTTAATAATTCTGATTATCTTTACACCTCTTTTTCATATGAGCATATCTTTTTTTGCAACTTTCTTGTAATTTATCTTGATTTTTTGGTCTACTTTTTAACAGGTTATTCATATTCTGGCTTAGTTCTTTATCTGAATTTAATATAACAGTGTCCCCCAATTTTAGATATTTGACTAGAAAAAGATGGTTCTCTGCTAGTGTTAAGCCTGATTACATCTGAATTTTATTGCATGGGAAAACTCTTTCATATATAAACTCAATCCCGCTATTGGTATTTCAAATCTTTCTGTCTTAAAGCACTGCAGTAATGCCCCAAGCCTGCAATCAGACCCATGTAAGGTAAACTACTCTATTGACAACATCCCCCTCAAGTCAGACAGCTCTCAACATGCACCCACACCCAGCTGTAGAAGACAGAACACCTTTCATATTTAGATTAAGCCCCAGACAGCACAATCTTCCTAAAGCAAAATGCCATTGATAGTCTTTGGCAATAGCCTGCTAAATAGCAAGGGCCAGTTTTTCAATATAATTTTCCCCATCACAGCATCTTAACAGAAATTATTTCTCTTATACATCAATCTTTAAATGAGCAGCTTGGTTACAGAAAGTCTAAAGTCGTCAGTAATAGTTCTGGTTCCAGGATGACAGACTCTCATACGTTTCACTAGCAACTTCTGATACTGCCAAACAAACTCCAAGTTGTAGACCAGCTGTACAAGTCTTTTTTTAAAAATACTGCACTAGTCAGTCAATTTTGCATTTTCATTTTCTTCCTGAAATGTCCTTATGTATGTATATTGATGGATTTTTAAAGGTTGTGTATATTAACTTTCACTGGCTAAAAATTATTTCTGACACTTTTTAGAAAAACATTGACTTTGTTCCCAGTCACAGCTTTTTGTTTATTAAAATAAAAAATACAAATTGGGAAAAAAATTCTTTATGGCTGTGTTATCTATCTTGCCATCAACTAACTCTAAAGTAGAATTACACAAGACTATATAAATAAATAACATTCAATAACAGAAGGGTTTTTTTAAACTACCTTGGCAAAAATGAATCGTGACAAAAAGACTGGGGATTAATTTATAACTTACTATTAAGTCACCGGAAGATACTCTCAACACACCAGCAAAAGTAAATGGGTTAGTAATAAGACTATACGTCATACAGTAACAACAGTCTGAATCCATCCTAACTTCCTGATATTAAATGCACAATTTCTGAGTGCATTTTTTCCTGTTCTGTAATAGTTTTTAAGTTAAGCTTGGGCAGTTAGTGCAAGGTCATAGTGCTGGGACTGATTAAAAAGCACTGTTTATTCTCTCCTCAGAGAGGCTGTTGAAAATCCTGACCATACTTCTGGGTTTCCTAGTCACTAACTTGGCCATGAGTTTATCTCAGGAGCCTGGGACTCCACACACTCAGCCCAACTGTGGACATACGAGACTGTGCTCACTGTGTCATCCTCAGCTCTAATTACATTCAAGATTGTAACAGGAAAGTAGGTTTGAGGTTTTCTGGCCTCATTCAGACTCCTTGGAACACCACACTAAGGGAAACAATGAAAAAGTCATTCCTCGGGAGAATTTACAAGCTAAGGGTCAGAATCAGTGTCTCAAAGTACACACTGTCCCGTGACCCTGCACATGCACTCAGATGTGACGGGAGGCCGAGCCCAAATTGTTCCCCTTTACAGGAACCCTTCCCAAGCTAAGTGGTGTTACAGAGAAACAGGCCCACTAATCATTCCTGTATCATCATATACTTATGTAACGTTTTAAACATATTTCCTGTCGTAGTTTAACAATCCGAGAGATCCCAGTTTCCTTTGTGTTGCGTAACACGAGACACAGACCAGCAAACTGACGTTGAGGGGAATCTTATTAATTCTCCTTAACACGATGAAAATAAAGCCTGCTGGTACAATGTTCGATCCATGCCAAGGCTCAGGTGCCCAGCTCACGGCAGGTACTCCCGCTGGGAGGACGTGGCGCATTACAATCGAACTCGCGGCCTTATCCGGGACGGGTTTTGTTATGCCTTAGAGACCGCGGAGGTTCTCGGTTATCCCGCCCGGCTGGGGCAGGTGCGAGCCCGCCACAGCGCTTATGCAACGGCGGCACGGCGGGGTCGCCCCGCCGAGGCGGGCGCTGCTCCCGGCGCTGACCCGGGCGCCCGGTCCCGCGGGGGGGCGGCCAGCAGCAGGTCCCGAGCAGCGCCCGCCCGGCCGGACCGGCTTCCCTGGGGACGCCGCGCCGACATCTTAGCGCCGGAGGGACAAAGCGCGGCGGCGCTGTCCGTCAGCCGGGCGCTGCTCGGCCGCCGCTCTGGAACCGCGGCTGTCGCCGGCCGTGAGTGACAGCCCCGGCGGGGAGAATTCGAAAGATCGCTGCCCTGGCCCGGCGCCCCCCGGCACAACAGCGGTGGGGGCGCGGGGGGAGGGTGGCCGGAGGCATAGCGCCACCGCCGCGCAGCTGTGCCTATGCGCTGACCCCTGCGGGCGGCCGGGCCCCGGGGTGTCAGGAGAGCGCGGCGGCGATGCCGCCTCCCGGGACGGCGGGTGCCCGGCCGGCGCGGGCCGCGGCCTCCCGGCGGGTCCCGCTCATTGTTCCCCGCACTAGCCCTGGCAAACAGGAAGCCGCCCCGGCATGGGGCGCCCCCCCCGCCCCCGGCGGGTGACTGGCAGCCCGGGCGGCCCGTGCGAGCGGCGGCGGCGGCGCGGCGCAGCCAATGACAGCGCGCGCGCGCGGGCGTGGGCGGGAGTTCCGGGCTGGCAGGCGGGCGGGCGGGCGGCGGTGTCGGCCGGGCCCCCTCTCCCGCGGCAAGCCCCACCTTTCGGCTTTCCCGCACCGTCAATCAAAATAGGAAAAAAAACCCGGAGTAGGCTCGGGCCGCCGCCGCCGCTTCAGCCCGCCGTGAGCACAATAAGCATGTCCCCGGCGGCAGCCGCCTAGCCCCAGCCAGCAGGGCCTGTGTGCGAGCCAGCCAGCCTGCCTGCCTGCCTCCCGCCCAGCCAGCCAGCCAGCCGGCCGCTCGCACTCACACCATGACCGGTACGTACGCACCGACCGAGCCGCCCCGGGGGCTCCCCGCTCCTGCTCCGGCCCTGCGCGTCCCCGCTCCGGCCCCGGAGCGTCCGTGTGCGAGCGAGGCGAGAGCGGCACTGAGAGCAGCAGCAGGAGGAGCAGGGGGAGGAGGGAGAAGAGGGGCAGGGGCAGCAGCACGGGGAGGAGGAGGAGGAGGAGGAGGAGGGCTCCGTGCGGGAGGGCGGGGGGAGCGCTGGGGTTAGGGGGGGGAGAGGGAGGGAGGGAGGAAGGGAGGGAGGGAGAGAGAGGGAGGGGGGTGATCGCTCCCGTCAGTGACTCTCCCCTCCCCCTCCCCGCTGTGCCCGCAGCTCCCGAGAAGCCCGTGAAACAAGAGGAAATGGCTGCCTTAGACGTGGACAGCAGCAGCCACAGCGAATATCTCCAGCACGGCAACGGCGCCGCCTCGGCCTCCGCCGGGGCGGCCGCCCCCCAGGTGAGCGCAGGCCCGGCTGGGCCCCTTCCCCCCCTCCCCCGGGTGACACGTTGTGAGCGGGGCGCGGAGCCGGTGCCGCCGCCGCCGCCGCTTCCTGTGTGCGCGTCTGCGAGGAGCCCGGTCGCTGTCCCGCACTAACCGCCACCCCCCTTCTCTCCCTGAACCCGCCCATTGTGGGTAGGACGCGCAGCCGTCACCGCTCGCTCTGCTGGCGGCCACCTGCAGCAAGATCGGCCCGCCGTCGCCGGAGGAGGATGAGGCCGCCGCCGCCGCCGCTGCCTCTCACTCTGCCGGAGCGGTGAGTGCCCGCCCCGCCGCTCTCGCACGGCCTGCCGGGGGGAGAGACAGCACAGCCAGCCCGCCCGCCCGGGGGGAGGGACGGGACACACGGCACTGCCCGCCCGGGGGGAGGGACGATAGCAGGGCCGACCTGCCAGGAGAGGGGTCCCCGGGCTCCCCTGCCTCTCCAGGAGGAGCTGGGCTCCCGGGAGGAGGAGGGAGCCAAGCTCCCCCCTCCCCCGCCATTGGGAGCGGCGCCTTCATTTACTTTCAAAAACGGGGGGAGGCGGGAAGCTTCCCTCCCCCGACCCTGGCACCGGAACGGCTCGCTCGGAACCCGGAGAGGCTGGGAGGCATCTCACCTCCACCTGAGCGCGCCCCCGGTATCCTCGCTCGGCTGTCAGCCTGGAGCCGCGCAGCCAGGCGGGAGCACAAAATGAAGGCTGGCAGTAGGGAAGGATGTAGTGAAGTAAAATGGCTGTTTAGAAGCGAACGCGGTGGTGGAAAGCTGCTTCCTGTATCGCGCTGTTTTTCTAAGGAGAGTTATCATGCGTTCCTCGTAGCGTTTTCTGTCCTTATCTCTCATGCGCCGTTGCCTCTGAAAGGAGCCTTGATGACCTCGGGACCTGGTGTGATGAGATGGATCTTGCAGGCTAGAAACGTATTCTTGCTGAAGCTAGTTTAACAATCCCCATAACAAAAGCCTAATGAAAACTCATCTTCCTTAATTGGTCTAGCTAAATCTCGTGTTGACATATGCTCATAAAATTCAAAGCGATTATGCATTTCTAAATAACTGATACCTAAATATATTCACGTATTTCAAAGAGTTCCAAAATATCTTCTAAAATGACGTGATGTCATGTTGTGGCCTTGGCCCTTGGAAAATTGCACGTATTACCTCTAATTTTTTTTTTTTACAAAAACATCTTTAAAGTTAGAAAAAAAGAGTGCCTTTTATTTTTCTTCTTTTAAAGCAAGCCTTGTTTTTTAAACTTGCTGTGCAACAGCATTGTATGGTGTTAGGATTTTGTAAATAGGAAGAAAAACTGCAAAAGCATTGTACTGGTGGATGAAGTGGCTTTGTCAAGCTTTTAACAAATGTCAAAGTGTTACTGATAGAAGTTTCTAAATATTTGCTAAACTTTAAAATAATTTTCATCTGTACATTACAGCTTACTTTACATAAGGGAAGCTGAAGCAAAATAGCTGTCTGAGGTCATACAGCAGGTTGTAGACTAATGACAGAGCTCAAAAATGTATTAGGATTCCAACCCCTTTTAAGCATCCTTTCTGCCAAACCTATTTATTTGCTCAACCAGTGTGTTTTAAAAAATGTTTCTAGATGTTTTAAAGTGCCTGATAGTGCTAAGATTTGTTTCATAGTACTGGATGCATAGAGTGCTGAAGAGCATAAACATACTGAAAAACAGATGATGGTTAAATGATTGCTTACTTTCCTATATTGATCTTTAAGATTGTTCTTGCTGTACAGCTGGAATTGTGCATCTTGGGGAGGGATTGATTGATGAGGAGGAGCAGTAGGTCTGACAGGATACTAGAATGCTGCTGCAGGACACGTGGTTCCTGGCAGTTCAAAATGGGCAAAACAGTTTTGATGTGGTACTCCTTTACTCCTATTAAGTTAATATGTTGTTGTCTTAATGTTTAAGGGGCTTTTCAGGGGAAAGCAAATGCAATTCAAGAGAAGCCAAAATCTTAGTTAAAAATCTAAATGAATATAAGCTCACTCACTACTTTCCATACGTGCAGATAGGCCCTTCCTACATATCTTCTGTGAGTTAGGTTATAGCATTCTGGTAATTTTTACACTCCTACAACCTAACTCTTGAATGATTCAGAATATTTTGGGTGGAAACTAAATATAAATTGAAGGAGATACCTGACAGTAGCTGAACTAGACACTGGAGTTAATTAATATGACCTTAATAAAGAGAGAGGAGGGACTAAAGGCCCTGAAATACATTCCTTGTGAAAAACAGAAGAACAAAAGAGATTTGGTGCAATAAAGAGTCTTTTTTTTTCCCTGGTTTTCTGTGATTATCATATTGGAGGGTGGAAGAAAGGAGGAAGCTAAAAAGTCTTACATTGTAAATACTTCATAAGTGGTATGGAAAATGAAATCTATATGCACAGACGAACATAATTCTCTTCCTGCAGTTTGTGATGCTCATCCCTTTCCCAGGAGTATAGCTCAATCAGTTTGAGACCTCTGCATGGGTGATGGTGCCTAATGTAGCAGTGGGAGGGCAGCTCTTTCCTGTTATATTCTATCCTTGGACTGCAGTTCTGACTGCTGAACAGCTGGCAAACTCTCAATCTACACTAATGGATAGTAGAAGTCAAACTAGGTATTTCCTCGTAGAAGTGCTTGAAGAGCTTGCATGTCAGTGGATAGCGATACTGTTGTTTCAGGGTTGTTTTGTTACTATTTTACTGACATTTGCTTGGTTGAAACTGGCAGGGCTGGAGCCAGCATGCTGGGCTAGCATACTGCTTTCCTGGCTGAAATGGTATGCTGCAGCTGCTCCCCAAGAGACCAGCAGTATGATTTAAAAGCAACAGCAAAACTCCCCTAGGAACGCAGGGAATATTGCGTGTCTGGGATCTGGGGAAGAGCTGGAGCAAATGTGATTGTGTTTGTAATGATTTAGCTGGCCCTGCTTTGAGCCCAGGGGTTGGACCAGGTGACCTTCAGAGGTCCTTTCCAGCTGAAATTATCCTGTGATTCTGTATTGGTATCTGAGTCCAGGCCTACGGTGTGAATGCTCATTGCTGTAACACCACTGAAAGGATTAGTGAGGAAGTAAAACGACTAATGAAAATGGCAGCTGCTTGTAATGAAAAGGAAATGAAGAAGGCAATTGAGAGAACTAAACTCAACCCTCTTCTCCTTTCTGTCCTGTCAATGACCTGGCAGGTTGTCTTTAGACAGCAAGGTTTTCACCTTGGCTGATGATTCTGGTTGGAACTGTATTTCTTTTTGGATGAGAGGCACTAGCAGGCATTACTGCTGATCTTGTCTTTGTGCATTGATGAAGACTGCAGTCTTTCAGCTGTGACACCGTGATTTACTCTGCCTAATGATCAACCAACCCCAGTATGTTATCTCATGGTGTTTGATATTAATGCAGATGGCCTTGAGTTTGTGGCTTACTTACCTGAGCATCTTTTCCTTGGTTGCCATACTGCTGCATCCATGGCTGGTTCAAACACTTGCCATGGCAGCTTTGCCTTGTATATTGCTGCCTGCTGGTTTGTGTGAGAGCCTTGCTGGGATGCTGTGTGCTACTGCCCGACCTAGAATGACAACTCATGTTTTGGCCTCCAAGGATGTCTTTCTCTCTTGGGAGTTCAAAATCTGAGAAGTTTTAGTTTGGGTCTTGCTTTTTCACTATTTATCTTTGACTAATAATTCCACTTCAAACTTCTATATTTAGGATTCTTTTTTCATTTAGTTATAAATACTCTAGTTTCATTCCAGTTTAAACATCTGCAAAGATTTTAGCATTAGGTGAAAATCAGAAGCAAAGCCGAAGATGGTAAAGCTTTACATAAGGGAGGAAACAAAAGAGCAGACATATTTAGGTCAAGCAGAGCCTTGATGGTCAGCTGTGTGCTTGTAGCATGATCAGATGATGGTTTAAGAAGCTGCAAAGCTGAGATGATAACCAGTTGTTTATGTTCTTACTTCATTGTCATGCAAAGCTAAAGGCTGTCTTGGAACTCTGATGCTCCCCAGGGCCATTGTTATGGTTGTGCTGGGTGAGCAGAGGCTGCAGGACTGCTGGGAGGTTGGATGGGAGGTCTGGAAGGTGAATTGGGAAGAGTGGCAGGCTGGCTGAGAAAAGTGTTGGCTCTGACAGCCAACGGGAGCTTCAGAGATGGCTGCCCCAGCTGGGGTGTGTAGATGCATCTTGTGTGAAGTGGGCTGCACTGATTGGCTAGTCTTTAAAAAAAAAACAAGGTTTAGGAGGAATTATTTATTTGATTTATTTGTGTTGTTGCTTACCAACAAGATGTGGAAAACATTTGGACAGGTTAATAATTTGCATATGTGGGGAAAGATGAGTATAATTCCTCTGCAGTAGACAAAGCATTTCTGTGTATCTTGGACAAGTAATGGCTGGAGTGTTTTAAGACTGCTTTGGCATATCATGAGCTTTAGAATTGACTATAGGTGCTTCACAGAATTTATTGAAAGTCTGGAATTATAGTTGATTTATGTCTCAGAAGATTAACCATCTGAGGTGCACCTAGTTTAAACTCAGTTTAGGAGGAAACAGGGAGAATGCTGACAGGATGGAGAAAGATGAAGGTGTTTTAAATTTCATGTTTTCCATCCACTAGGCAAAAATATGCCTGAATGCCACGTGTGTCAGAGTTAACTATACTGCTTGGGTTTCTGGCCTATATGGTCATTTTGAGGAAGTTCAGAATTATTCTGACATCCATTTTTGCTTTTGTGGGTGATAAGATAGCTTCCTCATGCTAGGTTTCTGGATGTGAACAGATGTACCAGAACCTGTTCAGCCACTATAGAAAAGTTTGCCTGGAATTATCTTGCTTCTCTCTGTTCTCTACTTTTGCAAAACAAAGAAGTTTCACTAGAATGTGATGGCTAACAGTGTATTTGTCCTGTTGCTGTCCAGAAGCTCAACTTTTAAAATATTCTTTGGTTTTTGTATTGCAATTATGTCTTTCCAATACTGGATCAGAGCCACATGTTGAAGTTATTTTAGAAGGTGCTTCAGGGATGTTCTTAAAAATTTTGGTTATTTCTCCTAATAGTTTTGGAGAAAGCAAGAAAATGTATGGTTTAAAACATTTCCATATTTAAAAGCAGCATAGACAAAAAAGTTCTCTAATATTAAATATTAGCAAGAAGTGTAAGATTTCATAGAAAGTGTAGGCTGGTAGGGATGTCTGGAGAATGTCTGGCCTGCCCCTCCTAGCTCAAAGTAGAGTCAGTGAGAGGAAGTTGTTCAGAGCTGTGTCCAGTGGGTTTGAATGCCTCCAAGGTTAGAGACTCCACTGTCTCTCTGGGCAGCACGTTCCAGTGTTTGATAAACCCATGTGATATAAACAAGAGGCTTCTTCTGACATTGTGGGGGACAGAGGCAAAAGCCTGACTAATGTAGTGATAAAGAATATGTCTTGCCAAAGCCCATCTACCAAGCTAGTCATAGGGCATTGTGAGGTGAGTTAATTCAGCATTATTTCCCCTTCCTAAGTGTAGGCTGACTACTTCTGAACACTACTGGTTTTTTTACCCTCAAGATTATTTTCAATTAAGGTTAATATTTTCAAGGTTATTTTCAAGGTTATTTGTTCCAGTGCCTTCCAAAGATCAAGCTGTAAGGCTGACTGATCCCAGGCCCTCTTGTTCTCTTGATGATTTGATAGACCCTTCAGCAGCTGAGTTAAAAGCAGGAAGAAAAACCATTCTATGGGGTGCTAGTTTGGCATGCAGTTATATTGAGATTCGTATACATATATAGATTTAATAATTAATAAACAAAAGATAATAACTTGTGATCTAGTTAAAAATGTTTACTAGTTTCTTAGTACTTCAGCTTCCTTGTTTCTACTAAGGTCAGGGATATTGTATTGTCTTAATTTGGAAAAGTTCTGAACTTCTGCTGATTGATAAACTGTTGAAGTTTTAGCTCCAGTTGTCCATGTCAAGCAAATAGATGTAGATATTCTTTAACTGAGATACAGTTAGATATATTTCACCAGTTGGGAGTTTCTTTTAAAATAAGATTTTAAGCAGCCCCAGATAATGCTTTTTCCCCCAAATGCTCTTTGTTTTTCCAAACATTTGATTTGGGCGGAAGTATTTCTCTAAATTGAGTGGCTTCATTGGCAGAGGGCTCAAACATGCAACAGAATTAATTTCTCTTAACAAACAGCTTTGTGTCAGCTGAACAACAGTGACTGATGTTGAACATGTTTTTAACCCATGGCAAATACAAGATAGAATGTATTAGCTCATACTTTAATGAAAGAGTTGAAGCAAGTGCATTTTATCTTGTATTTGTAATGACCTAAGAATGCACAGATAGTTTACTGTAGCTTGGTAAACACATGGTATTATTAAACCCATGCATTAGAACCCTAACTCTTTCATAAAACAACAATTTGGATGAGGCAGTGTCCAATCTTCTTCATTAGGTGTGTGATTTTTGAATGTTTAGGAGCTCGTGACTCATTATCTTTCCACCTCTGGTTGTTTGGCTGATGCTTTTGCTCCAGGGCTAAATGGGGCAAAAGGGACTTTCTGAAAAGTGCAGTAAAAAGCTGTCCACCAGCACAGATAAATGTTTGATGGACTTTTGTAATAGAACACTGATGGCTAATGACATGTGCCCATTTGACATGCTGAGACGCAGGTATCTACAACAAATACCAGTTTTTACAGGGGTCTTTCTCTGCTTTCCTACTCTCCATTTTACTTTGGTGAAGCATATTTAATTTTTATTAAGTCCTGTCATTCAGTATGGTTTAGATCACTTCTGAAAGGTATTTTATCTGCTTTCTCTTATCTCCTTCCACGTTTCACTTAATGTTGCTGCAATTTTATCTAAATATATTGAACAAGACAATTACTAGATTTTTATTTATCATGGCTCATGATTCTTCAGGGATGAGACTTTTCTCTCAGGACATCTCTTTATTTTAGCCACTGGAAATTATACAAGGCCTGTTAAAGAATCAAAAGACAGGCTGAACAGTGGTTGTAGCTTTCACTCTTTGTTGGTACTTGACCTTTCTTCAGGTGGACATATAATTTGATTTAATTCATCCTATGCCTTGTGTTAGCTACTTTCTTTGCTCTGTTCCTGTCTCTTTTTCTTGTTTCCTGATGCTGCTTCCAGTGAATTCCCTGTTGCTTCCTGTTCTCTCCTCCTTGGCTGAGTTGTGCTGAACTTTCCTCAGATCTTTGTCCCTTCCTCTTGAAACAGGCTTTGGATTGCAACAGTCCAGCCTTCTCTTAAAGGAACAGCTGCCAAATAACTGCTGCCTGAGTACCCGTTGATAAGGAAACTGTTGCTTTATCTCCACCCTCTCCATAATTTCCTCTGAGAAATGCTGGCTGAGACAGCAAACTGGTGTGTTTTGAATGTAAAGCTCAGTAAGTGACTGGGCTGCAGATGTTGCTGCTCATGTCTCAGTGGCAGAACTCCTGAGTTACTTCAAAATTGCTTAATTGCCTGAGGACATAAAGAATGGTTATTACTCTTTAGTTAGTAGGAAAAGAAGTCCAAGAAATGTCTTCTTGTGTCAACAGACTTTGTGAAAGAGCATAACAGTCAATCTTGTTATGACAGGCTGATAATGACCATTTGAGATTAGAGATCATCCTCAAATACTCCTTACTATACGGGGTTTTTTCATGCTCTAATGGTAGCAATTTTGATAGCTGCCAGATAGCTCCTTGAAAGCCTCAGCCTCTTTTTGCTTCTCCCTCCACAAGATTCAGCTGGTGGTGTCTGATACAGTCAGCTGTAAGAGCAATGTGAATAACAGGCATTTTATGTTGTGTGTGTAGCATAGCTTCATATCCTCATGCATGGCTGCCCTGAACTTCTCCATGGCCTGACAAGTGCATCTACTAAAAGATTGGCTCTGTTGTGCTAAAATCCTTGCAGAGCAAGTTTTGAGGGAAGATTTCACTAGATCATGAAAACGTGAGATGTGTGCCCAACATGAAAATGCCAATATGGAAATCAACATATGTTTTGGGAGAAGAATAAAGTAGGTCATTTCCATATCACTAAGGAGACAGGTTCCCTTTGAAGTATTTCTGTGGAGGATATTACATATGAATAGACATTGACATGTTACTGCATATTAGATCAGTCCAGTTTAACCTAAGCTTTCAACATTTGCTTGTACATAGTTTTCAATCAGTGAGAAATTACATCAGACTTGTAATGGTTTATATTGCTTTTCTTTTCTCTTTTGTTCCAACAGCTATCAACACATTATATTATACATTTATTTTATAATGACACACTTTAAACATATAACAGTCAAATTTTTGCTTTTGGTATTGTATGACTGATGTTTACCCCTGATTTTTATAGATCTTTTGATATTTTATGAAACCTTCAGTTAATAAGTATTTATATGCTTGTGAATTGTGTAGTTATGAACTTTCTTAGCAGCATTTCAGCAACATTAAGCACAAGTCTATAAAGGTAATATGGTAGCAGAGGAAAACAGAACTTGTTGCCTTCTTCTAGGTGAGATATGTGACATGGAATGTTACATGTTTTTCTTCTAGTATTGTAAGTTACAAGCTTGAAAGACCAACAATTTTTTTTTTTTTTAATTATGTTTTTCCATTGGTTTACTGTAGTATGGTTAAACAGATAAGGACACACTTTACTTCATATTTTTTAGATCGATGGTTACTTACAATACCAGTCTGGTTGACTATGCAAATCTGTGCTAGGCATTGCAGGATGTTAAATCTAAATCTTAATACTCTATTCTGAAAAAGTTTGCTTTGGTAAAGAAAGGTAAGTACAATTTACCTTTTCTTTACTGAATAAAAACCAAATGCATAATAGTTTCTTTAGGCATCTGGGGTCTACTCTGAAACGCTGGCCTTTTCTATTGTTCCAACTTAATGAAGAAAGATTTTTTTTCCCCTCCTAACTGGATGCATATGACTAATACAAATATGATTTCAGTGTAAAAGTTCTTAGTCTAGAAGTCTTCTTCCTTAGCAAAACTAACTCCTACAAGCTTATGAATACTAGAGCTTTGTGTTAAGTGCAGCAAACTGAGGTTGTCCTGTCTTTCCAACTGTGTGTCTACATCACTTCTTAACATTCTGTGTACTGCTGGGAGTCACAACATGCACAAACAGCAAACAGAGTTGGAAGGCAGGGAGCTCCAGGAGGCAGAGGCAGCTCTGGCTTCATGGCGGTTCCTCCACACGTGTGCAGGAGGTGCCTAGCTGGGCAAAGAGTGTGTCCGAGTCTCAGGTGGTGAGAACTCCAGCAGCCCCTGCCAGC
Source organism: Zonotrichia albicollis (assembly GCF_047830755.1). Taxonomy (NCBI): domain Eukaryota; kingdom Metazoa; phylum Chordata; class Aves; order Passeriformes; family Passerellidae; genus Zonotrichia; species Zonotrichia albicollis. Next base: position 25,877,330 of record NC_133828.1, read on the forward strand.
TCCCTGCTTCCCACAGCCAGGGGTTTGGGTTACCCAGCAGCCCTGCCACCAGAATAACCCTGCTGCTGGTCACCTGACAAAGCCATGACACAGGAGCTGCATTTGACATGTCTGTGAGCAACGTGCAGCTCATGAGCCGCAGGCTGGCTACCCTGACTTAGGCAGCAGGTCCTTATAAAAATCTGTATTTCAAGTTTTGATCCAATTGTTGATGGTCATATGAGCTGTACTGCATGTTTTCCAGTAGTGTGTCAATATCTAGTGCTGAATTGCATGACTGGTCTAACACGTAGTCTGTACAACATTTGTTTTAATTTTTTGTTTTCTTTTTTCTTTTTATTCAGACAGGGGATTTGGCTTCTGTGCAATTAGCTGGAGCTCCAAACAGATGGGAGGTCTTGTCTGCAGCTCCTACCACTATAAAGGACGAAGCTGGTAATATAGTACAGATTCCAGGTGCTGCCACAGTAACTTCAAGTGGGCAGTATGTCCTTCCTATTCAGAGTTTGCAAAATCAACAAATCTTTTCTGTTGCATCAGGATCAGATTCGTCGAATGGTACAGTGTCTAACGTACAATACCAAGTAATACCCCAGATCCAGACAGCGGATGGTCAGCAGGTTCAACTTGGCTTTGCAGCCTCTTCTGATAATAGCAGTATAAATCAAGAAACTGGTCAAATTCAGATCATTCCTGGCTCGAATCAAACCATCATTGCCTCTGGAACATCTTCAGCTAATATTCAGAATATCTTATCTGGTCAGTCTGGTCAAGTCCAGGTTCAGGGCGTTGCAATTGGTGGTTCGTCTTACCCTGGCCAAGCGCAAGTGGTTGCTAACGTCCCTCTTGGACTGCCAGGGAATATTACTTTTGTACCCATTAATAGTGTTGATCTAGATTCTCTGGGACTTGGCAGTGGTTCTCAAACCATGACAGCAGGCATTAATGCAGATGGGCACTTGATAAATACTGGACAGGCCATGGATAGTTCAGATACTTCTGAGAGGACTGGTGAGCAAGTTTCTCCTGAAATTACAGAAACTGCCACTGATAATGACTTATTTGTGCCAACGTCATCTTCATCGCAATTGCCCGTTACCATAGACAGTTCAAGTATATTGGAACAAAATGCAAATGACTTGACCACAACTAGTGGTCAAGTTCATGGTTCTGATCTTCAGGGAAATTACATCCAGACATCAGTCTCTGATGACACGCAGGCTCAGAATATTCAGGTCTCCACAGCACAGCCAATTGTACAACACATACAGCTACAAGAGTCGCAGCAGCCAACCAGTCAAGCCCAGATTGTACAAGGTATCGCGCAACAGACAATCCATGGTGTTCAAGCAAGTCAAAGTATATCTCAACAGGCTCTTCAAAATCTTCAACTGCAGCTGAATCCTGGAACTTTCCTAATTCAGGCACAAACAGTGACCCCTTCTGGGCAGATAACCTGGCAGACATTTCAAGTGCAAGGAGTTCAGAACTTGCAGAACTTGCAAATTCAGAATGCACCTGGTCAACAAATAACTCTGACTCCTGTGCAGACTCTCACTCTTGGTCAAGTTGCAGCAGGTGGTGCGTTGACATCAACTCCAGTTAGTCTAAGCACTGCTCAATTGCCAAATCTACAGACAGTTACAGTAAACTCTATAGATTCTGCTGGTATTCAGCTGCACCAAGGAGAAAATGCTGGCAGTCCTGCAGGTATTTATTTTACTCTTTTACAAAAGATTGGTTTTTATTACTGCATGTTGTTGGTTTAAATGGCAATAATCAGAACATCATTGTCTTGCTATTGAAGCCTACAGATACAGTGTGTTCAACATCATGATGATAGATTTTATGTGAAAATGCTGTTCAGTCAGAAACTGTGATTTTAAAACATAGTCCTACCTCACTCCTTTTAGTATGAGCTCATGTAATTCCCAAGTAATTATATTAGTTAACAGCACTTCAGTGTTTGTACTTAAAGGTTTACCCTGGAGAAGATTTGTATACTAAATTGGAAAGGGGAAATCTGGCTGTCAGCTGCCACTCTTCTAAGGCATCAGTATCGTTAACACACCCATTCTTCCTACTCCTGAATGGATGGTGTTTCTATGGAAAATACAAATATTTCTGTTGATGCAATTTTTTTTCCTCTTAAAATTTTCAGACCCCCTGAGGTGCTGTTATTCATCTGCTCTTTCATTAAATTAATTTCCTTCTGATTTACTATCAATGTTACTATGATGTAGGGAACTTGTGTAAGGGTCAGTGAAACAAGCATATATCAAAATGGAGGCTATGCTCAAGAGTATGTGTGAATTTTCAGTACTGCTTACTTGTATTACATTTTATAGTACAATCATTAATTATGAGTATCACAGTGTTTTATCTTGGCAGAGAAGAAATATTGTTTTCTTAAAATAGATGTTTATTAATGTGAAAAGAAATAAACATGTCTGTTTATTTTTGATAAATTTAATACAGTCCATTCCTAATTTCAGGGCATAACTAGCTAAACAAAAAGTAAGAGATTATTGTGGTTCAGGAGGTTTTGTTATACCAGAAGCCACTCAAACACATTATTGGGTTGTGCTTAGGCTAGTTATGAGGGGCAGAGTTGCACAAAGTAGCTTGGAATCACTGTTTTACTATAATCATGTGATCCAGCCCTCTGGTTCATCAAGATACTGAAGCATAAATATTTAAGTGAAGCATGCATGGTTTGTATGTCTATTTTAGCTTGTGAGAAGAATGCAATGTTAAGTGAAACATGCCTAGAAGACCTGCTGAGCTTTGTTTCAAAAGGCTACTGATTATAATACCTATACAGTTTCTGATACTGCTGTATTCTGTGTCAAGAAGCTTGCTTTCCCATTTGAAATCTAAAATTTGAATTGAAAATACTGTGCTGGGATTTTTTTAGTTAATTTTGTTTTGGAATTTACTTCTGTATTATGAACTTACCATCAAGTCAAGTTATTCAGATCTAGATAAGCCTACTTTTCACTGGCTTGTAGACAACAGCACCAAAGGGATATGCTCTGCTCACAGCATTTGCTCTTCTGTCTGATCTTGATTCTTAAATTTTCTGTTTACAGTGACCACAGGAAGTCTTGGTTTGTCTCCATCACACATTGTTAGCTCCAAGGACATAGATATCAGTAACAAAAGGCATATAATCCTGCATGTTAATACAGCTAAACTCAGATGTCAGAATCTAAGTCTCAGAAAAAGAGCCCTTTACTAATTATTATTATCTCTCTGGTTAATACAAGGAGGAGTTTTTCTGAGACTTATATTTAGTATAGGATCATGTAGCTAATGATATTGCTTGTGGACTAATGTAGCAGAAACTTGAGAAGAAGACTAGAAAGGAAAAGGAGAAAGAAAGCAAAAAAACCCCGAACTAGCTAGGCACATGAGAAAGAAGTTGAGTCTGATCTGTGGTGTGTATTGTTTTGTCTGTTGATCATTTTCAAGAGTGTTTCAATGGTGGTTTATAATAAAATGCTAGGGAGTTTCATCAAGTGTTCTTTAACTGTATTCTCCTATAAGGAATTTCACATGGGAAGGGAAGAGACTACATGGGATATAGGAGATGTGATTAAATAGGGAGAAGTACTGGATGAATAGCAGAAACTCTTGCCTTAAGTGCATAGCTATAAACACCTGGTTATATTAAAGATAAGGTGGAGATTTATGGTAACATTTTTCCTACTTGTCTAGGAATAATAAATGGATTGGAAGGTATTAAAACTGCCCATCCCTAAATTTGGGGAGAATGTAATTGGCCCTTCCTTTATGTTAGAAGAAGCTCTCTTTTCCACAAAAATGGTTAGTGTGACACTGCTGACAGAATCAAACTGAATTATCTTGATTGACTTTCAGTGTCTTTTCCATATGCATCTGGTATTTTGTCTGAGAGAATCTTTTTCAGAGGTGTTCCTCTCCTTCTTATTTATAACCCCTCACAACCTTTCTTCAGTTTGGAGAATAAATACACAATTAGAAGCAGATTATGAAATCATAGGGGCCTTTTTTCAGTCAGAAGTATATTGTTGTTTTACAAATAAGGAAAAACAGTTTAATTTTAAACTGAAAGAAGAAGGTAAGTGGAAGAGACAGCAGAACAAGAGAAGTTCAAGGGTGTGAAGCTACTTGATTCCTTTTTTTTTTTGTCCACTACCAACGAGCTTTGAAGCAAGATAAGAAGGGTTTCCCTGTTTTTTCTCCCCCAAGCTGGATAATGCACTCCTTTCATACCAAGTAGAGTCAGGCTGTATTTTCTGTTTTCATTTAAGAAAATTTGTCTACCTGGGGCAAAAATAAAAAGAACATATTCCTAGTTTTGTGTCAGAGATGGTTGGTAATTATCTGAAGTCCAAATAATGTACTTTGTTCTGTTAGCAGTGTGGCTGGGAAAGCAGTTAGGTTTTAGGTTTTCGTTGTTACAGCCCATTGTGTGAGAGGTGTTCTTCCAAGGCTCACTCCCCAGGTAGGCAGCAGAGGATGTTTTTACTGTGCTTGTGTGCGAGGGGGAAAAATGTTTTTACCTAGGTCCTACATTTTGTTTACATAATGGAAAACCATTGAAACCCTAATACAAAACGAATAGCTTTGTCCAGTAAATGTCCATTTTTCTTCAAAAGATGTCCAGTAATTAAGTTTGTACCAAAATGTCCATTCTACAAGGCACACGTATGCACAGACCTACATTGCAGTGAATTTGTTCTGGAAAATTTTGGCCAAGCTTGTTTTTCTGAGGATGTTTGTTAGAGCTCATGTTCCTCATTGTGCTCAGTGTTGTGGTGACCAGGGGAAGGGTATTGGTTACTCACAGCCAGGACTCCTCAGCATTGCTTTTCTAGCAAAAAGCTGTATCAAATAGTGTCTATATGTTAAGCACTGCAGGGAGACACCTTTCTCACCTGAGTATTGGCTTCACTCTTCTGGTCTTGAGAGGAAATTAAACCTGAGAAAGCTCTCTAGAAGTGTACTTTTTTTGTTGGCAGTTTGTAATAAAATACTGTGTTTTGTATAACAAACAGAGCCATTACATGCACAGTTCACATTACTCTTTAGTGACTTGCCTAGTCAAGAAAGGTGGAGTTTTTTATTAGCATGTTTATATAGATTTCCTCTTCAAACACTTCATATAATGTAGTGTTTATTTTGGAAAACTTACAGGAGCTGAAATGTACCAACTTGGCCTTCATGTTTCTGATCCTGTAAGTTTTGTCAGTTTGGAAGAATTTTAAAGTTACTGGATTTTCCCCCTGCCCTCAAGCCATTGTCCAGCTAAAGGAAACTTAATGATGTTAATAAAATTCTAATTGTAGTAGTGTCTCAGCTAATTTATTAATGTAGTGAATCAGTTTGGAATTGGTTATTTCCTGGAAAAAATGGCTTGGGATCAAGCCATATATATGCATTTATATGCAACCTATATAAGACCTTTACCAGGTCTTGTATAGGTTGCAATAACTTGTAATAGGATGCTGGATAATTTTTTTTACATACTTCTTTTGACCATTGCAGTAGCACCTGAAGACACTAGCAAATGACATGAAAGAAGGTAGCATTGGCTTGAGAATGGACTTTACTGCTTATCAACTCAGACACACTCACCTGGAAGATTCATTTATTTTAATAGAAAAAACTCTAGCCTACAAACAGTTTTCCAGGTTGGTCTACAGCTGGAACAAGTCAAATGGATTCCTTTCAAGAGTTGACTGAAGTGTCACTCCAGCACTGAGGTCTTCATTCCTACATCTCTCTTCCCAGCTGCTGTTCTGCAGGAGTGTACACAGCTCCTGAAGAACTCATCTTCTTGCTGCATTGACCCCAGAGTCAGGGCTGTAGCTGGCTTGCCCAGCTGCTATGAGTGGGAGTGGCTGCCTGTGTGTGGTGGCAGCTCCATCCCATCCCATCCCATCCCATCCCATCCCATCCCATCCCATCCCATCCCATCCCATCCCATCCCATCCCATCCCATCCCATCCCATCCCATCCCATCCCATCCCATCCCATCCCATCCCACTCCTGCCACAGTCTGATGGCTTTGGCATGCCGCAGTAATTCAGCTACTCTAAATTTGACCAAAAAATTGGCTGACAGTTTTCAAGGTAAATAGTTGCCCAAGAGAAAATTTATTATTTGTCTGCTGATACCTGGTGAGGCTTTGGTCTAATGTCTGTTTCCTAAAACAGTCTAAATGCTGAAACAAACAAAATAAAAAATGAAGTATTCACAGTTTTACTTGCTGGGATGGTTGTTTCAATGTTTTAGTGTTTCTGATGAAGTAGTGCAGAGTGCTACTTAAAGCATAGCTTTCTTCCAGCATCTAGAACTTTTCAAACAGTTTTGATTGGTTTTCAGTGTTTCACAGCTCAGTTTTTTTCTTTGTAACTTTCAGTTTTTAACCTTATTAATTTTAATTTCAATTATGCAGTTTTTCCTTCTAAGGCATTCTTTGTAACAAGACTTTGAAACAACGGCATGGTATAATTTTGAAATAGAATCTGATTTACAAAAGAAAAAAGTCTTATGAAATGCATGAAGTAAACTGAAGTAGTGATGTTTAGTAAATATTTTTATCTGTCAAAGTCTCTCTCTGGCTATCCAATTTTCATTTGAGGCATTTAGTTTTTATGTTGCAAAATCAAAACAGTTGAAACAATTCTCCCCACTATTTTCTTAATATGAAAATTAAATTGGAAACGGATGAGTTTAAGTTAGTGTGGGAATTAGAGCTATTTATGTACCAATCTTGTCTAAATAGTTTGCTGTCAGCATGCTTAAATTACATTCCTTATTTTAGCATCATTTTCAAAGGAAATTAATAAATTGTGGAAGAATTAGATGATCATGCTTTTATGTGTTTCACAGTTGTGCTTATAACAGCACATAGTAAATTATCTCACTTAAAGTTTGCAGAACTTCAGTTTGGTTAATTTTTTAGTGCAATATCTATTGTGGAATAGAATGATATTTTTTCTTCAAATTCTTGAAAATATTAAATTGTTGCATCCTTCCTCTACATTAGTACTTCATGGACTTTTCTCCTCTTTGTTCCAAAACTGTTTATTAATGAATTTTCTTCACAGCTGGTGGTGGGAAGGTGAAAGTTTTTTGCATGGATGTTACTCCTAAGTAAATATATGTCGTGTATGCCGAGTGTCTGGGAGTGCAGTATAGATTCTAAGAGCTACGGGGGTTGGCTTGAGTTACCTTAGTCTCAGATATGCTCAGGATGTTCACAAAAGAGTGTATTACCAGTTTCAGGTACATTCCTTTTGCAAGATACCCTGGCACAAAATGAATACTCTCATATACCTGTGGGGATCTATGGCAAGTATCCATGGAGTGAAAGAGGGAAGAGATTTTATTTCCAGTACTGCTACAATGTAAGAAGAAGGCTGGAAACTTGTCTTCTGTCTTTTTTCAGTCTCAGCACTTTATGGACATTGTTTCAGGTCCTGTGCAGTTTTCTTGCCTTTTGAACCTCCTGGCAGGATCACATATTTTGTTCTGATCTCTGAGATCAGAACCAAACTTGTCTGTGCATCTGGCTTATAGAAAGTATCTGAAGTTTCTTGCAAGGACAATGACAGTCTTTTTATAATGCTAGGAGTACTCACCAGGACCCTAGTTGTGATTGCCCTCTTGAAGAGGCTGGGTTGTAGGAGGGTTGTCTTTTACTGCTTGTAGAAGACTCATATTTTTTCAAAAGGCAGTAATTTCAAGAGTAAAAGATGATCAAAATGCACATTGTCAATGGCATTGTCATAATTTATCATAGAGAAATGATAGTTCTCAAACTGCATCTAAAATTCGTGCCAGTATTTAATTCATGTATTCCAAGTATGTCTTGTACTTCATTTAATCAGTGTTTTCCTCTATCCTAGTAAGACACTTGCTGTGCAGAACTCTCAAGTATATTATATCAACAACAGTGTCATCATTGATTTAAATAAAAAAATTAGGTTTTAATCTAATTGTTCATATAATTGCATTTTGAGTGCACTAATTCTGTCCCTACTTCTTTGAGTCTTTGTTTACTCTTTTTCAGTGTTATCACAGTATTAACTTTTTTCAAACCCACTGGAGCATTCACATGACCAAAGGCTCACAGCATTAAAACTGGAGAGCTCTTCAGCCTTCTCTTAAAAAGTGTCAAATGAAAATTATTATTCTGTTGATTTATTAAGTGTTTACTTCCGTAGCTGTTTTTACTGTCAGTGGGAAGCTTTTCATTGTCATCTAGTAGTAGGACAATTATTTGGCTTTTACTTAAATACAGGACAGAAACACTTACTGAACAGTTTTGTCTTCCTGAATTACTGCTGAGAATTCTGTTGTTTGACCCTAGCAGCAATCAGATACTCTTCTATGTGGAAACATTTAGTCCTCCTGGTCAGAGAATTCGCTGTCCTCTTGCTTTCCTTACATATTTCTGGAGTTAGTGGCTTCTTCAGTATTAAGCATGGTCAACTCTTATTCCCCTATTTAGTTAGACCTTCTTGGATGTTCAGCTTTGAGAAGAATAGAAAAAGTAAGTGTATGCTGGAGCAGACATTACTGTCTATACGAATCCAGAATCTGTAGACATCTCAAGTGAGTACAGTTACTGTAGGGCAAGTAACTGTTCCTTGATGCATCATGTGTTCCTTGAGGTAGCACTGCCTGAAGAACTTTAATCATTTAAATACTTAAGTATTTGCTTTAGAGTAATGTATAGGATCAGTTGGCAATACACTGTGTGGCATTTCTTGCAAGGAAACAAATCTGTTACTGTATTTTTAATAATTTTGCTGGTACTGCTTGAGTACTGTAAGGTCCTGCTCTTAGGCTTGTACACAACAGTTATTTTTCCTCAGAAACTTAAAATCTGATTTAGAGCTGTTGAATCTAGATGACAGTCTTTTATCTGCGTTGAGGTTCACCAGTATTTCAAGATGATGCTTTGCAGTGTACCTTATGTTGCCTTGTAATTTATTGTGTAATAAAAATGTCCAAATTCACACTTAAGATTTGGGGGCAAATCAGAGTAAAAATCATTATTTCTGTTGAGTTTCCTGTCTGAAAGGCTTGAACAGCTGGTCAGCTAGTAGAGGAAGTTTAATTTAGATAGTTCAGTTTAGATGGGGAAGAACAAGAACAGTGTCTTAGGAAATTTAAATTCCAAGGGAATGTGGGTTGAACTGTAGAGAAAACAGAAAACAACAGGAGAAGATGGAAAGGAAGTGGAAATTAACATCTCTTTTACATATCTTTTCTTGGGAAAGGTAGAAAGGGAAGCCCCTATTTGGAAAAATAAACAATCAGAAACAATTGAAATGGCAGTCAAAGTGTGATTTTGTGAGGAAATTGGTGGGAAGGTATGTGCAGTGCTGCTGAAAAACTTTTTTCAGTTTAAACCATATTTCTGCTTCTCTGATCAGGAACTTGTAAAGCTTGGCTGAGTGAAAGCACAGGGTGGCTTTCAGCATCCAGGAAGAGCAGCTGAACTAGAAGCTCACAATTTGTAGACTGTTACAATGTAATAAAGTGTGCCTTTGTGGCATTCTGCAAAGGCAGATATATTAAACGATCTGCGTCTGCTTCCCTTCTCAGTTTACCCCTGTTTCTGTGGCTCTTGGGCAAACTAAAACTTTTTCCATAGATGAAGAAAAGAGCATGTTCCTAAGTTCTGTTTGAAACAGACCAAGACATAATGTGAAGATTAGTTGATGCATTCATCTGATACCTGGAGAAGTAGGTAAATGACCTGGGTATAGGAGTGGGCAACAGTATTTCTCTCCACCTAGATTATAGTTCCCCTGTACTTAAGAATAGTAAACTGTGTTTCCTTCTGCATTATTTCATCCTGTCAGTTTAGTTACTCTTCTCTGAAACACTTTAAACAAATCTCTTATTGGTTTTATTTGCCAAATGCACTCAATCTTGTTCCCTATTGTAGCCAGCTCTGGACTTTCTGTGACTATGAAATACTACCTTTGGATCAGAATTATTCACCAAGATCCCAATTTCCATCTTGGAAAAGCCAAACTTAAACCAAATCTAGCACACTAGACAGGAAGCAGAGCTTGAACACAATATATGTTTTTCAGAATCTGTTGGCAGTTTGAAACAATATCTTTGTCTAAAATTCCCCTTTGTGCTTACCTAGAACTAAGTCTCGAATTTAAAAATAAGGGCATATAGAAATTTGAAATCATGGAAGTAAAAGACTAATGAAGAAAATGTAACCTTGGTAGAAGACAAAAGTAGCCTCAAATTTGCTAGTGTTTGCATCAGCTTGTCATGACTTTATAGATTTTATAAATTATTTTAGGCCTCTTTTTTTGGAGAGTTTATGTAAATTCTCTCAGTTGAGCCTGAATTAGAATAGAGCACATCTAGAAGAGCACTGGGGAGACATGTAGTCTCTGGTATCTACATGAATTTTCATCTCAGATACCATTGCATTGGATCTCCACCTCTTCTCCATGGCTTGCCCTTTCAACAGCTTCATGAGTGGCCCCCCTCCTCCTTCCAAAAAATACTGGTGGAATTTTAACCTTATCTCTTGAAATAATGTAAAAACCTGCTTGGAGGGCAACAGACTCATTGGTTCTGAGGACCTCATATAAGGCAATCACATTCATTGTGGGTTTTGATGCAGTTCACTCTCTGCTATACTACTCCTGGAGAGGTTATTTAAACACTTTATCTATTGATATTTCTTCTAGTTTTGTTTTGTTTCAAGTATAGTCTACACAGGTAAGTATTAAAAAGTCCTGTCTGTAAATTGCCAGTTTATGTTGTACTTTTCTGTGTGCCAGGAGTAGAAGATATTCCTTCTGATGAATAACTAAAGCAATAGCTACACTTTCTGCCTTACCTAGATAACCAGAAAGCACAGCACAAAATTAAAAACACAGTACTACTTTGTCTTCATTTCAGTTTTGCATTTTTTAGAATAATGCTATAAACTATTGTATATCTATGCAAATTGTTGTCTTCTCCAGTATCCTCAACTGTTAGGTGTGTTTTTCTGTCCTTTTTTTTGTCCAAGTAAGTTTCCCAATTATGCATCAATCATTATAGAACTATTATAAGTCTCTGTGCTGCTGAAGGAATGGTGGTGATTGGGAGAAACTGGGAATAAACAGAGAGATAGTAATGAAAAAATGAAAGGAGCTCATGACAAAACCTTGTAAAGTGGAACAGACATCGCATAGAAGGTAGAAAGTCATGGATACTGCGTGCAGCAATAGACTTTTTGGACATGCTTCTACTCTTATGTGTATCTCTATTATTAGTGTGACTTTGGGAGGTCAGTGTAATAGGAGAAATCATATGGAATGTTTGACTTCAGTAGTGGGGTTGGGTCTTGGGAGCACAGATCCATACCCTAATTTGTTCCATTCATCTTTGCATATCTCTTTGGAAGTATATCAATGCAGTTTTAACTGGATTCAGCTACTGACTTTGCAGGCATGCTGTCTAATGTTAGGGAGATCATAATGAAATATACATTTTTAAAACTATATGTTATTTTACTAACAGTACTTAAATTGTTATTTTAAATAAAACAAGAATTTATACAGTGTATACTTTGTGTTACTTGATTGGTAGAAAATTTGGAGTATAATGTGTAACACACAGTCCTAAAGAACTGGTTGGAGACTTGCATTGGCCTGTGCTGGCAGCCTTGCTGTATTTAAATTCCTATTATGTGTCCTTTTGTGCAAGAGTGAATCAGGCTTCTGCTTTTTTCTAAAGTTGCTCTAAAATGCATTAGTATACTTAGTAGTTATTTGAAAGATAATTCTGTAAACTTTGTTTTATTGTGGTGTAATGTTTGCTTATATAAAAGCAATTTTATTTATAACATACAGATAATAAAGTTATTTTTAGCTGAGTCTCAGAAAATAGCTTAATTTGGTAGCAAAGTAGTTTGGTGGCTCATGTAGAAGACCAGAAGTCACCACAGGTTTCCTAAGTCTTCATGTGAAAGATGTTTATTATGGTGCTGTCTGAAATTGTGAACTTGTGATGGTAACAGTGAAGGTGTGCAGGTGACTTTGGGCAAGCTTAACACAGTTGTACCACGTGTGTAAAAATTCAGCACATGTGACTGCTTGTTCCTGGATTCCCACAGCTCAGAGCCTGTCCCATTCATGCAAACTTAATTTCTAACACTGACTTTTGCAGCAAAACCAGGTAAATATTCTAGACTTACCTGGTTTTGACCTGTAATTCTCTTCTGAATGCAGTGATTTCGTAGAGAATTACTTTAACTGTAGTTACATCAGTGATGTAGGGTGCAGGGCAGTCCTGTGTATGGTTGTATGTGTGCAAAAGAAAGGCAGAATGTGCTGTTGGGGGTGACTAGGCTGAGACTCTATTATCATCAAGCAAATTTTTGTGTAGCAATATCCTTTATCTCTAAGCATATGAATACTGGAGATGACTTTGAAGGTAGACCAGGTAACTGTTACTCTTTGCATATTTCCTTATTGGTTTATTCCCTGATCTCTACTGGGACAGGATGCTCTTCATCCTATGACCCAGCACAGTTTTTCTTATGTTTTAGCAGGTAATCTGCAGCTTTGTCTTCATTACAAAGATATGATGGCTGATGCACTGGGTCCCAGAAAGAACTCAAGAGTGGCCACAAAGCTCAAATGCTTAAGCTTTCAGTGTTTAAGGATAAAAGTCTACATGATAATTGGCTTTTTGTTGGAAAAGCAGTCTCTTGAATGTGTCCAGAAAGATAGACAGATGTTAATTTGAAGCTTAAAAACAAACAAACAAACAAACAAACCAAACACTACATTATGTTTGTTTGCTTATTAGTTTGTGCTAATAAATGGCTAATCATTTTCACAGAAAAAATTCAAAGTAGACTACTCTTCTGAACCATGGAAGGGGCTGGGGTTCAGCATTCTAAAATAATACATACAAACTGTCTTTTTTTGGAATTCAGACTTGGAGTCCACTGGGAATGCAGAATAGTGTTTGAGGGGAAGATGTTCCTATTAAAATGTAAATTTGTTAAAACAGTTGTTGTTATGACGCTGTAATTAATTCTTGGGTTAGATTGAATGAATGCTCTGTAGGGAGAGGGTACACATATTTGCAAATGTCCATCCTATAAGGAATAATTAGGAGGCCTTTTTGCATACAAAAAACTGCTAAGACCTATTTTGGCTGCTGGTATATCAAAACATTGATGTGGCTCATCTCTTACTTATCTCTGTCTAATGCTGCTGAATAACATTCTTCTCTAAATGTTTTCTATGTATTGTGCAGAAGACATAAATTTCAGATGAAAAGGGGAAATGGAACAAAAACATTAATTTATTTGTTTTCCTTAGGTATCTCAGTCTTTCTCAGGTGAAAACCTTTTATTAGATTGATTTCTCACATTACTGTATGTATCTCTGTGCATGCTAAAACCTTCTGAAGACCATTGAGGAAGGCTGTTGCTACTACATGTGATGCTAATTCAGAAATGCTGTGGAAACAGAAATGGCTACTCCGGATCATTTGAAACATGTGTTTACATTTTCTTCAACCTCTGTCCAACCTCTTGTTCCTCAGTTTTTCCCAAGTTTCAAGCAAGCAGTAGTCTCCTGGTGACGGCATTCCTCACCAAGAACAGTTCAAACTTAAACTATAATACTTTGTTATAGCTTATCTTCAACTTTGAAATGTATAGTAAGATAAACTTTTAACTACAGGTTACAAGGGCACAGAAGCAATGTCAGAATGCACTTAAGGTTGTTGACTTTTGACTGGCATAGTGCTCTCAAGAATAAAAACATTTGATCATTATGGTTTCCTTTCTGTCTATTTAATGGGCTACTTACGGATCTGTGTTTGTTCTTTTTCCCAGATATTAGGATTAAAGAAGAGGATCCTGATCCAGAAGAGTGGCAGCTCAGTGGTGATTCTACACTGAATACTAATGATCTAACACATTTGAGAGTACAGGTTGTAGATGAGGAAGGGGACCAACCACATCAGGAGGGGAAAAGACTGCGACGAGTGGCATGTACATGTCCCAACTGCAAAGAAGGTGGTGGAAGGTATGTAACATTCAGTGTCATATCACACATATAATTATGAAAAATGAGTAATGGGCAAGAAAAATGAGCTTTTGTTAACAGCAGTTGTCTGCAGTGAGAGGAAACAACAGGTTTATGCAAAGGAGACTCTGCAATAAAGGACTACCACTTCCATTTTGCGGTTTGCAGATGAAAAAGCAGATTATTCCATCCTTTCTGAGTTACTCCTATGAGATTAGTTGAAAAAATCTGGAGTTAGATGTCACCTAGTACAAGTAAGGGGGATAGACTATTGCCCTAAAAATATGAAAATTAAATATTTTGGAATATGCACATCTGTAATTAGCTTCCTATCATATGTCAAGAACTTGATTAAATCCTGTGTTCCTGCATTTCCTCGGTGATTGAGCAGTATTCCACAGTTTAATTGCTTTGGAGTGTTACAAAAATATGGTTTTCCTGGTTTTCTTATTCACTGGGTTCCTAGGAAAAACAAGGTTTGTATAATATAACAAGGTTTGTATAATATTTCTAAATAAAAAATTTTGAACTGTTTTCAGTCAAAATTAGTGAGACTTGAATAACAAAGAGGTACTAAGTTCCAATTCATTAAACTTCAGTGTTGCATTGGAACCTATGCTTTATTATTGTGCATCTCATTAAAATATTACTATTTTTTTGTTCTGAAGATTTTATTTTACTTCCAAACACTTATTTTGAATGCCTTGATTATGGATATGAAAGGGGTAGGGTAATAAGCTGCCTTTTACAAGTGAAAATACTTAGTTGTGTTTGTGCTTGAGAGAATTGTGCAGGGGCTTCTTTCTAATATGCTAAAATTTGTACATTTTGATAACAGTTTCTTCACTAAAATGGAGATCTTTATTTATTTGGGAACTGTAGTGTAAGGCACTAAAATGTCTTTGAAGAACCTCTGTGTCCAGTGGCTAAGAGTTCTAATAGCACTGGCTGAGTTATTTCTCTTGTCAAATCTCTTGTCAGTTCTTGCTGCACATTCTAGATACCTGCCTTGCAAGCACAGGGAGGTGATATCTCAGGTAGCCATGCTGAGTAAGCATTAAGTGTGTTAAAGAGAAAAAGACTGATACATTTACATCACCAGCAAAGGTGGTGATAATATCTGTGGGTTATGCAGCATCTTTGTCCATCAGATTCCTCTTGTTAAATTTCTAAGTGTAGTTCACTGCAACATGGCACAGACATTTCTAAGTTGTTGGTGAACTCTGGCTCTGCTATGAAAATCTGCCCAAAGTACACCTTGGGTTGAGATTTGTTTCATTTCAGGAGAAACTCTGGGAATGTGATTTGCACTGCATGTGCTCTTAGGAAACAGAGATTCCAGGTGTTTAATCTTCCTCATGCTCTATTCCAAACTACAGTGGTTTAATTTATATATCTATACTGTAAAATCCTCTCCTTCTGAGTGGAGTTGCTATAAAATGAAATTTGAAAGTTTCAGGCCGTGAGAGAATCTTTTTGAGAGATGGTTTGGGAAGTCTGGAGAAGGGTGTAGTCTGTCTGAAAACTCAGATATGCGATTTTTGGGAACGAGTTGAGGTAAGAGCTACGACAGAGTTAAGATAGATGAGAATCTGAAATCCCCTGTAAAGGAAGGCCTGGACACATCAAACATACAAAGTAACGAGGAAAAGTAGGACAAGAAGTCAGGATGTGAGAAGAATTAGAACTAGAAGAGAAACAGGATAATGAAGGAGACAATGGTGGGGAAACAGAAAAGAGTGAAAGTGCTTACAGTTGCTAGAGCAACTTTCCCACCAGAATGCAGAATTCCTTCAGAGTATGGGAGAAAGGAATAAGTCCACTTGAAAAAATATTTGAGTCTTAATATTCCATAGCTGCTAGAGTTACCTGTTTATCCCTAGTGCTGGAATTCTGAGTTTTGATTAGTCTTTCAACTGTGCTGGTGATTTGCAGAGTTTCAGATGGTAAAACATTTGCTTTTGTGAATTCTTTTGGATAGCATTCATAATTCTTAAAGTGTTGTTAAAGTTGCAAAATTTAAAATCGGGCAAATGCTTAGTTAAGATATCCTGGGCAACTTTACCTTAATTCCTTGTGCATATACATTATCACTTGGTTTCAAATTACTTGATTGTGTACTATTATTTTCAAACGGCATCGGTGCCATTTGATGGATGGGATGGCTGATAGAGAATGAATCAGGGCTGTGTAATGATTATCACCTGCTTCACTTATTGCAGCAACTGGGAGGTGTTTAGGGAGCAAGACACAGGACTGCAGCAACAGGGCTCTGAAATTTTGGAGGTGTAGATATAAATACCCCACTTTTTCCACTGCAGAAGTACTGAGTTCATTCCTGTGAAGAACTTGATTGAGCAGACTATGAACATGTAGAGCACTCTGAGGAAATATGCTTCTACTACATTAACCTTGACGCCTCAAGCTGGTGGATGTTTGATAATTTTGGCCTTTATCTCTTTCTGCCTCATAGCTGGAGATACAAAGTGATTGCACTAGTTGAGGTTCACCATACCAAAACGTTAAAATGATAAAGCCATTAATGTTTTCTTAGAGACTGTGAGTGTTGTCAGTACCTATGATGAGAAATAAAAAAGCCCTGGAGAAATGAATGATTTTGTATTTAGCATAGTGCAGAAATAACATGTAACTATTAAAACAAGAGAAGTACTTTAAATCAGTGTGAAAAAGCTGAATAATGTTTCACTCTATTGCTCCTATGCTCTGAATGGAGAAGGAAAAGGAAAATGGCTTCACATATGCAGACTTCATCATAATTTCATTTATCATATAGTGTTTGATTTGGTGTTTCTTGCTCCATTTTCTGTTTTCTGGAATCAGAGGCCAGTTGAGAAGTTCTTTCTGGTTTTTGTGGTTGACTTTTGGAATTGAACTACGTTGCAGTCTTCAGATTTGTATCAGTTTTGTGAAGTGGGAAGCCACTGTCATCTTTGCCTTACTTGGTGGGAGGGAAAGTAGGAAGGGAAGATGATGATGTATTAGATTTGTAAATTTATATCTTTTAGCCCCAAGCTTATATAATAAATGGGGAATAAGCAAGTGGACAGAGACACACTTGCCTCAAAGGATGACTCTGTTTCCAAATAGAATGTATTAGGCTTCTAGTTAAGTTGTCTGAAGTTAAATAGAAAGTTTAGTCTCCTCTCAGTAGCACCTAGAGATTTCACCCTCCTAACAATTACATCTAGAATTGCATTGAGATATAGCTACTACTCTCTGATATATAGAGGAGCTGTGCTTCTGAGTACCACTGTAGCTATGTAACTCTAAAAACCACATTCTTCAAATAATTAATGAGTGTGTTTTAACCTTGAAATACTTAATGTTATTGCTGGAAATACTCTGAATATAAAGTCCAGTTTCTCAGTGGATGAAGGTGTTTCCTGCTGAAACTCTGGCAGTCTGCCTGGTTATTGAGAAACATCATATCCAATCTTCATAAAGCTAAAATGTACTATGGAAATACGTTAATATTATTAGTTTTTAAACTACACTCAAGGAGTAGGCTGGATTCACATACATCTATTCAGCGATGGTGGCTATTGGCCAGCAAGAAAGGCCTCTCAGCATCATGTGTTAGGGCATAGTGCCAGACTGTCACAGCTGCAAAGTGTCCAGATAGAATTTGGCTTGTATCCTGTTAGTTTAGAGCACACATGGAGCAAACATGCAGGTGCCCATATGAAGTTGTATAGAATAAATACACTTAGTTGCTAATTCACAGTAGTCTTGTGAGTTTCATTCTGTGGACTCTTAACTTTCCCCTCACTTGGAACTTCAGAGTGTGCTAAGGAATTCTGTCAGCAGTTAGGTGAGGTGCTTACAATTGTGTCTTCTGTAATGGCTTTGCACAGTAATAACCATGAGTTGAACCTTGGTTTCCTTCAGTCTAGACTAGAGGTGCAATGAAGCCATTTCAAATTATTGACCTAGAAATATTAACATTATTCTGAGGGAATTTTGAGGTCAAAGTTGAATTTTGATGAAAAATTGATTCCATCCAATTTTTGTACTATATCATGCCAAGTTACAAAATATTTGTACTAATTTGTGTGGAGGGGAAGACACTAGGGTTTGTTTGGAGAAGATGTGAGGATAAAGTCCTTAGATGATTCTCCTGCTGCAACAGGATCAAAAGCCTTCTGGACTCTGCTTCTGCTTCTATTGAATTTGTTCTGAAATCAAACCTCGTATTTGTCATGACAAATAATTAGTAGGTACAGGTGATGTTTTTATCTTTTGAGATAAAATGACTAATGAAACACTATGAAGATTGCTATATGTTTAGAATTTGTCGAAACATTTCCAAGGACTTAATGGGATTTTATCTCCTTACTTTTCTGGACTGTCTGTAATGTTTTGGGTACATATGTGATTAGGTTGGAATCCCCTTTAGACACTGTGAGGTTTTAGAGTGAGTTCATTTTTGTGCATGTTCAGAAATGCTTGTGGCAATTGCTAGCTCCTTGAAGTGTGTACACACTTTACCCTGAACCTTTGTTAGATGTAAATCAGAAGGTAAAGCACCCAGTTTAAAGAAAAAAATTGCCATGGGGAAGCAGCTGAAAATTGTATAATCAGTCATGGAGGATGGAGCACCCAAGACTGTAATTTCAGAATCCACTTACGGTGTTCTAAGTTAATGTTGCTGATGAATAAGGTGGCCTGATGCCTGGCTGCATTTTTCAATC
Source organism: Zonotrichia albicollis (assembly GCF_047830755.1). Lineage (NCBI taxonomy): Eukaryota > Metazoa > Chordata > Aves > Passeriformes > Passerellidae > Zonotrichia > Zonotrichia albicollis. Next base: position 25,896,117 of record NC_133828.1, read on the forward strand.
TCCTCCCTTGTACCAGCATTTACCATTCATCTAGCTATGTTGTCAGCCAGACCTATTCCCTCAAGTGCCCCTTTCAGCAGTAGCAAACTCTTAAATTGGCTAAAATCAATCATGATGCCCTGCACTGGCCAGACTGGTCTCTTTCTCTGGGTCTATTGCTTGTGATTTGATTTAAAAAAAAACAACAAAAAACTAGACTGTTGTATCAGGTGCTTCCCCTGGTGACCTGCCATTTCAGTGAGACAGCATCTTAAAATAAGCATCAAGCTTAGTCTGGATTATATGATTGGTGAATTCTGTGTTCATTGTGATGGATTTCTGGTTTTTAACTGGAAAACCAAGGAATTCATTTAAATGTCAACAAGATCAGCTTCCACCTCTTTTAGTGAAAGCATTCAGGTTAGTCTGCTTGCCTTCAAATCCCAGACTGATTCTCAGGTTTCCCCGAGATGCCAGAAGTCCCATCTGTTCTCTACTCAGTTGCCAGAATCTCCAGTGTCCATTTTGGCAGTTGCAGTACTTTGTGTTTTTCTTTGCCAAAACTATCTTTGATATGGTAAAAGCCTGAAACACTGAGAAATGTAAAATAGGGACACTTCAGCATCAAAGTGGTACAAACTGCTGTAATAACTGTATTTCCAACTTCATATACATGTATGCTTCTTAAAGATTATGCTTCTATCACATACATTTCACACACAGCTGAATTTATCGTTTTCTGTGGAGCTGGGATGGCCTTAAAGAATTTATTTCCAGCTCCTTATGAAGTGATCTGGAATCCAGTTGTATTGGAAACAAGAACATGAAGTTTCTTGGGTTGGTTTGCAGATCTGTTGTGGTATATGTAGCCCCATGTATGTATATGACCAGTATTTTGGAGGAATGTATTAGAATGAATAACTTCTCTCTCTCTCTTTTTTTTCTTTTTTAAACAGAGGCTCCAACTTGGGAAAAAAGAAGCAACACATTTGTCACATACCAGGATGTGGCAAAGTATATGGGAAGACCTCACATTTGAGAGCTCATCTCCGCTGGCATTCTGGAGAGCGTCCATTTGTTTGTAATTGGATGTTCTGTGGCAAAAGGTTCACTCGCAGCGATGAGCTCCAGCGACACCGAAGAACGCACACAGGTTTCCAGTCTTTGATTCTGGTGTCTTTAGCTAAAGGAGTGATATGGACTGAACTTGGATAAATAACTTTTAAGAGGAGAACAGATCTTTGAATTGGATTGATTTTAAGGCAGTGTGATTTTTCTAAAATCATCTAAATCTTATTTATACACTTGGGAATGTTTGGTAGGTCTGAGGAGATAAAACACACGCCTCTTGATTCAGAACTGACGTTTAAGCTGATGTTTAATGTAGCTTAATCAGAATACTTTGATTCAGGCTCAGAAATGCATTTCATTTGTTTGAACCACATTATAACTCTTTTCCCATCTTAAAACTTCAGTAAGAGCAAAAGAGGACTAGGTGGCCTGGGGATTAGATATCATTCCTATAATCAATGAAGAGCATGTGATGGTGCAGCATTCTACACCTTTTAGTTTCATGGTCAGACCACCGATTAGGAACTTCAGGTTCACATTTCTCCTTCTGTCTAATACAAAGAAAAGGAATTAGTATAGATACTCCACCTTATCAAGGAGCACTTAGTTTAAATCTCTTGTCTGGTTTATCTGTTTTCTTACTGTATTAATATTTGCATTCAACAGGATGTTTACCTTTTAAAATCATATTGGAAAAACCTGTAGATAGATAATTTTTGTGTTTATCAGCATTTACGTTGCTTAGAAAAATGTCTTTCGATGTCTGTGAAAAATATTCCATGTTGTTCTTAGTGGCGTGCTTTTGTGTAGACATTTTGGATGCTAAATCCAAGCTGGTTACAGTTTTTCTGGATGGACAGACTGATAGTTTTTAAAAATGGCGAGTTGAATGATCCAGTTCAGAGGATGTGGTTAATCCTAGTGTACCTGCCTGCCAGTAAAATGTAGGGAACTGCAGAGATCTATCCTTTGATTTCTTATAAGATTTTTAGCATTGACCTGGAGAAATCAACAGAATTCTTCTGTTAACCTTCTTAGGTTTGTGGATGACCCCAAACTGGGGTGACCAGTCAATGCACTTGATGGCAAGGCTGCTATTCAGAGATGGAGGCTGAAGGAATGGGTTGACAGGAATCCTAGGAAATTCAGCAAGAACAGTCACAAAGTACTGCACCTGGGATGGAATTAACACTTAGGATAACGCAGGCTAAGCATGGAGAGGTTGGAAACAGCTCTTCTGACAAGTACCTGGGAATCTTGATAGACAAGTAGAACATGGTCAAAGGCCAGCAGCAATGATACCCAGAGCTGTATCAACAGAAACAGAACCCTGATTACAGGGATTGTTTCCATCTTCTGCTAGTCTGCATCTAGAATATGGCATCTAGTTTTCAGCACCCACTATAAGAAAGACATTGATGACAGGATTGAGTCTTCTCTGTCCACCATTTGGTAGGTTTTGTTCTCCTCGTAGAAGTTATTTATTGGTAATAATTGCAGTGAGACCTAGCAGCCTGAGGATATGAGATGGCTATATTCTCTAGCATGCCTGAAAGATCTCCCCAAGCTCAGTGACACACAGAAAATAAAATCAGTTCTTATATGAATTGTATGGGTGTCAAGAAATGTAACACACAAGTTTATCATGTTCAATCACTTTCTCCCTCAGTATAATTCTTGTTAGAATTCTGACTCTAAAAAGCATTAAGTTTAATTTTAAGTGTTCTTGATTATTTTTTTTCTTTCTTTGATAGGTGAGAAGAAATTTGTCTGTCCAGAATGTTCAAAACGCTTTATGAGAAGTGACCATCTTGCCAAACACATTAAAACACATCAGAATAAAAAAGGTATTCACTCTAGCAGTACAGTGCTGGCATCAGTAGAAGCAACATCTGATGATACTTTGATTACTGCAGGAGGAACAACACTTATCCTTGCAAATATTCAACAAGGTTCTGTTTCAGGAATAGGAACTGTTAACACATCTGGCACCAGCAATCAGGATATTCTTACCAACACTGAAATACCTTTACAGCTTGTCACAGTTTCGGGAAACGAGACAATGGAGTAAATATTACACAAGATACCTATTAATTGTGGTTATTTTTATACAGTAGTGAGAAGAATATTGTTCCTAAGTTCTTAGATATCTTTTTATTGATGTGCAAAAATTTTTGGATTGACAGTAACTTGGTTATACATGACACTGAAATGCCTTACTTTGTATGATATTCCATAGTATATTAAAATGGTAAAATTGCATGGGTTTTGTAGGTACTTTTGGAATCTAGAAGAGAAGAAATTTTACCAAGTTATATTAAAAAAAAAAAAAAAAAGAATTTAACGATGGAAATGGTAGTCTAACCAAATGCATCAATCCTGTGTGGTTTAGTGTAAAAAAAATGAGAACATGTTGGTATTTATCTATTGTAAGATAAAAGAAGTTGATGGGTGAAAAGAAATCACATTATGATAAAAGAAATTTTGTAATTTTCTTGATGACTGGAATTTTTATTATGCATAACTGACAAATCAAGTTTCCAAGCAAATGTTACATAGTGTAGGCTTTACTTAGCTCATCAACTTGTCATTTTGAAGCTAATTATTTTAATTAGGTTAACTATGTACAATATTTTAAGCATTACTCTTGTAAGATTTTGCAAACTACATTTTAACATGGAACTCTAGGGATAGTCACCTTTTAAATCCTATTGAAAAGCCATGTTTAAGATTTAATTTGCCAAAATGATGTCTTGTTAATATTCTTTCAATAACCAAGGTGGGCAATATAACCAATGTTTAAAAAGCTTAAAATGTTAAGAAAAATAAATATGTATAGGTTGAAGCATTTGGGTGGTAAGGCAGATGTTATAGTGAAGTATATCCCTTCTTTTGAACATTGGAGGACCAAAAATAAGGTGTATTGCGTCTCAGCAGTGATTTTTATCAAATCTTTTTCCAAAAAAAACATCTGTATGCCAGGGCCTTAAAAGCCATCATGTAAATTACCAGTAAAATATAACATATGCAAATACAAAAGAAAAATCACTTCCATATTGACAGTACTCCCAAACATATGGGTATAGTCATAGTGAACTAGGAGGGTTATGAGGTTTTTGTTTGTTTGTTGTTTAGTTTTTGGTTAGTCAATCTGCATTTAAATATCAGCCATCTTTCCTTTTTTGCTTCTTCCCTTAAAAATTGTATGTATCCAGTACATTTAACTGATAAACATATATGTTTTTTATTATGCTGAATTTTCTTTTTATTTTTTAATTACTGTTTATATTTTCAATTATAGAAAATGTACAAAATGAAGTTATATAGCCAGTCTGTAAGTGCTATACCATTTTCAAAAAATGTACAACAATAATTACTGCAGTTCACCTATTTACAAACATTTGGAAATCTGTTCATTTGTTATTCTTAAAACCACCTCAAATTTAAAGGCTACCTTATTGTACGTTTAAAGTGTATTATAACAGTGTGGTAGTTAATAAAACACTATTTTTTTTTCTTTTGACTTGAGTTTACTGTGCTTCTTGTTAACTAACAAGGTGTAATTTCATAATATGTCTTGATAGACTGAGATGTTTTATTATTTTGCAGTAGGTGGTGGGAAGCAGAAACGTGTTTTCTTTCCCTGTGGACACAGAGATGGTAATTTTCCACCTCCTCGCTCATAAGCCCCCATGTGTACGTGTGTGGACACCAATGTGCTGTGTTGGTGTAGTGGGGATGTTTTGCTCTCATGTTGAGCAGGGCATGAAGAATATGTAGGCCCCATCCTATAGGCTGTGTTTAAGTCCTCTGACACATGGAGTATTAATAAGGAGCTGTGACTAAGTGAGAACTATGAGATTCAGGGGAGTAATGGTTGTATATAATGCTCTAATGACAGTGAAAAGCTTTTATTTCTGAGGTCTAAAGTTTTGGAGTATCAAATGACAGAGGACAGACCAGGATAATTTAGGATAAACCAGGCACAGTTCAGCCTAGAAAAATGAAAACTGGAAGTCATGTAGGAAAGATTTTCTGAATTTGCAATTAGGTGGAAAAAAAATTAATGCAAATCTTTTAGAGATTCAGAGCAACAGGAATTGACAGGTACAGAGAAAAGGGAGTTAATTCAGCATCAGTTTAATTGTCTGTTTAATAAAATGAAAGGATGAAATTGGTTGGGATGAGAGCAGCAGCTTGAGGGAAGACAGTTCTGCTTAGACTTGCAGTGTTCCATGGATGTTGTCAATATATTAACATGCTCTGAATCCGCTTCCTTTAGGCAGGTGGATGGGCTTGGTTTCCAAAAGCTGTTGTAGTGTACAGAGCATATTAATATGTTTCTAATACTTGAGTTCTGTTTTTCATCTCTTAGCCATAAGTAGCTGCATTAATGCATTATTTTATGTGGGAGGGAAGAGGGCTATTTCCTTATTCAAACTGCTTTTCACAAGTTTTATGGAATGACACTTTTACTGATGTTCATATGTGGATGAAGCTGTTTTGGTGTCAAGGGTTTTGATGCCTCATTACTGAAGATGAGATTGCTTTATTTCTCAGAGTTTTTATCTGAGTTTTTATACCACTACATCAAGTGGTTACTTTAATTAGTGTTTAGGTAGCACATTTTATAAAAAGCTATGGTGTTGTTAAGCTTCAGAAGGTAGATGTTTTGGTAGAAACTAACTCTGGAAGTCTAATGGAAAGCCTGCAGGTAAAGGACCTAAGGCTCACAGCCATAGGGTTTGTGTTGTGGGATAGTATTTTCTGAAAGCTCCCTGCTCACCTCTAGGGCAAAGATTGATGAGCCCAAGATCTTTGGTGTATCTAGGATTGTTGCTACCTCATGGCCTTTTTTCTGGCCCTCTAGGCATTCATGTGATACTAAGACAAAAGTGTGCATTTTGTAGAATGCTTTCCAGTTCTTCATGAGTTCCTGACAATGGTTGCTTGGTGTGCTTCTTGCTTCTTACTGGTACAGTCTTACATTTTACATACTTATTTTCATGTCAGGCTTCTCGCTTGTATGGTTTCTTGGTAAGGTAGCCTTTAGATCCTTGGTTGGTTTTTATCTCTTACAGTCTTCTGTAATCACTAAATAAGAAGATCTTAAAACTGGGTCTCCAAGAGAGCATGAGTATGAGAGCATCCTGTATTACCAATTTCAGTGATTCAACTTTCAGTAAGTACAAGGCCTGTACATACACTTGCTATCATCTCGGTATTGTGTTCATTCCTGAATGAACTAATGGTTTGATCCTTGCAAGTTGCAAACTAACACTGATTCTTGCAGAAAACAAGAGCTTTTAATCATTGTTAATTACCAGGTCAAGGAAAATATGACTAAGGACAGTATCATCATCACTGAAAGGCTTGTGAGGAGCCAGATTTCTGGTCTGATTGTGCAGATTTTCTTCTGACAAGGGACTCTGCCGAGCACTTTTTTGGGCTTTTCTGAAAACGAAATAACAGGCCTTAGTTTTAGGCATTTTGGGCAGCTGGAATCAGGAAGATAAGCCTTGCCAATGGCTTCAGGAAAGCTCTGATATGTTCTCTCAAAGTTGTTCTGAGTGTTGGGGAATGAAGGAATGGAGTTAATAGTCACCTGTCAAGAGTGGTTCTTGCTTTCTTTAGGTGAAGAGCTAATGAGGAGCCGGCTGTCTTTCCTCAGATTTTTACCACTACCATTAACACCAGGTGTGTAGGACATGTACTGTAAAAAAGGGCAGAAGATGACATGGCTGACTTAACTAGACAGGAATAGAGCCATTTTTCACAACAGGAGTACTAGTGGTTGGCATCAGGTTGTTCTGTGCTCTAGTTTCTAAAAGATTGTATCAAAAGGAAGCATTTTTTACAAGCCATTTTACATATAATTCCTTCTTTCATCTTGGAACTAAGGAAAAAGAAAGCCATTTGTGACTCAAAATAGAGTGTCCATAATTCCAGAGCTCACTTTGTCATCTTGGCACTGTACAAGCCTCTATTTGGACCAGTTGGAACCCTTCTCAAGCCTTATTGTGGAGCTGGCAGAAAATGCTATGGAAATTACCTGCAAGGAAATAACCTTCCCTCCCCAGCTATACCTTCTCTTGTGTCAGAAGACTCAGTTACACAGATTCTGAGCTCAACATGAGATGGACACCATCAGGAAAAGGTTCCAAAGCAAGATTTAGAACTATTGGTTGCTTGAGCACTGCTTTTCTTATGGCCTCCAAAAGTTCAAGTCTTGACCATGCTCCTGGCATGCCTACAGATATAACAAAATTTACTTCTGTATATACCTTGCAACATAGCTGCATTTGCTACAAAATTTGTTGAAGAACAATAGCTTTACAAGGATGATAGGATGACAGATCACCATAGCAAATAATTTTCAAACAGCAAAAATTTGTTCATAAGTGGTATCACATAATCCAACACAGCTTTCTCTGTAAAGGTCTTTCAGGTAAGAGTCATGTGGCCCCTGACAAGAAAAGAACCATTGAGTTGGGTAACAGGCATGGACAAAATATTGCTGAAATTTCATGTTATCTAAAGGAGTTCCTGACTTTCACATATGCTGGGTAACCCACCTATGCACGTTCTTAAGTTCTATGTTTCTATGGAATCTACTTCTCTATGTAAAGTAATCACAGAATTTTATTTATCATTTATGCACAAACACTACAAATGGCTATTTCATCACAGTTGCTTTCTAATTGGATGTTTTTGTTCCATCAGGATTTGTTTTGATTTGACAGACAAACACCAGAGAATGTAACAAAGGAAAAGACATCAGATTTGCAGGGAAAATCAGTGGGATTCTGTTAATGTAATTACCCTGTGATGGAGGCATCATGATGATGTTAGGTGGGACTGTTCTATTTAGTGCTTAAATTGATTTTTGATTTCTGTCCTCTGTCTAGGCCATTGCATGTGTCATTATCGGTATCTCAAGAAAGTAGTAGAATACAAAAAAGATCTTGCTGCTTCTGCCATTGTGGTTTTGGAGAGTTTAATTCTGTCAGCCATTCTTCACTCTAGAAGAAGGTACTAGACTGTAATTCTAGTACTACAAATGGCACTGCTGGGAGGGTTTAGTGGTGAAAATGATGGATCTGAAAGGGTAGTAGCCATGTCTTATATTGTTAGCTTGGCTGCAACCTGCGCTGGGACCTACTTTTCTGAGCTTCTGCTATTTCTATTGTACTCTTTGCCTATTTCTGAGGTGTTGAGCACAAGCTAATCTGGCACAGCTGTATCCCTTAGTATGTAAACATTGGCTCTCTGTTGGGACCTCAGCTATAGCCTTGCAGAAAGAAACATGTAATATACAAGTGTGGCTGAAAGAGGCAGACACAGGGCTGTCACACTTTTCAAGAGCAGCATGGGGGAGCAGCATAAGAAGACCTGAGGTATGTGACTTGGTAAAAAGCAGCTTCTACCAGACACCGAACAAGCAAGTAAGAAAAGAGTGCTCTTGTGGGCTGGTAGGAAGATTTGTGAACATGGGGACAAAGTGAGGATGGTGGGAACAGATGGGTTGGATAAGTTACTTGGAGTATGGTTGCAGAATGCTGTGGAGACAAACAATAGTAAGAATTAATATAGTTTATGGATCCTAATCCCTGGTATTCCAGTGAAACCTTCTGGAGTATGGGTTCCATACAAGTGTGACTGCAGCCATTTGGGGGGGCTGTTAATGAGTCAGACAAGATGAATTAAAGCAAGGAAAGGGGACTCAAAATTAATTGAGAGCTGCATAAATTTTTTTGACATTCATGATGCTTTCATAGCAGACCTTAATGGTTTTTGATTCTTTACTGACCTGTGCACTTGTCTGTCTTGTAATTTTCCTGCTAGGTCATAGATACCATAATCCAGCAGAAGCCCACATGCTAGACTGAGATTTGCCATAATATGCACTATTTCTTGAGGGCTAATGAAACTTGTACCTGGAAATGTGCACCACTATAGGTGATTTATGATGGAGAAAACCAGATATGCATTGAAGCTTGAACTGTGCTGCTTCAGCCACATTTTGGCTGGATCCTTTCATTTGGGGTACAAGGATATTGTATCTATCTTAGGAACTAAGTACAGGAGAATGGATTGGGCCTGTGGCAGCATTAGGCTTGTTTGCCTCACTTCTGTGGCTCTTTTGCATGTTGGTTTTATTTATTGTCTGAGGAAAAGGTCATTTCTCGATTACTCAGCCCACAGGCCTTGTTTCTCTGCTGTGGTGAGGGCCCTGGCAGCCGCCCTGGCACGCTCCAGGCCCCACAGGACGCTGGTGGCCGGCGCGGGGCCCACAGTCCCTCAGACCCCACAGACCCCATTGCCCCTCAGACCCTATGGCCTCGAAGCCCCACAGACCCCATGGCCCCTCAGACCCTATGGCCTCGAAGCCCCACAGACCCCATGGCCCCTCAGACCCTATGGCCTCGAAGCCCCACAAGCCCCACAGACTCCACAGCCCCACAGCTCTGCGGCTGCCGCAGGCCTGTGCACACAAACAGCACATGCAGCACACCTTGAGTAGCATTATGGCTTTTGGGGAGCATCCCAAGAGCTGCCCAGGTCCTGCTGAGAAGGAAAATGACAAACAGGAGCAGGCATGGGCAGGGTGTAACCGTGTGGTATTGGTGGCCTTTGTTTTTAGTGGTGTTTGGCCATTGTGCTGCCATGCCAGTGAGACGTGAGGCAGTGCCCTAGGCAGCCATAGGTGTCATAGCCTCGTGTTCCTGACGAACATCCAGAGCTCTGTGTGGGGATATTTGTGCCAAAGCTGCCATCTGAGGTAATGGGATTTAATAATAATTTTTCCATGTACATTTTTATTGTATTTACTGCTGTTTTTACTACATGTAATGTGTCCTAAACACATAATTATTTAATAGCTTCCAAAGGAGCTATTCAAGTTTTTTTTTTCTGTAAAAAAAGACACCTTTTAAAATTATATGAATTCTTAATGTAATTTTGGGTCTTTCCTTACATTTCTTAAAAACAAAAAAGCCTCCCCAGTCAGTATTTACCTGAAGAATTGAAATAGTTCAATTTTCAGTTGCGCTAATTAGCTTTTTATGGGACAATTTTGTATTTGCTTGTCAGAGATTTGGAGTGAGGGGTGTTTTCCAGCTTCCCTGAAAGTCTTAACAATCTTCAGAGGTAGAAGTAGCTATAAAAAATATTTCAAATGCTGGAGGATTGAAGAATGTGGCAAATTTTACAGTTTTCCTGTTCAGTACACGTACAGTACTGAACACTAGTGAGTGGAAGTAATAGTGGTCAGCTCAAACTTCAGGAGCAGAGTGAGGGAGGTGAGCTGTCACCTTCCAGTGTTAATCCCCTCACTGCCTTTGTTTTCAGCCTCCTTTAATGCTTGTCTCTTCTGCAGCTCTCCAAATTTCTTAGAAGCCTCTTTGTTCCTCTTGCCTCCTCAAGCAAGAGCAACAGATGTTTCCTGTCTGTTTCTGGAAGGCAGAGAGCTTTGCGGTAGAAATGGTCAAAACTTTGTTCTGTCCTGCTTCTGAGTGAGACTGTGGGTGAAAAAACAAACTGAGCACCCTGTTCTTGAATGCTGAATGTGTAAAAAGGGGGCAGAAGTAACTGGCCTGATGTCACTTCAAGGGATCCTTACATCTGGGAATGTTAAGGTAAAAAAAGCTATTTGTGAATTTCTCTTGTCCAGTCATTGCATAGGTTTCAAAATTTGTTCAAGACTGCATTATCCCATCTGTATAATTTCATGCAATAAAGCCTAAACAAGTGAAGTCTCACTTCTATGAAAATATGTAATTAAGTTTAGAAATTTGCAAATAATTTATTGCTTAAACGCAAGTTATATCTTTTTGTTTTGGTATGTTTTATGACAAAAGTCATAAAGGGCTTGCCACATTAAAGCTTGGTTCAGCATTGCACCACAAAAAGTAAGTCAGATGAAACACTCATTATTTTGAGTGAGGGCTCTAAATTTTTGCTCAATGTTCATGACTTTTCTCATACATTAGAAACAGACTAGTTTTAAAATTGAGCACCAAACATTGTAAGAAGATTGTAGATTTCAGAACCAGAGCATGTAATCAGTTGTGAAGGATTACAACAATTTTTAAAAAATTAATAGGTATCTAAGTTATTAAAAAATTACCACCAACCCTCCCCCCGACTTGGCATGTCAAATATAAACAGTTTGCAATCTGAATGTTTAAAGACTGGTGTGTGCATGCAAAATGTGATTTGTTTTTCAAGTGCAGTGTTCAGTACATATTAGTGATCCCTGCAATTTAAACTGACATTTATCTTTGAGTATGTTTTAACCTGTGCTTAATCTGAGGAACACTTGAAGTAGCATAACTGGAAAATGCCACAGAGGCCAAAAGTTTTCTTTTCTCATTTAGTTTCTGTTTGACAGCTCACTTTTTGATATGTCCATTTAGTGTGTGCAGATTACTTGTGCATGGCAGGCAAAAGAAATATGAATTTACAATCCCAAGACTTCTAAATGTATTGAGGATTGTGAGGTAATGTGAGGCTTTTCTTGTTTATTATTGCTTGTTAACTAAGATCCCTATTTATTGAAGCATGGAAGTTTTGTATGTGCTAAGGAAGAAAAATGGAAAGGTCCCTGACAAGATACAACCCTGAGCTAGGAGTACAAACTTTCCTGATTCTCTTCAGCCAGGTAAGCATAAATACTTGCATGAAACTGTTAAACTTTTTAGTTCTATTCTCTCTCATTCTTTTCATTTCAAGAAAGACTACAGAAGGCATGCTAATGGCAGTCTTAAACATCTATACAGTTACTTCATTTGATCTCAAGGATTGTGGAGGAATCTTATCCCCCTGGATATTTAGGAGATGCAGAATTTCATTCAAGATGTTTATTAATTTGAGACAGCTGCTTTAATGGGAGCATCTGCCACATTTGGATCAGAAGTATACTGTTTCTGACAGTCATCTCTTTTTCTTAATATTTTATTTCTCTCTCTCTTCCTTATTATTTATTTCCCCTAACTTTTATCTCTCAAGAGTCCTGTCTTTTCTCCCTCCCTGTTGTAGAAAGTATAAAGAGGATATTATTTTAGCCTTTCTGAGGAATTTTTAGTTCTTACACATAAAAAACTTTGTACAGCGCATTATTGACTTTTGCTAGATTTCTTTTGATAAAATTTCTGCTGTTACCATCCAGAACTTCAAATTGTGGAGCAGTTGTCCTTCCATTTTAAAAGACTTTTGAACCTCAAAATATGACATGAACATGTGACCATATTTGAGAATATTGTGGTTCAGAATTTGGGGTTTGCTCTACTGAAAAACCAAGTGTCATTCCGAAAAATCAGAATTCATCTCAGGCCAAGCTTGGCTCTCTAAGTATTCAGCTGTATGAAATGGCCATTAATTTGTGCCCACCTATGAAAAAAGAGATGGCTTTGACTGCTATAAACATTATGGCTGGAAATCTGTTAAATAAATAAAGCTGCATAGAGTACTGGCTACAAAGGCAGCCCAAAACCTGTGAGCTACCAGCTTAGAGATGTGCTCTAATTACTGTTGCAGAATGGGACTGTTTCTGAAACTATAAAAGCACAATTAAAGGTACAGCAAGCAAATAATAGCTTCAGTACTCTTTATGGAAATAAAATAATGCTGAAATGGAGGCTTTTATATCTACACAGAAGAGAATGAAAAATCAGGAAAATATAGAAGAATACCAAAACTCTTAATTCAGTTTGAAGGAAATCATACAAGAATCATAGGTTCCCCTGATTGAAAGAAGGAAAAATGTTTCCTTTCCAAAAGAATATTATGTGGTTATTTAGAAAGAAAAATAAAGTAATTTTGTCTATTATTTTGAATTTCTTATATAATAGGGTTTTTGATTTTCTATTTTTTTCATCCTGTCTCTTAGATTCAATTATGTTCTGACTTCCTCATACTCAATTTGGCCTTGCTAGAAAAAAGTTAAATGGCATGGTCAGCCCACACATCTATTACAGAGATTCACTTAGACTGGAGTAGAGGCAGGTAGAAAAAAATTCTTCTGGCTAAACCTTTTTGGGACATAACATAATGGACCTTGAAATAAAAGGTGGAGCTTCCGAAAAAATGGTGTTTCTTCCAAGACCACTGATGGAGGGGAATGCTTATATTACAAGAGAAAAAATATAGCAGCTTTGGCAGCAAAAATTGAGAAAAGAAGCTGATGGAACCAAATTGCTAGATGAAATAAAAAATATTTGGCAAAGAAGCAGAGGAACACAGATTCTGAAAGAGCCCTCAAACAGCTTACTATCCTTAGAGGCCAATTAAACCTGCATCAGTCAGGAAAGACAGAAAGAGCCCACTGCAAGCTTAATGAAAATTTATATCAGGCAAAATAAAGCCCTGAGATTATTGTCATAGAAGGTGTAGAATGCTAAGAGAAACAAGCTAGCTTGGCTATTAATGATACCAGAGTGGTATTTACATTTAAAACAAAATATATTTGTAAGGTCTTTGAAGGTTTTATGTGTCCATCTGTATGCTAACAAAAAATCAGCTCCAGCTGACAAAATATTTTATGTAATGAAGCAAATATGCCCCCAGGTTCCAGCTGCCCAAATCACCATTTGAAGCTATGTGAGTAAGAAAGAAATTAGAAAATATCTTCAGAAAATTGCTAGCCAGCTTAGAGATTGTATCTTTTAAATGTTTCTAAACGCCTTTCTTAGCAACTTACAAAGACTGATTGGCTTTTGCTTTTGGTAGTTGATGCATTGCTTAGCAAGTGCTGGCTGAGGCAAATCTGTTAAATGCCATTGTTGTACATTATAGTGGAAGGATATAATCACTGACAAAGACACAGGTTAGAGTAAGGTCACCAGTTACTCAAAAAATAGATAAAGTTATGTCTCTTGCCCTGGCTCTTGTCCCCGTGCCTTGGATCTCTGGCAGTAATTTAGAGGTGTGGCAATTGAAGGCTATTTTACTGGCATACCACTTTATAGAAAAAGAAGCTTAAGTAGGAAACTTGTGTTTTCATTTTCCCCTATAAGTCTCCCTAAAGCATCAAATACAAAAATAAATTGGAGAGATTTGTAACTCAGAGTCAAAATCAATACATCTCAAATTTCCACTCTTCAGACATATCATTTTAGCATCTTCAAATGAAGCATATACCAAACCTCTTGTGACCGCCATCTTAGCTGTCTTGAAAGTGAGTTTGTGTTCTGGGTTGATAGACACCACTGCCTCTCTTCTTTCACAGGGTGCTGCTATTGTAGTGAAAAGTTTCAGATGGACCCTGAATTTAGAAAACTTAAGAGGCAAGATCTAAACTCCCCAAATTACAAAAGGCAAAGGGAACAAAGGAGTAATTTATATTTGATCTAGAAATAAACATCCAAATTATATTCCATATCACATTGTTTAGTTTTCTTAAGGGCAGAGAAAAGCCAATGGATATAGGCTCAGTAGAGAAGATTAGTCCTCGTCCACAGGATTTTTTTTGTTGTTGTTTGCATAGGATTTCCCATATTTGCCTTCAAAATTCAATTGCAAAATTTTGCAACATTTCTGAACCAATTTCTGCATGCTTTAAGGCAATCCATTTTATTCTTCTTTCTCTATATCTATCTGTTGAAGTACTTCCTATGGATATAAAATGTTGTAATTGCTTTTCATGCTCTACAGTTTCTGATTCCCTTACAAGTAATATATAATTAAAAATATTTTTAAAGATTGAGAATGTAGATATCTATCACTGTATACAAATTTTAAAGTTAGCATTTGACTGAATTTTGCTGTTTTATTTCTCTGCAGTAAAAACTGCTATTCCAATAATTTTTACTTATTGATTGATAAGGACTCAAGTACATGAAAGTTCAGATGTAGGCCCAAGTGCACTTTAGCCTCCTGTTAGGATGTCTGATGATCACCACAACCTTGTTGTTCCTTGTAAATGAGGCTGTTTCTCAAAATGTCTTAAGTCCTTATAGAGAGTACTGAATCAGCTTTCTCCTTTTGACAGCAGGCTTGCCTTGTGTAAATACCTCCAGTAAGGTGCACATCAATGCAATCCCTCATGGATATGTTCACTGCAGCCCCAAGTGCTCCTTTCCATGTGTGAGCATTTGAGAGTACCTTGGTCCTGCAATGAGGTGTATCAGCTAAGGACTTTGTAATGTGTCCTGTCACAAAACAGACCAGGAATTGAGCGTGCAGACTATGAATTGACTCTTCATATGTGAGCAGCTGGAGTGCAAGATGGGTTTAAATGCATGCTACCATGTTATCCTCATATCTGTGCAGTCATTGTAGGCCTCCTGCTGCTGGGAGGTTTCTTTCAGAAACGTGAGCATTTTACCCCCATCATCTCCCTAAATTATGACCCTGCATTTGACTTACTGATAGATTCCACTTGAACTGAAACAGTTACAATGGCTGGCCACACACAGTACCTGAGGATGTGAAAAAACATTTTGAAAAGCCACAAAGTACAGCAACTTTCGTGAAGAATTAATGACAGCAAGAACTTATTTACCCTTTCCCCAATAAGAGAGAACCACAGATGGAGCTGAAGAACAAGTACTCATTCTTGATACTGTGTCTGGTTATGAGTATGACAAGACGACACATATGAAATCCTCATAATATTTTTTTGTTTAGTTTAGTGAAATCAAAATAAGGCTTTCTTTTGTTTTTAGAAAGAAACTGTAGGGTTTTTTGCATGACTTTGTTCTCATGATGGCCAGTAACACATGGCAACAGTACTAAGGCTGTATCTGCTTTTTGTACATTTACCAACGCAGCAGTTCTCCGACAGAACTAGAATAAGGGCATTTATATCCATATATATATATATGAAAAGTATGGAAAGAGTATATATATAAAACTTGGGTGGCAAGGAATAATTTTGTTCCTGAGATATAAATTTGAAAGGGAAATTCTTAAGGCCTGTTTATAATTTATTTTTATGTTCTCATTAGAATTAAAATACCAAGTGATTGCAAAATATTCAGATCCAGAAGAGATCGTTATTTTTATCTTATTCACCCCTCCAGAATTCCCATGCTTGAATTCAAAGGAAGAAGATCCCAATTTGGGTTTTTTTTATTCTTTTTACTCTGCAATCTAAACAGTTCACCTTTTCGCTTAGGCCTCATCACAGAGTTACATGAAAACCATGACACAAAATTCCTTTGGAAAGAAAAGGTGCAGAGGAAGATAGTGAGTATTTAGTAAAGGGAAGCAAGGGTTAAGGCCTGGAACTGCAGAACAGCTGGAATATGTTAGTTTTACAGGAAGTCAGCCTGGAGAGGGAGTGTGAACTGCCAGCAGGTGGCTGGGAATGGCTGGATAAGGAAGTGGTGGGACTGGAAGAGAGCTCTGCCTCTCACTGAGATGATTCAGTCAATTTCAGCCTGTTTTTCTTTGTAACAGGGGACTTTTGTCAAAGCCCATTACAGTAAATTTAGCATTTCCTTTAAATGTAACAGGTTCTGAATCTAACCCTGCTTGTTTTGGCAGTTTCTGTTTGCCCTGCCTCTTAAAGCTTTACCTCTTTCTTTCTCAGGCTAGGAAGGAAAAGCTGGTTGGTTGCTAGACAGGCTTCAAAGGGTGAGACACTCATGTGTCCCTTGGAGAAACTGCCTCCAAGTCAAGCAGACCCTGCGTTGTTAGGAGGAGCTGCAGCTGACAAGTGTGGGAAGAAGGGTCTGCTGGGGTTTCTCTCCCTTCTGCAGCAAGGAAAGTTATGCTGACAGAGACAGCTGCTCTTACCACAGTGATGCTTTGCTGTGGTTTGCAGGACTGGTCTGTGTCCTCCAGAAGTCCTAATCATGTTTTGCTGTGGGTGGCACTGTACAAACACAAGAAGCTGGCCCTGCTCCAAACACCTTGCAGTGTAGGTGTAACCAGGAAGCAGAAGAACCAATGGAAGTGCAGATCTGGGAGCACAGCACAGCAGTTTTCTCAGCATTTAACTGACACAGTGGTACAATACCCAAGCCAAACCAACCAACCAAAAAAAAAAACACAAAGAAAGTTTGAAGGAAGGATTTGAAGATAGCATGACCCTGCACAATTATTTCTGAAAATCTCCTCCAGAGCATGAAGAGCAGTGTAGCTAAGATATATGTGTTACTATTTGACCATCCAACAGGATGACGTTTGACAAAATTAGAAGAAACAAAGATGTTAAGAGCTTGGAGAAGACTTTTATCTATATGGATGGTTGGGAAAAACTTCACCTCTTGCACTAAGCATCAAGGCTCTGTAATTATTGTATATAGCTATTAGAGGACCTATAGAGAAGTGTAAGTTGAAGATATCTGAATTATTTGTTTGAGGAATCAGCAGGATGGCAGTATTATGACAGGAGACCTTGTGCAAGGTTAACTTGGAGAGATGGAAGGGTTGGGATAGTAACAGCTCTGTTTCAGCCACAATGATATTCAGCTAGTGATCCAGAGACAGCTGTCAGAGAAACGATGAGAATGTATGTACTGAAAGATGCAGGTGTTAGGGAACTGAAGTACTTTGTGTTGACATGTGTAATTTAGAGGGAATTATTTTTGAAGTCTAAAGAGGTAATATCTGGGCCTGGGGGAAACACTAACCAAAGACAGAGTCCAGAGAAGTTGCAATGTAGGTGTAATATTAGAGACTTCAGATGCAGGCAGAGGAGCACAAGAAACAAAACACCTGACAGAAATCTGGAAACTCATGATCACAGGAATTTATCCATACAGTCCCTACAAAGGCAGGCAGACATTAGAAATAAAAGAAAATGTTAAATCCCAGTCAAGAAAGACCAGTGCATCATGAGAGTTTTGCTGACTTTTGAGGTCAGCTCAGATGGTGTAACTCAGAAAAAATTCTGACAGAAGAGATGGAAGCAAGTTTAGAAAGTACATACCAGCATCATACAAAGGTGAGCATATTGAGGGTTTGGTGATGATTAGGAAAATATTCTACGGAGAACAGAAGAAGGCTTTTTACAGACAGACTATCTTAACATTTGAAGGAACAAACTGCAGCCAGAAATCCAATTCTCTCATAAATTAAATACTCATCACTAAAGTGGCCTTCTGTATATTGTTACATGGCTATACACTTGTTGGTAAATTTTGTTGTGCCTTTGTTACTTTTTCAGAGTAGTATGTAAAATGTTCAGATTTTTGTCAAGGCTCAGCCCTTTTTAATCTTGATGTTTTGTTAATAATAAATCCACTTTTCCTCAGCTTATATTTTTATAAGTAGACAAAAGCAATTGCTTCTGAGAATTTACAGAGGTGTTAAATAGAAAATATGGTTGAGAATTAATAGTTGTTTTCCTTACTTGCCATAATTCTTATTCCAAGATTTGTTTAATTGAAACAATAGCACTGTACTCCAATGAACTGTACTAATCCAGTAGAGGCATTGGCGATCTAATATTTTAAGAAAACGTTCAATACAGATTGCTTTCTAAGAGAAAAACCCAGTGACCTCTTACAAAATAATTTTGGCAAATACAAAATGAAAAACTGCTTGGCACTTCTTATCAGGCAAACTACTGCTTTAAACTCATGTATGGGTAATGAAGTCACAGTCTGCATAGGAGCTTTCGTGACAGTAAGATAATAAATACTGACATGGATAAATTGTCATGAGTTGAACAAAAAAATCCCTGTCAAATTATCATTTTGATGAGGATGGTGCATTTGATTATAATGAAAACAAATGTGCTGGTGGCTCCTTGCAGCAGTAATTTTGCTGTCCAAGATGACAGAGTTAGTTCTGAGAAACTTTTTAATTGTTTTATCCACATAATGGCATACTGATCACTTTCATGTCACTGGGCAAGGAAATAATCTTGACAACAAAAGCTAGATTTCATACCAGAGGTACCACTTTAATATTTAATTCTTTATTTGTGGCAGCACAAATGAAAATAGTTGTATAGCATGATGACTGGCACAGTGGGATCCACATTGTCCACGCCTTTGAGCTGGATAGGCGCCGATACAGAGAGTATGTACAGACACACGACGTGTGTTTAAAACAAAAATGTTTGCAGGACCCCTAATAGTGTGGCTATCTAAATATTTTCCTTGGACTGCTCAGAGGGTCTGCAAATGATACCTGGATTCACTGTAGCTCACCAGGATTGCCCCCAGTGTCTCAGCAGGTGCTGCATTCTTCACTGCCACCTATCTCCAGGAGCACTATGGATGCAGTTGTAGTAGTTAGAGCTTCCTTCCCAAATTATCAACCTTCCACAGTTATTCAAGTGGGGAGTAAAAGTGTCTGAATGATGGTGCCACATCAACATTTTGTGTGCTCTTTGAAACAGAAGCAGATTTGCTTGAATATTTGTTTAATAGCTTAATTAGATCTGGTTAAATCTTTACTTTGGGGGTTGCGCTGGGCATCCCTAAGTGCATGAAACATGAAAGCAGATCCTGTCTGTCTTGGGTTTTTGCGAGTAGCACTACATCAAATAAAGAGCAGTGGCTTGAAGGGCGTAGCCTGTTGATCATTCATCTGAACTTGATTAACTAAACAGATAGAATTAAATCTGTCATTTTTTAATCAAAGATGTGAATTTGAAACTTAGGGGTGGTCATGCACTTCATAAAAATGATAAGAATCAAATTACCCTAGTTCCAAAAGCTGATGTTAAAAATCAAGGTAGCTAAGTGGCATGGGGTTTTTTTATACACTGCATAATATTTGGAAAACACATGTATAGGGAAAAATTTACTGTTTGGTACCTTATTTCACTGAATATTTCAGATAATGTTCTCAAAACCTCAGATGATTATATTTATTAGTTTGTATATTTACATTTATAATAATTTATATTCATTTAGATCCAATTTATAGTAATTTAATTTCAAAAAATGTTTTGCTTATGCTATACTTTTGTTTGGTTTTAGTAATATCAGAAGATGAAGAGACTGACCAGTTTCTTTGTCATTTAGCATGTTACATTGCTACTGAAACTTTTCAACACTGAACATTTCACTGATTCCCTTTTCTCTGCCATCTGTCTGATCTGGCCTTTTTCCAAATAATGCTGCTTTCCCAGTGGACATGGTTGTTCTGGTGCAAGAGTTTTCAGACAGGGTAAGGAAAATTCACATTTTGTTCAGTTGCTTCTTTGATATTGCATATAAATATTGAATGGCCATATAAACTCTACAGTTCATAGATTCTAAGATGCACACTAAAAATACCTGTTTGTCACGAACTCTAACTTGTGCTATATTTTATTGAAAACCTGACACTGTTTGTTAAAAATATTTGATTTTCTGTCTTTATGTTTTGTGTAAGTTTGCTTATTTTGACAATTACTTTATTACAGTACCTGAAGAATGAATGTTTTGAAATTTGGTTGTCTGGTTAAAAAATGTAAAGTTCCAGATTGCATGCAGCATTGTAAAGATGTTAATTCAGCATTTTGGAAATTATTGTCTTAGGAAAGATAGTATATTTTAGAAGCTGAACAATTAGGCAGGTGCCATTTAATAGACTGTCAAGTTGGACACAAAATCACAAATCACTTCTTGACCGATATCTTAGGAAGTCTAGATTTATTTAAATTATATGTTTTGGTCATATATTGCTTTAGGTATTATATCCAAGGACATCAACAGAGAAATTACATCCTGTAGATCTAAGAAAATGCAATGCATCATTAAAAATGCATATGAAAAAGCATTGTATTTTTACGTTAATGCACAAGTGCATTAACTGTTGAAAAGGCAGAAAAATTTCACCTTCTTCCCTTATGCTAGAATCACTTTCAAGCTAGCACTTAGTGTGTTTTATCATGAGCAATTGTAATAAAAGCTACCAGATACTGACAACTTCTTTTAGGAGGAGCATATTACATTATATTTAGAACTATGTAGATCATCTCTGAACAGTGTTAGAATTTCTTGTTGGACTATTAACTCTGGGTATACCAGAATGCACTTCACAAGCTTCACTTTTTCTTTAAGAGAGAGAAATGTCTTAGGTTACCTGTAGTCCTGGTTTCAAGAAGGATTTTCATCCATTCAACTGAAAGAGCGAACCTTTGGCTTTCAGGATCTGTGGCTGTGTCAGTCACCCCCAGCCCTTGCCTGGGATGTTGAAACAGCTGTCTTCTCCTGCAGGAGCTGCAGGGCAGCACCGAGCCCTGTGCTGCTGGGACAGCACCTTGGGATTCCGTCCTCGCTTGGAGAATTCACACGGAGGGCAGCTGAAAGGTGCCAGCACTACTTAAGTCTCCCCTAGGCCATAACTTGAACATTTGCATTTCATTTATATAAAGGCCCTTTTCCAGCTCCCTGGCAGTACAAATGTTGCATTCCCTTACCCTGGTCTGAACTGCAAGTGTGGGAGTAGTGAATGTAAGCATGTTTTGACCTGCGCTGATACACTGAAAGAATGACTGGTACCAGGCAAAAAGGTGAGTCAGGAGTGCCTGAAATCAAGGCAGTCAAGGACAGCAATTTTATTCCAAAGGCAGATAAAATTGATAAAACTGACATGTTAAAAAGCTTCCTACTGAGTTTTTACCTTGATAATTCAAAAAGTCTCCTGTGAGAAATAGAAAACATTAATTTTCTGGGTTTCATCTGGTTTTTCAGAAAGTATATTTTCTACATCAGTGTAGATTTCTATAACAAGAAAGCTCTTTCTCATCTTTTGGGGGCAACCAAGTTCAGCAGATAAAGCAATTATTTTTTAGTTTATCTATAAGTTTATAATTTTTCTAGTGTTGCTGTGAGTTTTTATTACACTATTTGAAAGATCCTCAGTGATCAACATTCAATGTAATTGCCTGGAATTGTGTCTGGATTCCATTTTGTGCAATTATGATATTGGCTTACCACATTTTCTTTACTAAGCAGACACTCAGAACTCATAGTGCAGGATGTAGCTTTACAGCCAGTTATTACTCTGGTAAGCTATTTGAAAATACCCACCAGACTTTAACTTGCATGAAAACAAACATATTCTCATGTAAATTCCCGAAGAGAAAACTGACAGATTAACAAGTATGAAACAGGGAGTCTGCTCTCTTCACCAGAGTTTGCCCAAAGGCTGGGAAGCAGCTGAATTACTGGATAATATTAATACTTTGTTTTTACTGTGGAACAGATGTATGCTACCAGATCTTTTTCCTGTGGGGGAAAAAGAACACAAAACAACAACAAACACACTGACCCTCTCCACATCCCAAACTTAGCATGTTATATATGTTAGATATAAATAGAATATGATTGCTTTCAAATGTCAGCCAGCAAATTTGCCATCAATTCTTGTGAGATGAGAATCAGCCCTTGTATTTAATGAAAGATTCACTGTTACTTAATTATATGAATGCTGTCAGAAAACAGTCTTTCTGATCAGAACATAGAAATCAGGTTGTGATGTTAAGTACATTATTTTGTTGCAAATGTTTTTTGGATTAACACTGTTGACACTGAGCTCTGTTTTTGTAGACTCGGTTGCTAAAAATAGATTTATGCATGGAATTTATTTTAAAATATTACAAGGGGTTTTTTTAAAGAGGTGGAGATGTTTGAAGAGGGCAAAATCTGGATCATAGTACTTGTAACAAATGAAAAATATTTGCTATTGCTTGTTGCTTTTGTAGACTCTTAATTTCCACATTAATCTGAGAATTGATTAATCTGTAGCTTTGGATATATCTTACTGTTCTATTGTTCCTGGCAGTGTTTAAACCATCATCACTGCAAATGCCAGCTGGGGAGGACAATTAGTGCCATTGATTACTGCCGTCTTACTGCCTCTGCAAACCTGGGTGAGGTTGCTTGCTCCGTGAGGAGTCTAAGTATGAGGAGACACCTGCCATTAGGGTGTTCTAGTCGGGATGTGCTGCATGGCAGCTCTGATAACAGCCCCAAGACTGCTGCCTGAATGGTCTTGTGTCCCTGTTCTTTCTCTGCCGTGCCAGCAGCACTGCTGGTGGAGCTCTCTGAGCGCAGCTGCAGCACAGCCCGCGGTGTCTCTGCCTCCCGTGCTCATTGCTGCCCCTCCACGGCAGAGCTCTTAATCAGTCTGGGGTGCCTCAGCAAAGCTGGCATGTGTCCTAAAATCCGGCCATACAACTGAGCCCGTGCTAAATAATGTAACTTTCTGTATGAATGGCCCCTTCAAAGCCAGTAGGAGCACTCAGAAGGGCTAAAGCTCGGCTTGTGGGTCAGCAATTTTAGTATGTCTTCCTCTTTTGGAAAGGGTTATGTGGATTTGTATTTTCAAATACTGTGAAAGAGAAGCCCCTTCCACATCTAGAGCCATCCACAAAAATACTCTGGATTGCAAAGACAGCAGAACATGTCAGTCATGCTATCCTTGCACTACTCAGACATCTGTGAAAATTTCATGCTTCTGTGAGCAGATTGTCCAAAGGGCTGAATTTGGCTGCGTGTCTTTGAGTGCATACTTGCATTTTCCCTGCTGTGCCTGTCTGTTGTACGTTTTTAGTTGTCCTTGGTATTTGGGGAAAAAAAAGAAAAAGCACATATTAAATAAAAAGTATAAATAATAGGAGACAGCAGGGTTAAAATGGCAAAAAGCAAGAAAAACAGACTTGCTGTAAACCTGGAAATAGTGTTCCCAACTCCTAGTGTGTGCAGGAAATGCAGCACATATGGCACGTGGAATCACCTGGAGCTAGGCCTCTCTGTTGCACCTTGGCATAGGAGAGCAGGAACAAAGCAGAGATGCAGATTGTAACCCTTAGTGGCCTGGTGTCTGGTAAGGATGAGCTTAAGCCTGTTCTTTTACTTGGCTTCCAGTTCACAAATATGAGATGTTAAAAATAGAATCATTACTGAATGATCCCTTTTGTACTTAAATGCACTTGATATCAGTGCATTTTTGTTGATTAGAAATTTTAAATATAATTCTTTCTAGTGTGTAGGAAATACATATGAATGTAATTGTACCCTTTCTTATAGAAAAGTTGGATTTTATTATAATGACACTTCATTTATGATGCTCCTTGGAAAAGCTGTTTCTGATATTATGCTTTTAAGTGAGCTTCTCAGTGTTCCTTACAATCATTAATGAATCAGACGTTAGATAAAGACAGTGTAGGTATGGCAGCATATCATTATACAGGGGAGTAGAGTGAAGCATAAGGATGTAAATATTTACTACATCTTGCACAATGTTGAGGAAAAGATAGCTCAAAGGGTAGGATGATGTTTTTTACTGTTCATAGTGAACGCATCATAAAAAGAACCCTTAAAAATTCAAACCTTTCCTAACTTTTGCTCAGCATTGGCAAAGGATTTTGTCTGGGAAGGATTAAAAGAGAATTAAAAGAAAAAAAACCTCAGAATATCTGATATTGAGTATTTGGGGTCTTTTGCTTGTTTTGGTTTTGTATTTTAAAATTTTATTTTCTTGAAAAGGCTTCTTTTTTTTCTTTTTTTTTCTTTTTTTTTTTTTGTTGGTTTGGGTTTTGGGTTATTTCTTTGGTACTTTTTTTGCATTTTTCATTTATTTGGAAAAAGAAGGAGGATAAAAATCTTCAGAATGATAGAAAATGCTTACAGATTGATGCCAATCCATGGTATTTTATTCATACAAGAGAGGTTTGTTTAAACTCCCAAAAGTTGCTGCTTCTGTCTCCCTTTCTGCTCTAGAAAATTATTTCCTTTATTCAGCTTACTCTACCACAGATCAACTTGATACCACTATGTGCCCTGTTATACTAATGCATGTGTATCTCTGCTCAGTTTATCTGCCAAAACTTAAAGGTTTTTTCTGTATTTCATGCATTTCTAGAACAAAATGGGTATTAATTGTCATGCATCAAGCAGAACATTTTTTACTCTTTTTTTTTTTTCTTTTTTTTTTACAGGGGCATCTTCACTGTCACAGGCTGATATTACACAGTTATATGATTAACTGGAATCTTATGCTTAGAAATAGAGAAGTGCCGAGACTTTAAACTTGTGAGTATAATTACATGTATTTTTAGAAATTGAAATGAGCTTATGCAGAGATTTTCAAAATAGACCTAGAAGGAGGAACAGAAAATGTCCAGCAAAGTGTATGCATTCAGAAGTTTTAAGAACATTTGTTATATTTAAAGACAAAAATTACTTGGAACCCTAGAAAAGGCAGCAGCTGTTAGCCAGTGGAACTATTCTTCTGCACTAGTATTTTCTGTTTAATAAAATTTCTGAAATGTTGCTGTGTACTGGGATAATATATTTAAGGTGTATAAACAAGAAAATAAAATTTTTTGTCTTTTATTTTTCAAAAAGTAGTGGACTTAGGAACATAGTGTAGTCTATGATTCATGAATTGTCAGAAGAACAATGTGTATGTTCACTTGAGACAAAGAAAGCTAGAATGTTCTGACTAATTAACAGTTACTGGGGAGAAGGACTCTGCTTTTCAAAATGGTTTGTTTGCAGTAGATGAAATTTGATTAATGCAAATTATCCCTTTATCGTATTGTGGCTGTTTGAAAAAAGTGGCTTTAGTACAGTGGAATTGGTTTCAAAGGTACTTGGAAAGAACATTTAACTATAAGCACTTGAATGAAGCTGTCTCTCCCTGTGCAGACTGATTTTAACAGCCACAGGTTCTGAGCTCTGCACAGAACGCTTCAGACCAAAAGTACTACAGCTGTTTTTGTCCTTTTTCTCCTCAGTTTATATATGCTGTGACAATATAAGGGTTTTAGATCAAAGCTGAATTGCATTTGACTGCCCTGGAGCAGAGAGCAGAAGAACTTGTATCTTGAAATTAAATGCAGTGGGATTTTCAGTGAAGGTGTTGCAGTGAAGACTTAAATTCTTAAGTCTGTCCCTAACTGTTGCAGTCTCACTTTGGTCTCTGCACTGAGTTTGTGACCTGATGCCAGGAAATCCTCTCTTCAGGATAAAGTCACTACCCTGTCAGGTTTGCATTCTATAATATTCACCTTATTTTGCTTTTTGTATTTATTAAGATTAGATTTACATGTCTTAAATGTGTTGGGGGTTGCCTGAATTAGAAAAATAAGTTTTGATGACTTAATGGAAGAAAAGGAAGTGAAGAACAACAGATCTATTGAAATTTCCCACCTGAAATCCCAGGGATGAGGCAGGGGTAAAAAATCTCAGTGATGGCACTCTGAAGGGGGCAAAGAGGGGACAAATGTGAGATTTCAAATACCCTCAAATTCCTGACTGGGTTCTCTAGTTTTTATATCATTGAAGATACAAGAAGCTGCCGACCCCAGTGCTCTTTTAGAAACAGGATTTATGGAAGTTTTAGCTAGCCTAAACTGTTTTCAAAGTGGGCAGTTACTTTTTGGTTGTCTCAATCTTCATTTTTTATCACACCTATTTATTGGGTAAAAAACCCAGCAACGTTTTTCAGTGTTAGTGACACATGAATGAATGGAGCCACTGATAGTTACTGAAAGCACTAAGTAGCCAAAATTAAACATTTTATTGGTAAAAGAGGGCAGCAGCAGCTTTGATATCTCAAACTCTTTTGCTGTTGTTCCCTAAAGATTTTCGCACCAGCTACTCATCTCAGGTGGAGAAAACAGCACTTGGGGGTCAGGGAGCAAAAGTGTTCAGTGAAGAAGTTTATTCATGAGGGAAGAGTTTCTTTGGAGTTGGAAGGCAAACACAAAAAAGTAAACACAACCCACTGGATTGCAACAGGTTAGTAAATACAAATGCTGTAGCATTCCCATAAAGCTCTTTCTGTAGAGGCAACTGTTACGTGCAACGTATTGTGTTATTTTATTATGATCACATTTTTCTAAGTTATATGCCTTTTTTCATTTTGAGTATGCTTTACTTACAAAAGTTGTTTGAAGTTAGTGAATAATAACACTGAGAGACATCAAAGTTTCAGAAAAGTATGGAGAAAAGGTGTTACAATTTAGATGAATCAGTCATTATTAAGGTGTTTTGGGATCTGCTGGTTTGGCTTCTAATGTGCATTCAGAACACCATCTTGTGGCCTAAGTTTCCAGTAATGTGTTGCAGTTGTGAACTATTTTCATACCTCTCACAACAGTGCTGAGAATTGAGATACCTCTAACTCCCATGAACGTTGTGGCACAACTCCCACTGAGGTTTATAGAAGGGAGAGGAAGGATCATTAGTGGCTTTTGTGAAGTGAGGTACTGATGAAATGATCTGCATCAACCTGAATTGCTTTTGTTCCTTACACATGGAGAAATCCCTGAACAGAGGAGAGAGAATATTAATGATTCCTTTAACATCCAGGTGCTAAATTTTAGGTGGCATATTGTAAGTAAAAAAATGGCCTTTTGCAAGGGCATTGACATACTACCTTTTATTCCTTTCAGCTTGTCTTTTTAAACTGTCTGTTGTTTCTTTCTATTCATGCAAAGTTGTCAAATTGTAAACATTTCCCTATTGAAAAAATACACTTATGCCAGTAGTAAAAGTTGGCATGAAAGGTTAATCTACTGTGGACAAGCATTTCTGAACTATTCTAAAATCTCTTTTCTCACTATTCACAGCTTTGGGCTAGCAGATAAATTCTAATCATTCATAGACAGCAACTGCTTAGTTCTTTTGCAGAGAAGTTGAGATGAGAGGGTTGTATTTTGCCATATGCTCTCACTGTCCTTCAAGCATTTCTTTGTGTGTGTCTTGTTTGAGAGTTCCTTAAGATGGAGAAAAGCAGAGTTGTTCCTCAAAGAAAAGGACAGTACAGTTTTCAAGTGTCGCCCTACTTGTCAAATTTCTTGTGACTATCTCAATATAAGATGATATACAAGGACAAATAAAGGAGGTGAGGTAAAAGATTTGTAACTGAAATAATGCCAGCGCACTTCCTTTAGCCTGTACCAGACTCTGTCGTACATTAATAATTTGGCCTTAACTTGTAAGAGAGTGATCCAGGTTTTTCTGTTCTTACACTTCAGTCACAGGAGTGATAGGTTAACTGGGAGGCCAAGTCAAGCTAAGCTATAGATAGATTAGATAGATCGACAGACAGACATAGATATATATGTATAATGTTTTCATATGAGAAATACAGTGCTAATACAATGCTTTAACTGAAACATAAAAATAAATATTTTTTATTTATTTATATTTTCTTTTAGCAACACAGTATTTATTTGATTTTCTCATTATGGTTAGCTCTCATGTGACTTTTCAGGCACTCCAGTAATATCCCTGTCTTCTTATTCTAGTGAGAAAAATACTTGTTTTAGCAAGGCTGCTTTCAATGCTTGATCATATGTGAATTGACAGAACAACCTACATCCTATTTCTATCCCTTTTGTTCTGTAGATTTTTACCTATGCAACTTGCAGTAATTCCTATGAAGCTGTCACAATCTGTTCTATCCAAATTACTTACAGATCCTGTTGTTCAGGGATCATTGAGATGATAGATTGCTATGGTCTCTTTTGTTAATGTGTGCTTAGGGAGTCCTTCATTTACACAATAGACTTATTCAATTTTTGGTGAAATGTGGTTATTACTCTTGCACAGAAGACACATGGTTGATCTAGATATGGCTTGCCTTTTTTTTTTTTTAATGTATAAAAATAGGGTGTCTCTCCACAAAACTCTGCTTTTAACCTTATCAAGTAATTGCCTTTACCTTGCTATTTGAAGGACTGACAATTTCATGTACTGGACTGTTAATAACATCTGGCAAGAAGTCCAGCTGCAACAGAGGCAGATTGAAGCACGACTGATGGTTAAGGTGCTGGAAACAGTGAAAAATTCACTGGGAAGTGTATTCGTATCTCCACTGGCTCAGCGATGTGGCACAAGTATGGTTAGGATAGTCTGGTACTGGTTGTGGACTTGTGTATGACAAACTTTTAATATTTGAAGGGATCAGATAGCATTTTTATTCAGCCCTTTTAAATGAGGATGGTGTTGACTTTAAAAATGTTTTCTTACTCAAATGCTCCTTTGATGTTGTTATTTTAGTTAGAGTGCCATTTCTTGTTAAATCATCTATGCTGTGACTGTGTAGTGATGGGCTGAGGATCTTAAACTGAGGCAGGAGAATACAGAAAATAATTCTAAAAATCCTTTCAGTGTTTGTTTCTGTCTCACTTCCTCTAATGGGATTGTCATGGCAGTAGGCTGTGCCTGCTTACGTAGGAGCTCATAAGGCTGAGCCCTCTGCTTGAGTCAGGAGTCTCCTAGACTATGAGTGTGTGGAGAACCTGAACTGAGGGATGCAGGGAGGTCCTGGGAGCTGCTTTGTTCGTAAGATCAACAGCTGTATCAGCTCTGCTGACTGCATCCTGTGCAGTATCTGACATTTAGGATTTTGTAGTCTCAGTTGTACGTTTAGCTTCGACTGGGCATGTGAAACCACATACCTTAGAGAAAGAAACTAAATAAATGGATTGTATCATTCAATTTCAGGGGATTTATCCACCCTATCTTGTAATTTTTACTTACATGAATAATTTTTGTTTACACTTTCTTAATTTGAATGGGATTACTTGCATTAGTGATAATGTGCGTAGCAGGTACAGGATTAGTTCCTGTGTTCGTCAGTGGTGTCAAAAGCAATAGAATATACAGTAATTTAGTTACATTTTCAATTATAATCTGAAATTAAAGAGCTTTATTTTGGAGCTGTTGCTCTGAATTGCAAGTATTGATATTTGTAATTGAATTCTGAGATAGAACTTTCCATACATTTGTAATGCAGAAAGCTCTCTCATCATGTGAAATTCACTTGGCAGATGAATGGTCACCACTTAGTAACAATATTAAATCCTGCATTTCAAGAGTCAAAAGGACTGGAAGCTGCTTCTAGGGTAAAATATTTAATCTAGTTCATATCTCAAAATTCTATAGTGTGAAATTACTAGGTTGAGAAACATTTTGATAAATATTTGAGTACGTGCTGAGATTAATTTGTAATAGAATTATGCTTTGAACTAGAGTAATTCATGTTGGTAGGACACCTGATGAGGCAGACATGAAAAAGGCTCCAGGCAAACCTCCAATGAAAACTTATCTGCCTCAAGCAATTTTCAGGACTCAGAGGTAAAATTTGATATAGTGTGAATGGGTAGCAGGATGAAAATAAATCATGATGCAGCTAGCCTGTTTTCAACAGCTACAGGTTTGGGGGTTTTGCTCTTTTTTCCCTTTCTTTCCTTTCTTTCCTTCCTTTCCTTTCTTTCTTTCTTTCTTTCTTTCTTTCTTTCTTTCTTTCTTTCTTTCTTTCTTTCTTTCTTTCTTTCTTTCTTTCTTTCTTTCTTTCCTTCTTTCCTTCTTTCCTTCTTTCCTTCTTTCCTTCTTTCCTTCTTTCCTTCTTTCCTTCTTTCCTTCTTTCTTTCCTTCTTTCCTTCTTTCCTTCTTTCTTTCCTTCTTTCTTTCTTTCCCTTTTTTAAATTTTGTACTTGCACAGCTTGTTTTTTAAACATTTATTTAAATCTGGTTCATGTGCAGCTTTTAGCCTTCATGTAATTAAGCAGCAAATCTTGGGAAATTAATAATTTTGGCAAATGTTATTTTTTCAATGTCCAAAACTTTCATTGCTGAATAAATACCATCCACATTTATATAAAAGTTTCTTTCATATGGAATAATGTCTCCTCAGTAAAAAAATAAATGGTGAAAGAAAAAGCTTGCAATAGTTTGAATACCAGATAGGGGCAGATCATACCAGTCTTTGTGGCTGCAAGTCACTTTGTATGTGGGGATGTCCAGTGACCATGACTCCAATCACAGCTTATTTGATAAAGAGGCAAGAGTAGACAGTGAATGCAGTCCTGGTGTTTGCTCACAGTAAGTGATACTGAGGTGATACTACCTCTCTGAAACATAGGATGCAAAAAGTTTTTTGCTTTAAGGTACTCTGGCCATTTTGGAATCTGCAATATCTTCTCCATGTCCAGCTTCCTTACTGGTCTGAGAAGGTGGCTCAAGACTTTGCCTGCTCCTTCATCACTGGAAGTGTTCCAGACCACAGCAGCAGTTGTTTGCCTATATACATATATACATATACATATATACATATATATGATATTAAATACTTCCATATTTTTTCCCTTGAAATTACATTAAGGATAATCACAGTTTTGTGTTGAATAAAGACTTCATGTTCTTTTTACAGTAAGTATGTCTAATGTTCAGGTTTATGTTTTGTAAACTGCTGGATTTACTTTAAAAGCAAGTATAACAGACCATGAAAACCTGCTGTCATCAATTGTACTAGAGATTGTAGCTATGTGAGAATTGGCTTGATGTCAGGAATGAAAAATGGGTACACAAATACCCAGGTCTGGAGAACCTGCCTTTAGAATTACATGAAGAAGGAGGAAAAAAGGGATGTATTTTTTTAGATGACCAAAGAGTAACAGCAGATTTTAGTCCTGTTGAAAAGAACACAAGATTAAGATATAGATGAAGAGGTTGTGAATCTGAAAGCTCGCCTGTTTTCCTTAGTCGTATCAGATGGTCTATAAGAATATTTAATTTTTCAGACAAAGCTTCCTTGTCTTGTAGCTGTAGACACCCTGGCTACTGCTTAAGACACAGAAAGACTGTGAAAGAAAAAGGAAATGATACATGAAATATTACACAAACAGTTTGACATTCTTGCAAAATAGAGGTTTCTGCTGAATGAACAATAGGCAGTCTGGTAGATTTAGATAATTGTCTTAGCATCATTTATAGCTTGAGTTAGTAGAGAGGATTTAGGAAATTGAAGTTGATATGTCCAAATACTGAAATGAAGAACCAGATTTGCATATTTTTGATCATAGACTCATTATTCAAGTCATGTTTTCAACTGCAATAGGTGAGAGAAGACCACCATAGACTGTAATGATAAAAGCAAGGGCAGAATTTGACTGTGACTCAGGGGGAAATTACTTATCTTTCCTGATTTGTTCTGAATCTTGACACGTAGACCTCAAATATTCTAATTTATGTGAAAATGTCTTCTTTGGTCCCTCAGCTATTAAAAATTGTAATAATGCAAGAGCACAAGACCAGAAAAGGCTTTTAAAACTTATTCTCCTAAATAAGTGGTTCTAAACTCAGATTATATCCACTAGACCCTGTATTTTCTGAGTTGCCAGGGAGTTAGCCACAAAACTCACATTAAAGTCAATGGGAGTTACTAAAATTGGTGGGAGTTGTGTGCCATGATGGCATGTAAACTCTGTAAATTTCCTAGATAATAGCAATCAGAGTAGTGGTGGAAAATATAAAGTATCAGAGTAGATAATATGTGACTAAATGAGCCAAATATCTAACAAATGGAAAACATGATGGGAAAGAGAAGATGGATGAAAAAGAGATGGTTGAATACGCTGAGTTATGTAAGATTGTAAAGGAGAATTCATAAGGTTTCAGGAAATAGAATTTCTTGAGAAACTGCGGGGACATGGAAAGAAAGCCATCAGGCGGAATTGCTGTGAGGAACAGCTTCCTGCTGAGATACAAGAGGTTTACTTTCAGCACTGTACAAATGCATCCCAACAAGTACAACAAACAAAAATAGATGCATCATAAAATCAAGAGTAGGGAGAAGGGGTTTCTATAAGCATACAAACATACCACATGTAATGGTATATTTACATAGAAGAAAGGGAGAACTGTGCAGGAAAAAGGAAAATATGTGAGTAAAACAGACTTTGTACAGTGGTTGAGGAAGAAAGCAGACAGTTGATAGGATGTGGCTGCCTGAGAAACATGGGAAGCATGTACTCTATCTGTTGAAAAGGGTGATGCTGATCATAATAATTAGTGCAGGGAGAAACTAACTCATCACAGCATGGATTTTTTTGTCTAGCAGTTCTGTTCAGCAAAATAACTCACTAGTTCTGTAAAAACTATTACAGTAAAACATAGGACTTATCTGATCTAAATGTTGTAGGTTCTCTAATTCATTGAGATTTCCAATCTGTTAGAAAGTTTCAAAAGAAAGAGGGCCGTTACTACTATATTCCTTTTAGTTCTACAAGATGCAGGTGCCTAAGACCCTTATGAAATCTCACCCCAAAAAAAAAGGAAAAAAGCTCTCTCATCAAAAGCTATGATTTAGAAATGGTCTTCCACGGAGACAAGGAAATAAATAAGAAGTTGTTGATAAAAACAATTTTTGAAACATTAGGGAGAAGGCAAAGTTTTGCAATAGATATGGAAAACTATAAAGTTAAATGTCTAAAAAAAAGACTAAACAAAGCTTACTGACTATTCATACCCATTCAACTGTTGAATTAAGAATGTTATTTTATGCATATGGTGAGACTGGGCCATAATTGCAGACTAGATGAAAACCAAAGTTAATCTAAGACGAAGTACTTTCTCTGTAGAGCTATGCAGTGGATTGTATTCCAAATGAAGGCATTCTTAGAACTTTTTAGATCTAAAAAAATCATCTTGTTTCAAAGAAATTGAGAAAAGATGAAGTCAATGTGGCTGTTGCAGAAGGGATTAAACTTAGATGCCCCATGAAAAGTTCCAATTTTTATGGGTGCTCTGTTAGCACAACCTGAAGAGGCATAAAAAACCAAGACATGAATTTTAACAAACAGTAAATGGGCAGTATGCAAAGCAGTTGAATTGTGAATTGCTCATAAGTGACATACACGTTTCTTATGACATTTCATTAAAAAAATTAACTACTACATTAAGCTGGCTTTATGCTTTGAAGAGCATATTTACAAGCAGTGTTGTATTGGTGGTCAAAAATTGGTGATTTTTGCCATCTTTGCAGCTGTGTAGCAAATCAGATGAACAAATGAGATTTGGTGTCATTGAGAGATTGCATAAGCTCTCCAAACTAATGAACTTTGTAGTGTGTGAAACTAAGATAGTGCTCTGAGTACAAAGCAAAAGATGCTACAAAACCCCCCAAGAACAGCGGGAGAGCACAGGTAAAGGCTTTGAATAGATGCCAAATACTAGAAGGTACAACAGAAATAAATAAAGTACTCAGTAAAGATGCAATATAATAAAATACTGTAATTTGGGCTGTCAGCATGAGTGTAGTGAGTTCAAAATAGAACAAGTGAGTTAGCTTTTATAGGGTATTTAACCACAAACTGCCATTAACAGAGACTGCTACTGGTAATACATATTCAAATGCAGCAAACATATTATTGGGAAAAATTATATAAAATCACACTATAAATTTTTTGGTTATATTTATTGAATTTGTCTGTTAGGCATCTGCTATTTGCCTTTTGCAGACTTGACATCTGGAGAAGTGGTAGCTTCAGTGCCATTTCCCACAGTATCATGGAAATAATTATGACTACATTTCCATAGGGTATCCCTGCCCATGGCAGGGGTTGGAACAAGATGATCAGTGAGGTCCCTTTCAACCCAGGCCATTTTATGGTTCTGTGATAACAAGAAGACTTATTTTGGACATAGATAAACCAGATTCAGCAGGCAGTTCACAATAGTTCCAGAAATGCCTTCTATAGCATGGGGTTTTTTTTTCCAAGTGATGTTAACAGAAAGTACAACCAGATCAGAGAAAAAAAATTTTTTTTCTCATCTCAGTCCATTTTTTGGGTATGTGGAGAGACTATGACAGATGTGTGTCCAGTGCTTCAGGACAGCTGTTTTCACATATTCTGCCAGAATGGTTTCCCTAGAGCTTTGTACCACTGGCTTCTTGGCCTGTTGTTGTAGCTTAAGAGCTGCAGAGGGTAGGTACTGTCTAAAAATCATCAGTTCCCGGCCAGTGCCACGTGCAAGGCTGCAGTGCTGTCTCACAATGCTATGTCAGAGTATTGCTTCACATTTAATGATTGCTACTCCAGTGTCCTGTGTTGTTTCGGAAATGGATAATGCAAATACTTCATGCCTTCTTAAGAGGTATTTTCTGGGCATGTTATCTGGTCTGATTTTCAGTAGCACATGTAAGTAAGTAAGTATGGGTCTTTCAGCAGCTATTCCAGTCATCATTCTTAACTGCCTCTCAGAACCACTCTTACAAACTGAGCAAAGATAAAGTTTATTCTAATAATTAGTTACAGAAATAAGACAGATATTATTTTCTTATCTACCAATATATTATATAAAGTTATATTTCTTTTGTGATAATGTTTTCTATTCATTCTAAAGGTACCTAAATTTTTCAATTATTTTGTTTTCTATATTTAATTTTTCATAGCTTTATTAAATTAGTTCCCATCATTCAGTCCTTAATATCTTCCTCAACACCGTTACTATTTACACAAAATGTTAATCTTGCATTTGAAGAGGCAATAAATGTAACTGTAAACCAGGATTCTATGTATATTTCCTAATGCCTGTATTTCCTAATTTACTTCCAAGCAAACAGACCCCCAAACCAAACCACCACCACCAAAAAAACCTCACAATCAAACAAACAAAAAAGCCCAAACTAAAACAACAAAAAAACCCAACCCCAAAAAAGCCCCCCCCCTCCAAAAAAAAAATCCATAAACAAAAACCAACCTTCAAAACCCCCCTATAATTAATTAGGAGATTATTCTGTTATTTTAACAGAATAACATAGGAGGAAAATGAAGGTTTTAGAGTAAAATGTTTTAAAATAAAATTGCAGTTCTTTATTTATTGTTCAGTGAATTTTCTGCACGTTTGCTGGTATTTAGTAATCTACTGGAAAGGCCTGCCACCAGCTCTAGCTTTTATCCCAGTTTTTCAGTTGTTCTGTCAATGTTTGATGAGGAAATTACCTGCTACAAAAGAGACGTTTGAGAATCAAAGATAGTGAGTAGGAAAAATTTCCCACTTCTACTTAATTTAATTATTATTTTTAGAATTATTAATTTGCTAATTTCATTAATTATTAAATTAATTAATGTAATATACCTTAATTAGTATAGTTCAATATATTTATTTCTCTAAAGAGATATGTTATATTTCAACAGGGGTTTGAAATAAGTTTTATGTAATTAGCTAGGAATTTTCAATTGTTTTATACGCAGTCTAAGGAACACAGTAATTTTCTTTGCCTGTTTTCTGGATTATACTTACTAATTTCTCTCTTCCCATTGGACACATGCTGTATTTTCATAGGAGCTTAGTTCCAAGGGCCTCTTTTTTCCTTCTGCTGTGCAGTGTTTTTAGTAATCTTACTGTTTTATAAGTATATACTTACATACATAATATATGATAACAAGAAGAGCAAATTTTTTGGTTAATTTTCACACTTTGGTGATAGAAATTAAAAATCTTTTCTCCTTCAAAGAACTATTAAGATGCTTGGAGTAGTGTCTTCATTTTTAACCCTGCAGTTGCTAGGATATAAGAGATAAAATTTTGTATGTTCTCTGTTTTTAAAGTAATAACTGTTTCTAAAGTAATCAGAAAGTAAGGAAACATATTTCCACACATACTGAAATTAGTCAAATGACTTAGGAGAAAGCTGAACTGAAATCAAAATAAACCTGCAGCTGGTTTTTGCTGATCTTCTTCTCAAAATGCTGCCATGGCTTTTGGAACATTCCACACATTTTCAGGTTAGGAACTTCTGGCTTTCAAACAAAGCCAAAATTAGAAGTATTGAAGAAAACATGACACAAGCAGTTTTTCCACAATATTTTTAGCCTGATTGCAAGCAGACTTCATGGGAATTTAGTGATTTAGTTCATTCTGAGATTTACTGTACCATTCAGAGAATTTGTTCTATTTTGCCAATCCTTCCAGCCAAAATGTAGGCCATGGAAATTTTTTAATTCTCCCTTTACTGATCAAGCTTGTAATGATATCTATTTCTTGTGTAGAAATTAGATACTCGTGAGTATGGAAGATGACTTCGCCCTGAATTAGGATTTAAAAATGAGATACTATAAAAAGGAACTTGACAGTGCAGTAATAGTAGCAGGAAACTGGGAGGTTTTTAAAAAGCAGATGCTCTTGTGAACCAAAACACTAGTTCTGGAGGCTCTGAAATGTTCATGATAAATTTAAAAATACTTGAAATCTGA
Source organism: Zonotrichia albicollis (assembly GCF_047830755.1). Lineage (NCBI taxonomy): Eukaryota > Metazoa > Chordata > Aves > Passeriformes > Passerellidae > Zonotrichia > Zonotrichia albicollis. The sequence goes on from NC_133828.1 coordinate 25,933,060, forward strand.
ACACTTTCTCATCTTATTTCATTGAAATTCAAATTATATTAAACTTCCCCTTTAAAATGAGCATGCAGATGCTTAGATTTTTTTTTCCTTTGCAACAAAATTACCTTCTGATGAAATTCAGTGAAAGCAAAACACTTAAACTTTAGACAAAAAGTTGACAGGCTTTATCCAGTTCTTTAGAATCCCAATAGAAAATAATTACAGCAGAGTTTGCATAGATGTATAAGAAAGCTGACGTAGCCCGTGACATTTTGGTTCTATTTCCTGTCTCTGAAAGCTCAGAACTGCACATCTTTATATAAGCAATTAAAGGTATATTTTGACGTGCAGGAAAAATATGGAAATGTACTCATAAAGTTCTCATAGGATGCTTTTTGGTTCTTATAATCCGTTCAATGAGCATTGAATCATACTTGTAAGTATACTCCTCACTGAATTTTTTCCTCCTAATTTCTCTAATTTCTGCAGGGATCATGTGGAAGAGGAGGAAAATTTCTGCAATGAAGTTTGAAGAAATTTTTTCTCTTTAAAAAATATAAATAAAGGGCATATGGCTATCTTCGTAGCTGCAGCAGAAATTAGATTTCACAGTGCTCTTAAAGTAAGTGTCCAGATCTGCATGGTGACAAACCACACTGAGGTTTGTCACTGATCTCTCATCTTCATGAACTTCATGATTATATAACAGTATCCTCATTTGTGTTTATAGTCCTGTTTATAGCAGTTTATAACTCTTTTAGTATCATCCATGTTTACTGCTGAAGATTTGACAAAGGAGCCCCCTTGTACTGTCAGAAAAGCCCCTGGGATTCCTGAGCAGTAACCAGACTTGCCTGCAGCCAGCCAGCATAAGCTCCGTTCTTCCTCTGCATTTCACAAAGTGGGAACAAAAGCTTCTCTGTGCAGCACCTAAAGCTCCTCTGTCACCCAATGTAACATGTTTCAGGAAGCCCTTGGGTTTTTGCCCAGAGACACATTTTGGATCTGAAACTGTTATTTCTTTAATCACTGAGAGTGGATTTGGCATTTTATGTGTAGTTTATATGATCATAAAATGGAAATCTCTTATCATAAGTATGTTCATTTGCTTAAGGAATGGATGTAATACATCTTATGAAAACACCAGTGACTGCAAGCAGTTTAAAATGGTCTTATGAGTTACAAGAGGCTTCTCAGGCATGGAACACATTTTCAGCAGATCAGTCAATCAACACTGAGATCCCTGCCTTGGCCCATCATCAGTGTTGATGGGCCAAGGCAGGGATCTCAGTGTCCTGAGCTGGAGGACCATGACTGTGAGAATAATCAACTAACTCTCAGTAAATCCTGAAATTGTGTGGGATATGATGCTCCAGCTGGATCCTTACAAATCTATGGGGCCTGATGTGATTCATCCAAGAATCCTCAAGGAGCTAGGTGATGTTATTGCAAAATCCCTCTCAATGATTTTTGAGCAATCTTGGGAGTCTGGAGAGGTCCCAGAGGTTGGCAAATATTGTCCCAGTTTTCAAGAAGTGCGAGAGATAGGACCCTGGAAACTACAGGCCTGTTGGGGTCACTTCAGTGCCTGATAAAGTTAGGGAGAAGATTATTCTGGGAGGTGTTGAAAAACACTTGAAAGACAGTGCAGTCACTGGTCACAGCCAGAACAGCTTCATGAGAGGAAAGTCTTGCTTATCAAACCTGATTTCCTTTTATCACAAAATAACCCAACTGGCTCATCTAGGGAAGCTAGCTGATGTCATCTTCTTGGATTTCAGTAAGGCTGTTGATACTGCCTCTCACAGGGTTTTTCAGGACAAAATGTCCAGCACACAGCTGGATAAACCAGTCACTGCAATGGGTGAGCTACTGGCTCACAGTTTGGGCACAAAAGGATTATAGTGAACAGGCAGATATCATCCAGTTTCAAAAGAGAGTGATGTCCACTTCCAGATTTCTACCAGATTGGCTGCATTGTCAGTGAACTAAAATCTGAGTATTTCACACAGAAACTGTGATAGAAAGACAAAAGAGGAGCTGCAGTAAGAGAAACTTGTCCTGTTTTTGTCCAGTCATCCATCTTAGGGAGAGTGAGAAATATTAAGTTTTATAGGCTATCCTGGAATTTTTTGTTTACATTAAAAGCCAGGTTCTTTACTAATGTGTAAATAGGATGCAGATTAAACTGATATATCATAATAAGAGTGTTGAATCCACTGAGAACCTGGAATTAGGTGTTTTTAGGACTTGAAGACTGAGCACACATAACCGGTAAATTCAGATTTGGTACAGAACAGACTGAATAAAGAAGAAAGGAATCTGTTTAAAGATAGTTCTGATAACCTTAAGTAGAATAAGAGTTTTTCTCACTCTTCTTATACTGCAAATTTAACCATTTAAAATCTGTGCCAGAGGCTGTGGGAGACCATGCTGCAAAGCAAGTAGACTACATTATTTGAAAAGTTTTGACAAACAACTGATGTCTGCCTCTGACTTGGCAAAATGCAGGTCTTTGTGACCATTATGAACGGGCAGAGAGAACTTGCTTAAACTGTGAATGACAGAATCAGAATATTCAAGCATAATGTGAAACAGGATGTTGCATAGAGTGAGTCAAACACTTTTTTTGTCAAGGAAAAAAAAATATCAGAAATCCTTTCTTCTATCAATTGATTTTAAAAAAACCCATGAAGTACATTCAAGAAACAGTGGGAAAGATTTTCCAGATAGTCTACATGACAGTAGTATTTTGTATATATTTTGTTCTGGGAGTAGCTATTGTCACTAAATAGGTGTAAATACTTTTAGGAAAGCCAGGACTAAGTAAAAGCTAGAAATGTTTTCAAACATTTCCACTTTGCTGATGCAAATCTAACTCCATAGGGAAATAGTTTTCTGTAACGAGTTCCAGATGTACTTGTAAAAGTTACAATGAAAAGGTAATTATGTTGTAAATAGTGGGAATGCTTTTCTTCATCAAAGTGAGAGTCTCTTTATTCCTGGACTCAGTTAGCTGGAATAAGAAATACACTCTGGGAAGAGCAATTCTAAACCCCTGTTACTGATTCTCTAAATTACTCTTTCCAGGACAATCAGTATTTACTTCAGACAGATCCTCTTTCTGATGAATGGAAACTCTACACTGAATACATAGAACACATGATTTTAGATGGGCTGTTCAAAGCTATCAAGTGTCTTCTTCCATATCTGAATGAAAACACTGAGGCAACATTTAAATCCACTCCTTTATCTGAAGTGCAGCTTTTTCTTAATAGCATTGAAATAACTTTTAAACTTTCTTTGGGCTAAATGTCGATGGCAATTTCTATGATATTATGGGGGAACTAATCAAAACCAGCTAAATACTGTATCACCTGTAGATAGACTGTTAAATACTTTGGAAAAGACCCTTTTCAGTTATTCCTACTTTTGCTACTTTTCCATTTTTGTTTGTTTGTTATTTTTTTAAGTGTCACAGTTGACCTTTCCTCTAGGCTACATTAGAATGTAATTGTTTTGCCAGCTGACTCACACCTATCCAATGGCTAATGCCAAGAAGGCTAATATCTCAAGAGAGGGTGTGAGGACTTTTTCCCATCTGTTCCTGGTGAGCTGTCATATTTGACTCTCCATAACCTCTGCTTCTCTTGTTTTATGAATGTATCTGGTCGTTTCCATCAGCCACCAGCACATATTTTTAAAATTATATTGGCTACCTTCTTTTTAACTTCTTCTGGTTCACTTGCCAAATTGAAAGTAGCTTTCTAATACACTCTGAAATCTGCAGCTGGATGGACTTTCTTCAAAGCTGGTTCAGGAATTTACCTTCTACTTTCACTTCTGCATTGTGTACAGGCAATCTTTGGCTTTACAGTGCCTGTTTTACTGAGCATTTGACGCCAATGTTTTACTGAGAATTTCATGTCAACTTCTACATATTTCAGGCTGGGCACTTGTCAAGAACTGCTGGTTTCTTTGTGATTATAGGTTGAATGTTTGCTTTCTTGGCTACTACTTCTCATCAGGACACCTGATACTATTTCTGCTCCCAGAGCTGCAAGAATAGCTGAGCTATGTATCAGCAATAATTTCCTTCTCTGTAAGCTCTGAGGTTGTGTCCACAGATAGCTGACAAAAGTGTTCAGTGAATTACAGTGAAACAATTATGCTAGAAATTTAATGTTAATGCAAGTTTTTGTGCAAGAGTATTTTTGCCCGACTAGCAGGACCTGCAAAGTCTTTGTGTAATTTCTTCCTTTTGCAGGTTTTTCATATGTGGTGGAAAGAAATATCAATAAATAAATATATCAATAAATAAATATATCAAAATATCACGGTTTACACAGGCAAAAATAGATTAAAATTGGTTACACTGTACAATAGTGAAAAGGAACAAAGAAAAAGTTGAACACAATATTGCATTTTTGGAGCTCTAATGGACAGTGATACTGATGGCCATAAGGATCTGAATTGCAGTCCATCTCACTAGCAAGTGTTGTAAGTTAAATCAACAAGTTGGAGGATGTGAGTAATAACAAGTGTGCTGTTTTGTCTCTAGCTGATGAGAGTGGTACTTTGAATTTTTGATGTCAGTGTGATGCATGAAATAGAAATTATAATACTTGAGATACATTTATCCAAGCAGTCATTTCTTATTAAGTTGTTTCAGGGAGCAGACAGGAAACCTGCTGCTGACTGACAAGTTATAATTGTCATTGCCATCAGTGCAATATCTTGGGTCTTGGCATGTGACTTAGGTTTAAGGATGTCTTTTCTTTCTTGAATTTAATCTTTGTCTCTTCTGCTTTTCCACTTTTGGATGATTGTTTAGCATTATGTAGATCAGATAGATACCCTGGAAGAAATAAGTCAAGTAGATATGAGGAAGAGGGACTTGGCCAATGCGTCTGTTCTGGAACAACACTTTAACAAAGGCTGGTACTCAATGGATTGATGATGAAATTGTATGTGTGGAGCACTTTCTGCTCAGTGGACAATTTCTTAGTAGAGGGAAATTGGAATTTTATTGAAATTCTGAGGGTCCAAAATGTTCATGAGACTCACTGCATTTTTCCAGGTGATCTGAGCTAAAAAACTCACAGGAAGCATATGATTTTGATTTGGCAAACAAATACTGAAAATGTCTAAATTCACCCCTGCCTCAAAATTAAAAGGTTTTTCTGTACATAAACCTGAGGCAGGTTAAATCCCTTTACTGTAAAAATCTGCAGAGTAATCTTAACCTTGAAGGATTAGAGCACCCCTTTTGTGCAGGTGGGTCAGGTAATTAGCAGTTTAATCACTTTGCAGGAGTGCAAACTATCACTGTCCTGAGTGCCCTAATAATGGCCCTGAGCAGCTCCTCCTGGGGCTCCTTCCCACACCCAGGTGACTCCACAGAAGTTCATCCCTGTGGCCTCTCTTCCTCTGAGGTACAGGGTGTTCTGTCTTGCAGCCTCCCCTCAACCCTGCCCCTGGGGGTGCTTGGACCTGGCTCTGGACCTGTGCTCCAGGTGTGGAGGACCCCACTGGCTGCATGCTCTTGCTTGCCCTTATCTCTGTCTCTCTTACCATCCTGGCTCTGCTTGCTGGTGGAACCCAGGATCTGTTTCACTGCTGACTCTGTCTAGGGCTGTTGATGCGCCCAGAATGAATGCCTGGCACTGCTGCCATGCTTAATGCCCTCTGGGACTGGGCCCTTGGTTGATGAGGGTGTTTCTGCTTGGAGCAGCCCTTGCTGCTCCATGATGAGCATGTGCCTGTTTGCACACCGAGGTACAGCAATGGTGCAGAGATGGTACATGTGAATTGAAGGCAATCCTCTTGAAAATTTGAACCATGCTCTTTAATGTAACTTTAATTAGAGAAGTGTTGGCTGACCAAAAATTGAGGCAGAAAAAATAGCACCATTGTAATGTTTGATTTTTTTCAGTGTTTAAAATACTGGTTCTTTATGAATCAGAGTTTTGCTACCAGCCTGATTTTTCCAAGTGACTAAATGTGTTTCTGTCGTTATTTTTTCCCTACCATCATTTGCAGGAAATGTGAAGACGTACACTGCATATAAAAATGGGGACTCTTTCCCAATAATTTCTTTACTATTCATTTCTAATCTGTCATGCCTCTTAATGCAGCTGAAAAAATCAACTTCATGTGCATGGAAATATCCATTTTAATGTACAATTTATAGACAGGTATTTCATTGTGTTCCTCTTTACACATTGTCAGAGGATTGCTAGTGTTTATTAAACTTCTAGCCACTTTCTTCAAATAGTGATAGGAAACTTTTCTCAGCAATATAACTTGCAAGGAGGTAATGAGGTTCAGCTGTGTCACAGGATTGTGGAATTAAGTTGAATGAGATTCAGAGTAAACACAGATGTTTGCAAAAGCCTCATGTAACTTTCAAAACAACATCAAGGGAAAAAACCATTAATCTTTGTGTATCTCTTTGCCTTTTAATTACTGTGTCTAATTACACTGTTGTGAGTGAGTCCATGTCCATATTGAACTAGACTTGTGGCTGACCTTTCTGTCAGCAACAGGTATAGCTGGTAGAGCAGATGAGCCTTTGGGATGTCTAACAGGAATGTAAGGAATATGGCTTTATTTTTTTTGGATCAGACTGGGTTCAAGCACACCCTTGTTAAGAGCTAAGCAGGTTAAGCAAAATGACTAGACATGTTTGAGGCTTACTAATACATTCAGTTGTCACTATGTGTATTTTTCTTTCTTATGGATGGGTCAAAATAATATATTTATCAAACTATTTTATCATGAGTTGCATCACTGAGGTATTTTGTGTGTTGCTGAGGTTGATTTCAAAATTTAATATATGTAAACATTTTCTAACTAGATAATGTAGGATATTGTAAAGAATAATCTTTAATCTTTCCCATAAACTGCATTTAGCAAGTTCTTCTGTGTAGAGAGTCCATCTTTGTCACTGCATAAGAACAACAGGGAAGGAGTTACACAAACTCAGCTAATATTTTTCAGAAAAAAGGAATAAGCAGGGAAAGTTGGGGAGAATGAAAATATATGTGTTCGTGTGGGGGGGATGTTGGCTCTGCAAACTGACAAACAATATCTACTTGTAATGTGGTTAGGAATTACCTGAAACATGGAAGAATCTTAAAAAGATTGACTTCACTGTAAAGCATGAAGCGGTACCTCTACAGTCCAAAGAAGTGTTGGTTATCAGAAGAAAATGTGTACTTTTGGAGGTGAGATCAGTTCTGTGCTCTGAACCAAATGATTTTTCATTTTTTGTTCTGATAACAAGCTGGAGGCAAGCTTCACTGAACTGAGAAATTGTAAACTCTTAGAAAAGGCTGTTGAAAGATAACAATTCTATGTTTCTGCGTAATGTATTCTGAATGAATCTGATAATTTAAAGCCCACTCCACCAAAATGGGAGTGATGCTTGTGTCCTCTTTATCTTCAATTATGTCTAATCTGTTTCTAATTTAAACATGATAATGCTGTTGTCAGATCAAATCTAGATTTTAAATGTTTTATTCCTTTTCATTGGCAATGTTTTAAATGTGGGCTCTTAAATGTCCGTGGGCAGTACTGGCTGAGTCTATAAAAGTTTTGGTAAATTTAAAGGAAATAAGAATGCTTAAAAGTGAAATGACTCATAGTTCATGAGATGGAAAATATTTAATGAATGGCAGCTAAGGAACGCTTAGGCAACAATCCCCATGGATTACCTGCTTAACCTCTAAGGAATCCTAATTCAATAAGTTGTATCTTTCAGGTGAAACAGCATGGGTTTAGAAACAGATGTTTTAAAAACAAAAGTGTCCTTTAAGCTTGTTATTCAAGTATTTTCCAGAATATAGATAAATTAAGAATAACCATGATTTTAAGAACTGTTATGATATATCTGTCACTGTCAATATCTTGGAGTACCAATCAGAATTTCAGTCAGAATAAAAACTGCATCAACATGATTTATCAAGGTATATTCTCAAGTACTGACATTCTGACAACAAAAAATGTAACAAAAAGAGCTTTTCCAACTAGACATACATTTTTGAGAAAGTGAAACTAATCTGAGTACATTGCGTTTTGAATGTCCGTTCTCATGATCTCTGCATTAAGGAGTATTCACAAGTTTCAAATAAAACAGCTGATAAATTATTTAAAAGAGGAATTTTTTCTCCTCCATGATCAAGAACTAAATGAAGAATCCACCTGTATTTTTTGAAAGTTCAGTTAACGAAACATTGAAATCATTCTAAAATATATTCTAATTGCAGGCTGATTATGAAGTTTGGTCTCAAGTTAAAAGTAATTTCTTTGTTTGTGCTTTCTCCTCATCCTTAGATTTGTCAATAGAGTGTTGTTTGGGTATCTGGGGTTCAGTGACTGCCAAATTGATTAAAATAAGGGGAGAGATGGTGATGTTTGTCGTGTGGTCCCGTTTTTTGTTTACTTGTTTTGGGGTTTTAGGGGGGTTGGGGTTGGTACAGAACAATCGTTCAGTTTTGTGTAATCTGCTAACTTGCCAAGGCTGCGCTCAATCTCACTGTCTGTGCCATTGGTAAAGATGCTAAAAACCACCAGTCCCAAGACAGAGCCCTGAGAGACACCACTCATCACCAGCCTCCACATGAATGTAGAGCACTGACCATAACCCTCTGTGCCCATCCAGCCCATTCCTTACCCACTGAGTAGCCCACCCTTTGCTTCCATGTCCATTTCCAATTTGGATAAAAGGGTGTTCTGTGATACTGTGTTGTGGGCTTTACAGAAGGTTAGGTAGATGGCACAATTTGGTCTTCCCTCACAGAAAGCCAACATATTGGTCAGGCACAGTTTGTCATTAGTGAAGCTGTGCTGGCTGTCTCAGATCATGAACTTGTCTTGTACATGTTGTTTTATTGTAATATTCACCTTGGCTAGGCTTGCAAGAGCTGTAATAGAAACATATATAGAAGGAAACTCTTTATAAAAACAATCTTGATTTGCAGCATCATTCTTGTGATTTCTAAAAAATAATCCTAAATCCTGCTTGAAGAAGACTTTACTACCATTTGGCCTTGAAAAGCAATGCTATGAGAAAGTGTCAAATTATTCTGAATGACTTCCCATTTTCATATGGAAAACAGCAGTGCTGAAAAAGAAAAGTAAATGCCATTAGGATGCCAGTAGCTGGTAATCCAGGAGCCCGACTCCTTAGCTGTCAGATGTTTCCTCTGAATTCAGAGGGAATTGGTCATGGCCTGCCATTGCAGAACAGAGCCCTGGTCATTGTGTTATATAGTGATATGTCTAGATAAAAAAGAACTGTAATAGCTTAAATTGGGTCCAGAGTTCCCAAGAGCTGGGGTATGTCAAGGAGATGTAGCTATGCTGCTGTAACTTTTTCACAGAAAGAGTCCCCAGATTTCATAAAGTTTAGCTAGAAATTTTCTGCTGAACATTAACTTATACATTCAATACAGATTTTGAATGTAGTTATTAACATTCATATAATGGACTATATCTGCAGTAAACTTACTTTAATCCCTTAGCTTATGCAAGAGTTTCATGCATTTGTGTGCCTAAGGATCCATCATGAACAAAAATAACTGAGAAAGGATGTTGCTTGTTCAAATTTGTGCATAGATAAATTTTGCAGCCTAATCTGGGTGCTTTTGAATGAAAAATTCAGGATATAAAATTATATATCAACAGTTAGAGAACAAAGGTGGTGTTTAGCTTTTTCTTTATAATAAAACAGCATAAAATTATATTAACTTGTATTATGGTTATAGTTGGTTTTTTTGTATTGCTGCATTGTATCTGTCCTTCAGTGCTAAATATACAAACTGGTTTGCTCCTTTATTTAGCTGGAAAAAGCTCATTTGACTGGTTTGCTCAGTGGGTCTCATTCATTGCACTGTTAAGAGCAAAGTGGATACCTAAGTGTGGCATACTAAGGATAGCAATTAGCTATGTGGATAGGAATGAAAAATAATTATTATTCAAAAAGGAATAAATTTCTCAAATTTTGCCCTAATATATTGTGTAATTCAAGTAGGCCCTAGAAGTTCATTTCTACAGGGCTAAATGCAGTTATTAATCTCTAATTAAACAAATGAACAACTGAAAACTCACTTGGGACCCCCAAAAGCAGAATTGTTTCAAACAAGTTTTGTAAAGTTTATAATTCTCTCAACATGTCCTCCTCTTATCCCTTACTATATTTGAAATATTCTCAATTGTCTGCCACTTCTGTTGCTAGACTGGAGAGCAAGCTGTCCAGATGAGAGATTACCTGCTTTGCCTTGCTTTTATATTAATTTGCAGGCTTCATGATTTTAGAAGTGTGTGTACAGGTATGTGTCTAAATACATATATGCTTATACATTTGTTTATAGCGGCCTAATTGACGAGTCCAGCAATTTTCTGTGAAGTGTTGACAGCGAGCAGACCTTTGTTTGCAGAGAAAAGGATGCGATCCTCGGTACATTGCAGAGGCCCGGCACTCACAGTCCCCTATTAGCTCTGTGCATTACTGACCTCCACAGGCATTTCAGGGGAAGACACAGCAGGAAGAGACGAAGGTCAGTGCAGAAAGTGCTGCTGCTTTTGCAGGCAAGTATTGTGTATTTAATCATTGTCTTACACCATTTTTGCATATAAGGCTGGGCTGTTCTTTCTGGTAAAATTATTGGTCTGTAAGAATTTTTTTCTCATTTCAGTCTAAGGGTCAGTGATAAAGAGTGCTGTCACGTTCCACTGTCACACTCCATGTCACTGGCTCCACGTCACACCATCTATACTTCAAAACCCAAGTGAAGCTGTGATCACATCAGAGTTCTCTGGATGCCACTGCATCCAAATCAAGATACAGTTGTGTGCATTATTCTTCCTTATTGGTTCACACCAAGTTTGTCTGTGTGTATGAAACCTAGATTTGAAGATGTGATGAAATGTGAGTAGAACCCCTTCCTGTCCCATTCCAACAGCTGGATTTAATGTTTATTTTCTGTTTGCTTAGAATTTATTATTAGTTAAGCAAAGTGATGTGATAGTCATTAATGCAGGTGTGTTTATATTTTGAATACAGAAAGGCTCTTCCTTATCTACTCACACTTCTAAATGTAAAGAAGTCAATATTTTGTCAGCATCCAGACGTAGACTACAGAAAAACCTTGAAGCAGAAGAGAACGTTTGAGTTTGAATAGGCATCCAGAAAATTTTTTAATGTGTAAAATTCTTTGATTATCTGAAAATGTACATTTATTGCCTAGGTAATTGAAAAAAAATAGAGCAGGTCTAGAACCTTAGTGAATTTCCTGATACATCTTTAACAGCAAATACACTGCTTTCTAAATTTTAATATTTTTTGTATGTTAAGGATGATTTCATGGTATACCATGGCCACCAGGTATAGAATCCAGCTTACCATGGCAATTGGCCCTGGGCCGCACTTCTGTTGGGTCACAGGCTGTAGCAGGGACCAGAGGCACCTTTTTATACAGTGGAACCCTGAAGACTTGGCCTGTCTGTTGAAGGATTCCCACAAGTTTGTAAATGTATTATCGGAACTGTAGGCCATTTATACTAATACTGATTGAGAGCATAAAAATCTTGGTGGGGAAACACACAGATAAATCTTTAAAATTAAATTTTCAGGGCAGGATTGCTGGTTTTTATTGGACAAAATGAGGAAATCAACTTATTCATCTGACTATGCTCTGCATCTTTTATTCTAGAGAAATAAATACAATCCGTGCCTGTATGGTTGCATGACCCTAGTTAAGCAAACTTTAGATGAGCTCTTAGTTGTTTATGGTACTAAAGCCACATAAGCATGCCTTATCAGCAGCAAATTAATGTAGGCATAAGAAAAAAAAGTATAGATGAAATATTTTGTAGTAGGCTTTAAGTGACCGCAGAGTATTCAATTTTCCAGGGGCATGCTACTGTCATGTGTTGCTACAAATGTCTGGCTCGATTCCCAGGCCTGTGGCTCAGTTCTTGAATGGTCAGGATGAGGAAGCAGCACAGAGTTATGGGGATATGTTTTAAACAAAACAGGCTCTGAGTATGCCTCATGCTTAGCACATATGCAGAGTGAATATTTGAGGAAGGAACTTTGAAATAATGCCTGTTTGGGTTTTTGCTCATGTTTTCTGAATCTATGAACTCTTCTCAAGTGGCCTAAGAAAATATATTAAATTATTTTTCTGTGAACTGAACGATATTACAAACTGAAGTCTTAGACTTCTGACTTAGTTTAATTTGCTTGCATAAAAAAAGCACTAGTAGTTCATTACCATAACCCTCCTTTGGATGGAAATGCATTAGTGGTGTCTGCACGAATAAGCAATGAAGAGTAGTGAGAAGAAAAAGCCTCACACAGTACCATGTGAACCCACAGTGTCTGCCTCAATTTGTACCTTTTCAGTATCTGACAGTGAATGATAACATTATTGCGATGGTATTTACTGGCACTGCTGGAGTATGGGGGCTGTCATTTTTTTCTATTCTGAATTGTTGTGCATGGCTTTAAAAAGTGCCCAAGGCTGAAATGTGTTTCAGAGGTCGTCAAGGAGGAAACAAAGTGATTTTTTCACTACTTTTTATGAAATTCGGCAAAACAATTTGAAGCTGGAGGAGTTCCAAACCTAAATGCAGGTTATTATGGATTCAGATGGATAAGATGGTTCCTGGTGGGGATAAGTTTGTCATAGTGTCTTTCAGGAAATTATACAACTGTCTTTCGTTTTCTTCTATATTTCTTTAGCCTAAAGAAAGGAGGTTTCAAAATGGCCATTTAATAATCCCCAAGAAGAATAACCTTTGCAGCAGTCCTATTTTGTAACATAAGAACTATGAAAACCTGGCCTTGGATGGATTATAACAGAATCCTGTCTATTGACTTATATTTTATGATTAAGTCACTAATCTGGCATCCAGCTTTACTTGCATTTGTTCAGAATGACAGGAGTCCCTTTCAGTGGTCGTCACAGATTTCTCTTTTCATCAGCTTTTCCTCAGAGGTAATTGCAGCTGTACACAAGCCATTCAGTCTCCAAAAGAGGACAAAATTTATTTTAATGTCCATGAGTGCACAGTTACCTCAGAGATGAAGTTATTGTTGTGGAAGAATAGGAAAAGCTCCTGCTCTGATGAAACAGAGTGCCTGACAAGATTATGAAGCAAAAGATCTTCCTTATTTTTTATTTATATATTTTTACATGAACAAAACATTGTTAATTTTTTTAAAATATAAATTCATTTGAGCTTGAACTTATTTTACAGAACCCAAATATTTTCTAAAGTTTATTTCTAATACATTCTATTGGTTTTAGTATCTTGTACCATAAAGATTTTGCCACTGCAATGGAATTGCTGTCACTGTAAAATGGGAGCATTGCAGCTAACTGGTTTTTGTTAATGAGATTTTTTGATACTCATGAGGTATTTGAAGTTTTGAATTCAATGGATCATTACTCCCAAAGCAAAAACATGTTTCTGCATGTTAGGTGGACTTTTTTTTGTTACATTCTAGTCTACTGATTTACATGTGGAAGATACTTATACTTGTGGTTACACATCATCTTCAAGTGTCTCCCAGAGCTGTCTGCATAGTGGAGTAATTTCTCAGGAATAAAGTCACTTCACACTGGTGTGGAGCACCCAGACAGTGAGTTATTTAGAGTAGCTGTAATGCAACCTTGTTTACTGAATACATATTCCAGGTGATTTTTTTCAAGAGAGAACTTTTGGGATTTTTTTCCCCATTCATATTAATTCCATTAAAAGATACAGTTTTATTTAGAGTCCTTGCTTATACTACAGCAGCTAAGTAATGTATACTTTTCTTTCAGTTTCCCTGAGTATCAAACATTTACCTAAATTGAATTTTCTTTGAGAATCTTGAGACAAATTCAGCCAATGCATTTTTTTGTTGTAAGAGAGATATATCTGCTTATCTCTGGTTTGAAATTTAGTTTTTTCTATTTTGTTACTAGCACACCTCTCATCCATTAATGCTACTAAAATGATATTGGATAAGAAGTGAACTGATTCCTATATATGGAATTTTAATACTTTAGAAATGTGTTTTTACTTTGAAAACAAGCAAAAAACCAAACCATAAAGTTAAGGATTCCTTCCCTATAACAAACAGAATTCTAACACAAAGGATAAAAATCCTCTTAGATTACTTTTCAGCATCAGTAGGTTTTAAATGTTGAAACTCATATTGTTACATTTGTATACCATACATATTCATGAATATTCACCTGCTGATGAGTTGGAAACCATGGGCATTGCTGAGAATGTAGTAGAAGCTGTTTGTTTATTTTTTAAAATTTTATAGACAAGTATTAAAGATTGGATGAAAACCCCATGGAAACAAATAAATGATGAGCACATGGAGATGGAGCTCAGAAGATTTGCAAATGTGATCATTTCCCTAATGAACAGTGTTTCGCTACTTGAAATAATCTCTTGTGTTCTGAGTACTCTGCATTATGTAGGAGCCTGTAGCTTGTTAAATTCCCTTCATTAGAGAGTTTTTGAACTCAAAGGATTAAAAAAATTGGGGAAACGAGTATTACAGGATTGAACTCCCAAATCTCAAAGTACTTCTGAAAATATCTCCCTGAGTTTATTTTTTCTTCCATAACCAGCAAATTATCCAACTGGCTTTTACATAAGATTCAGAAGTCAAATTCCAAGATGCAGTCACTAACCTGCTTGCTTCTTTAGTGCTTCTGTCATTTTGTTCACAAGGGTCTGCTGTGTAAGAAATAAAGACCTGTCAAAGCATTAGGACATGGGATATGCACTCTTCAGTCAAGGATTATGCATCTGAAAAGAGCTGAAGTTTAACAAATTAAAACTTCTTGTAATTCAGAAACCAGCATTTATGGGCACAATAGTCTTTGTGCTCTACATTTGCAGAATTTTGGATAACTTTATTCCTGCAGTGTTTGTAGCTTAATTCTAGAGCAAACTTTGTCAGCTGTGTAAGACATGGAGGACTTTTTCATTGTACAGCTGCACAGAGGAGCTGTGAGATAAACAGATATGTGTAGCTAAAGCAGTAGGGAAAACGGCAGTAAAAAGATATAAGTGCACACAATGGTGAATGTAAATGAACATCCTAGGGGTGGCTTATATGAATTAAATATCCTCTGGACATGTAGGTACACAGTTTGTGGTAATTGGGAGTGGGGCTGTGGCTGAGCCTCATCCCTAATGGGCTACAGCTGAGAGAAGCAGGTGAGCAGCATTGAAAGCAATGAGCCATGGAGCACTGACCAATCACCAAAGGGAACAGAGGGCACACAGGTGCAATGCATCAACATGAGGAGTATGAAAGGTTGAGCTAAAGAACAAGAAGGGCAGTGGTATGATGTTACTCTGTATGGACAGGCGCCTGAAGTCTTCTGATGAGGTATGGTATTACAGGTTTTTTTTGGTGTTGTATTGTGATACTCCTCATATTGTGGTCATTTCAGCTGTGACATGTGCTGTGGTGTATGATGCAATGTGGATGCGTAATAATCCAGAATCTGTGAGGTGTCTCTCTATTCATACCCTACTTTAAAAACTGAATTATTAAATGAACCTTCCCCCCTCCCCAATATTTTGGGGATATGAATGATCAGGAGGTGAAGGGACTGCTAACTTAGAACAAACAAGTGTAGAAGATAATAATTCTCATTCTTTCCTATCTTAAAAATTCCTCTGTGTGTTGGGGACTTTTATGACCTTAAACATACCATAGATCAGTTTGACAAGTGTTGCAAAGCAATTTGTATAGATGAAAATTTTACTTTGGTTTGGGGCAGAAGGATGAGGTCACCGAGTATTTGTACAATATAGGGTAACGTCAAAGTGGAATTGAAGAATGTCTTAGTGCCTGGGGCACTTCTAAAGGCTGATGAGACAACAGCTGAGATCTCTTGGGGGAAAAACCTGAATGGGAGTCTATCATTTGCTTTTGTTTGAATGTAAGTCTTTGAGTACCAACTATTTGAACAAAAACTGTCTACTGAATTTTACACCAACTTTTTATAGGTTTTGGTTTCCAGGGAAAAGGCTTTCCTACTGTATATCTTGATATCTCCTAATTTTTCTAAATATAAGAAATGTATTCTCTCCTGTGGATAGGAAAGTGATACTAGCTCTACTTTACAGCTGGGAATTTGAAAGTTCTGTGATTCTTTAAATGACACCTTCAGAGCTTTTGTGAAAGCAAATCTCCTAAATCCTGGCCAGAGCTCTTAATGTTGGTATATCCTTTCTTGGAAACAAACACTCAATTTCTAATTACATGTCTGCTGTCACCAGCACAGTGAGTTAATTTCAAATCCTCTTTATAACCTTAATATCTTATTAAGACAATGTAATGTTCAAGGAACTTAGAAATTGGCAGACCAAAAACATTTTGCATAAGCGAGTTGGAAAATATTGTGATAAAAATAATATTAATCCATCTGGAGAAAAGATGTCCTCGCTGGTGAATCATTTATCAACAAAGTCACTTTGTTATGTGCATGCTTCAGATGTGCATGTAACAGAAGCAACTGTTCCTTATTTTGAAGGGTGACCGGATGTGTTTATGTGCTCAAATGGTTCAACTTGTATTTCAGCAAAACAGGAATCGTTCTGCTACACAGAGCTGTTTTGCAGACTAGAATTTCAGGCTTATGATGCTTTAGAAATACCAATGAAAATTACCTTAAAACAATGGAAATACTTTCATTTTTACAGCATCTTTTGTCTGATGTCAAACATCTGTTTAGAGAGTAAGGTTGTATAGAAAGATTGCAGTATAGAAAATAGAAGAATGACTTGGCTCCATTTGGTTCCATTCATTTTGTTCTACTTTGGTTTAATTTCCTTCAATGGCAACTAATATTTCTAACATGTCTATTCTAGTAGTTCTAAAAAGAGCTATTACCAAAAGGATTCTATGATCCCTGGGGAAGGTGGGAGTTCCACTTCTTCTCCATGATGTCACTTCCTCTGCAGTTGTTTTACTGAAAATCATTTCTGAGGGTAATCATTTGGAGCAGGGGAACTTTTCATCCTAGGTAGTTGTGTTCTTTAGTCACTGTTTTTAGCCAAATGAAAATTATTCTAACTGTAGGTTTCTTCAACATCTATCAACAGATTGCAAAGTACTTAAGTTATTTGGCAATGTTACCTTAAATTTGGTGACAATAAGAACCTGGTAGAATAAACAGTGGTTATGTGTACTCTTCAGTGCCCTGTGTTTTGCAAAGGACAGGTCAGATTACTGACTAGTGTATTTCCTTGCCTGATGTTCTGCTGAATTGAAAGAAAAGAAGCAAATAATTCTACAGACCTTAGTCTCCCTGTTCAGACCATGTTATCTGTTACATCTAATGGAGAAGCTCAGTGGATCCTGAGGTCATAGCCAATGAGGCAGCATTGAGGAGAATGCAAGGGAAAATGGGTGTCTTTGTTGTCCATTCTGTTAGCCCAGAACCATTTGCTAATTGTACAAAGCACGGTTACTGTCTGTATTTTTTTTTTGTCTCCCCTTGAGGCTCACTGAAGTGTAATTTTATGTAAAGATGATGGAAAGATTGTTGAAGCCGAATTAGGAATCTCAGAATGTAAAGACTTATGTTTCTAACTAAAAGTATCCTTACACACTGGAAGTGAAATCGTTTAGCCGATTTGAGGGGCCAGCATAACCATAGGCGCCTAGGCTTAGGAGCCAGAACAAGTGTGTACTGAGGTTTAGACAGAATTGCCTGACATGCAGCCTAGGTTCCCAAGAGGAGCAGGAAGTTTGGATGATGAAAAATAAATTAGTGAAATTTTTCCCCTTAAAATACCCCCAAACAAACAAGTGAAAGAAACCCAAAAGACATTAACATTTTCTGTGGGAAAATGATACTTTGGGTAAACTTCCTGTCAAGAAAATGCAATGAAACCATATATTTTCAACCAAAAATAGCAGCTGAGTCATTACTGTAGTGTGGCATAAGGCAGAGGTCCCAGTAACCAAGTACCTCCACAGTTCATGCTGTTGATTCCCTTGGGCCTATACTGGGAACTGCAGCTAGTTCTTTTTATTTCCCACTCCTCCCCAGTGGAACTTGAATTCTGCTGGGCTGTGTATCCCGTGACAAACCATGGGATAATACAACCAATAATGGGTTGTAATGCAGTCACACAGCAACGTGCGGTCTGAAACATGGGCTGCCTGGAGAATGTGAGCCATGGAGGATCAGAACTTAGGACTGTGAAGATGGGCGCAGAGATTAATACTGACTCAAAAGCTGGAAATTAATATTAACTGAAAAGTTGAAAGCTTGTCTTTTCAGACAACTATTTTAAAAATATTTTGGTCTGAAACAAGTTTTTTAATATAGCTATTAATTTTCATTCTGAAAAAAGAGTGTCAGACTATTCTATGACATGGAGATTTCATATTTGATCGGCCCAATTTGGGGATAAAGAAGGAAAGAAAAATTAATAAAAAGACCACTGTTTTTCCTTGAGAAAAAGAAAGTTGTATTCTCTGAGAGACCCTAGTTTCCCTTTAGCACCTGCTGACCAACTTCTCTGTTCTCTTTGTCTTGCTAATGCACTCAAGTGCCTGATCTACAAGAGGAAACCAAAAAAAGTCTAACCTTGATTTCCTCCTGAACTTTGATTCCTACCTCAGCAAATTCAGTCACTTAAAGCACTCATACTCCTGTCTGAACCCAAGGAGCAAAGTGAGCAGGGGAAGGACCGGTTGGATTTTACTTTATCCACAGAGATTTAAACATTTTCTACAGTAAGTAACTATTTTAATGTTTTCAGTAATATTCAGGTTGTCTGAGAATAATAAAGTCTTACCCATATGCAACTGCAGGTCAGTCAGCAATAGTGCCATCTTGCCTTTGCTGCTCAACTAGTGATTTTGACCTTGGTATGAATGGATCATTCACTCAAGTGATGAGAGTTAATTTAGCCTTCATAATAGCCCAGAGCTCAACCTTTTCAGAGCTGCGATTGTTTCAGTGATGCCAAATTATATGCAATCACTGAGTAATATGAACAGTGATCCACTGCTGTGTCTTTGGATGTAGGCCACCAAAATTGTTCTCTTCATACTGGTAGGAAGCAGGCTAAAAATTCATTCAGTGCTGCACGTTGTGGAGTGCACGAGCCGTGTTACTGCATAAACAGTATACTGGGAGAGAATTAAGTTTGGTGAATTTTACTCCTTTTTTTTGTTCTATAGATCTTTTCTCCTTTGAGGGAACTATATGGGTTCCATTTAATGGAAATTCTTTCTCTTGGATTCACAAGCTTTTGTATCCTATTGTTAGAGCTTGGGGAGAAAGGCACAATTGAAGACAAGCATAAAAAATGAGTTATTTTCATCTGTCTCAGTAAATTCACATAAGGTGTGAAGTAGGGCTTTTTATTCAAAGGAGACTGGGTGAAAAGAGCAGAACACCAAAGGTTTTATTCATAACAAACCTGTGTTCTGAGCAGGCAGATCACAGTGTGTTTTACAGGACTGAGGTCTTTCACAGTGTAACTCGTGTAGCTCAGAGCCTGGGGTTAGGATAGAGGTTGTTCTGTCCTCCCAGGTGCTGAGCTGTAGTCACCTGGCCTGCCCAGGTTCCAGGTCTGTGTGTTTTGCATTTTGCCAGGAAACAGGTTCAGCAAGAAGATCTTCAGAAGCACCACGACAGAGTCTGTGATGTTATTCACACTTACTAATGATTTTTTTTAAATTGCTCCTTTAAGATGTTAGAGGAGGTAGTATTTGTGTTAGGTAGAATAATGGTGAATTTAGAAGGAACTCTGCAACATTTTTTTCAGAAAAAATTATTGAAGTGGCAGCAACATGTGAAAATAAACTACTAAATCAGTTAAAAGAATTTATTTGCTAGATATTTGAGACTATGCTGAGGATGTTGAAATCTTCAAGGTTATAGAAGGATGGTTGGAAATCATCTGAAAGTCTGTAATTCCAAGTAGGTACGCAAACCTGTTATGCACAAAATGTATAAAAATGGTAATTTTAAACAAAGGCATAAGTCTTATGGTATAAACCACTAAAGTTTCACAGATTGGACTTATAAAATGTAAATGCCAAAATCTAGTGATCTCTAGAAAAAATAACACTACTTGCTACTATATCAATCTACTAAGGATGCATGTTTTCTTTCATCAGTGCAAACAAATGAAAGAAATCCCTGTTGCAAAGGTGGGATTCTGCATGAACCAGCTTTTCAAAATCTGTGCCTAAATATCTTTGACAGGCTCTGTCAGAAAGATTTGTCTTGCAATCATTTAAAAAGCATATATATGCTTACTGTTATTTCATTGCGAGTGTTATTTAGAAGGACTGTTCTGGGGTCCCCTTCCCTCCACCCTCCCCCCAGAAAAATTCAAAAAAACCTATTGTTTTTGTTCAGAAGCATCACTTTTTAAATTAAGATGTCCAGATTCCTGGGAATAAATCTAATTCATAATGACTGCCAGTGGCTTCTAGGGCCACCAAGACAGGCACTCTGGGCCACCTCCTCAGTGTCACCATTCCTATCAGGATGGGGAATTACACAGCAGCCTGATGAAGGAAGCTGTTCAGGGATCCTGCTTTTCATGTTCCTCTGGCACAAGGAAGCCATCATGACCAAGGCAATCAGGCCCCAGAGAGTTGTTGTTTCCCTCTCCTCCCCAGCCCCTGCATTTCCTGTAGTAAACATAAAGTATATTGTGACTGGTTTGGAAGCAGAGTTTTGAAGTACATGTGTGATACTTTAAACATCTCTAGTAGCTTTCTCACGTGTGCAGTTACAGAGTAGCATTCCAAGTGCAGTATCAAACTAGTATTTATCTGTTCTAAAATAGTTCTGGGAACCAGCAGAAAAGTGTATTTTTGTAATTCAGGAGTAAAATTAAAATTGTAAGAAAACAATACCATTATTAGTTTGCAGAAGTTATTTGCTTTGATTAAAAGCACCAATAAATGTGTCTTGGTTCTATAACTGCTCCATTTAGCACTTGACATATAATAGGTTTTTTTCCCCACAGTGTAATATCTCCATTGAAATATAATTATTTTGCAGATTGCTCAACTGAATGCCCTTATAAACATGCTGTTAAGGGAACTCACCCCTGGTGATCATCAGAACATCATGACAATATGCACAATTGATGTACATGCGAGGGATGTTGTAGCCACGGTTATAGCACAGAAGGTAATTTGTTGCAGAGCAATTACACTAATGCATTTTTAAAAGCATAAAATAAAGAATAATTTCATTTGTTGAAAAGATATTCTGGTGGCTTATGTATGGCAGTGACAGAATATTTTGATTAAATCAATTTTTGTCCCTTTATGTTTTTTGCTTTAGGTTTAGCTAATTACATTTACCAGTTAAAGAATTCACATTTAAAAATATATAGATATTTTGTCCAAATATTTTAAAATGTCCATTAAAAACGTATGCTGTAATGTGACAGCAGGTTTCTCATTAATTTGCCTCCCATTACTGATCTTTTCACAACTAATATAAATCTCACACTTATTGGAGGTAGCTAGAAAGCTTAATCTATACAAAATATAAGACAGCAATTGTTTCCAGATAGCTTTTGAGGTTTTTCTATAAACAGGTTTTATTTCCCTATCAATTTCTAAGGTGGGGTCTGTACTGCTAACCCTTTCCATGCCTGTCTTTTGCGCTGCTGGTACCTATTTATAGTAATTTGCTAGTCCATCTCCAGACTGTGAGCACTCAGGAAGGAGGTGGTGAGAGGCACCATGCAATGTCAGCTCCCTTATGTGTGGTTAGGCAGGTGAGAGAGAGCTGTTCCACCCTCCACTCCTCCTGCCTGCAGCCAGCTGACCTCCAAAGGGGCACAGAGCTCCCAGTTTGAACAAGCAGCTTCATTCCAGAGTCAGACACCTAGAGCTTTTCTCTTTATTCACAAGGAGTAACAAAGGGGAAGAGAAAAACTGTGTAGGCATGAAAGGTGTGTGTAGTGCACATGTGTTCATCCATCCTCTATAGCCTGTCATCCTTCTATGCATCTGTTGCATTTGAACATTTGCTTGCTGTAAAATTCACCTTTTCACAACACATAGCTGCCAAGACCAAGGATTGTGCTGCTTCTCTGCGCTCCCAAACACCCTCCTATACCCACAATTGTAAGTAGTTCATTATTTTGCTTTATTATAAATCATAATTTTGCTGCAGACCAGACACAGTATTTAGGTTTCTTGGAAATCCAGTCTTTACATAAGTGGCATAAATAAATAGTTCAAGATGAAGGCCACAGTGAACTTCTGAAAGTAAAATTGTTTTACTTGAAAGAATGAAATGGAAAAAAAATCACAGTAAATTATTTTAGTATGTCATGAAACCTTGTCCAGGGCAAAATAGTCTTTTAGCCTTTTTAACCGGTATTCTGTAAAACTGAGGGGGGATAAAAGCAAAGCCAAAAGCAACATGAGCAACAAAAAAATCCCTCAACACTCTTACAGTTGCTGAACAAAATCCATTCTACTGAGCATAATCACTTTGTTGTGGTGTGATGCATAATAGCAGTTGCATCGAAAATTTGCAGCAATTTAAAATATTCTTTTCACTGAAATTGTTTATCCACATTGCCAAAGCCTTTAAGGAAGTACTGATGTTTTTCATATTGTCAGGAGCAGCTGTTTCTATGTGCTATGGCTGTCTAACTGCTAACTAGGCAGATGGCACACAGTAGCTGAGGTGTGTCTGTTGTGTACAGGATCAACTTTTCTGGCTTATGGGAAGCACAGCTGCCATGCTATTATGATGATGATGATCCTTATGTATTTCAGACATTGGAGGCCTTATATAGAGCTGCATGCTTTGAAGGGGTGATTAGGGTCTTTAGTACACTGAATAAGTACTTAAATAATCAAACTGACAAGCTGTGTGGAAATATGGAACCGCTATTAATGAGAATTTTGGGTAGGGATCAGGGGACTCTGTAAAAACCAAGTAAAAGTATTTGCCACAGACAGAAACATCTCAATATGATAGAGCATCTTAATATCAGTATAAATTCAGTATCAACTAGAGAAAAATACATTTATGAATGAATAAATGTGTTTTGCATCATTAAATCTGGTCAGTTATTCAAAGAACATGCTGTAGAAAATACTGGATGGTGAAAACTAGACAAGGCCTAAGATTTTTGTCTCAGTTGTCAGAAACTTCATCCATAGAATATTGGAAGCAGCAACACTTCTTTTCCTGCGTCTAGCTTGTAGTAATTAATATATTAATATCTACTCTTTTTTTTCTTCAGAAAAGCTACTTCCTTAACATTCTTGGGCACTGGGGTAGCATAAGAGAGCCAGAGGTGATAGTAAGATGTGTCTGGGGCTTAAGGAAGCAATGAAGTGATGACCAGATGCTGCGTTTCCTGTTGATTTAAGGCATTAGTTCATTAGACCACTAATCAAAACCATGTGCTCTGCTAACAAACCATTTCATCACCTGAGTGCTGGAGCATGCACATACTGTTTCCAGCTAACTGGGACCTG
The DNA here is from genome assembly GCF_047830755.1 of Zonotrichia albicollis. Classification (NCBI taxonomy): domain Eukaryota; kingdom Metazoa; phylum Chordata; class Aves; order Passeriformes; family Passerellidae; genus Zonotrichia; species Zonotrichia albicollis. The sequence continues at coordinate 25,956,572 of NC_133828.1, forward strand.
ATCCAGGGCAAGGCAAAGTCTACCACCAATTGATGCCAACAAGAGAAAAGGTTGTCTGAAAATAGTTGTCCTTATTATTTTTTGTGTCTTCACATAGCTCAGCTGAAAATATTTTAGCCAGAAATATTGAATAATGGTATATTTTCTGTATCTTGTTAGGGGAGTTTATGTTCCATAAAGTATCCCTCCTTGTAACAAAATTTAAAAATTAAAATAATTAGGAGCCCATCAGGTTGATGTGCATAAATGTTTGTTTTTCAGAAATCCCATTGCTAACCTTTGTTCTCTAAAGAAGGATGTCAAAGTATATTGAGAGGCATTGATTCACCATTTTAGTCCTGAGTTAAGAGCGACAGACTGGGTAATATCACCTCAATAGTGCTTATGCTGACCACTACTGTGTGTAAAGCAAAAATGTCCAACTTCAAAGCTTACAGTAAGGCTTGTTCTTGATGGCAGTGTAAACAACCTAAGAAAATCATATTCTGCAGTTGCTTCTAAAGTGCTACAACCCTAAAAGCATGAACAAATATAACATAAAACTGTGAAACATGTTTGTTTCTTCAGCTTAATGCAATGCTATCACTCTCCAAGTATAATTTTGTAAGTTTGGAAATAGTTATAAGAGCAATACCTTCCTTGCATGTGACAACAACAGCTGATGAGAAAAGCAGGGAAGTTTGATCACTTAGATTTCACCAACTGGGAAGAGGGAGCTATCAATTCTCTTAGTAAAGCTGTGGGATCAATCTGTTGGAGAGGTGTAAAAGAAAAAAAAAGGAGGGTGACTCATGGAGTGGAAAGTGGAAAGAGAAAGCATCTTGATCAGGAAAGGACAAAAGAAATAGTCTGATTCCTCAGAAGCCAATGGAGGCAGGCCTGCAAGCAAAGTACAAGGTGAGCAGTTTACAGCAATAACAAGAAATACTGCAGGGTTAGAGGATCATGCAGAGATGGTCACAGAAGAAAGCAGAAGTACTGCAGTGCTAAGGGAAAAGGTTTTTACAAAGTCACAGATATCAGAAAGCACATGCAAGACAATCACAAAGGTGAAGAAGATGAAGATCAAGGGTGGAGAAGAGGACTAATGAACCTGGGAGATTTAGGACGAGCAAGGAGAAACACTGGTGCCTGCTGCACAGTAGATGAAAGTAGAGAGATTGATAAATTGAAGGGATTTCTTCAAGCAGGTGAAAAATATCACTGGGTAGGAAGTGAAGAAATCTGTCTTGATTGAGACCATAAAAATCTGGTGAGGCAAAATGAAAGGACAGGAATAGGTGAGTGTTCTTCAAGAGCATTTACATATGGCAAGAAAAGAGAAGAAATTCCTACTTTATTTTTTGAGGTAGTGCTGGCATATGGTTCTTTCAGGGTAGGATGATATTGTGGTTGGACAGTTGGGGAAGCAGCACTATGGATAGAATTATGGAAACATCAAATGAAAGATGATGTATGCACGGTGGAATTTACTCTTGGAGCATCACAATCAAAATTATACTCTTCTTATTGCCTATGTTCAGTTTTACATACCTGACTCTGGGAGACAGTTTAGGGTAAAAAAAAGCTGAACAGCCAACCAAATCAACAAAGATCTTGCAAATTCAGCTGGGGTGATTTATTGGTTTTTTTAAGGAAACCATGTATTTTGGAATGAAACCTGCTCTGTGAGTAGCTGCAGTGCTTTCTTTGGGTTCAAACTACCAGTGTGTGTCAGGCTTTGCTCAGGTAGCCTTCATGCTTCCTGCTGGGGCATATGGGCCATGATCAAAGGTGTCAGCTCACCCTTCCCTAGTGCTGCTTTGTGTTTCAGTAGTAGTTTCTGGTCTGGCTTTTTCTTCCCCCCCATAGGTAGAACTTGCAGACATGGTAGGTACAGTAAGTCCTAGGCACAAAGAATATGTATCATGCAATTTTGGCTGACATAGTATTTTTCAGTTGATCAAGGTATTTTTCTGCAGAAATCTCAGAAATGTTGACTGCACTTGTGTGCAGTCAGTGTTACTAGAGTAATTCTGAAGAAAAATTTGCCCTGAGCACTCAGATTAAAAATGTGGCACAAAGCTTGAACCAGGTCTAACCTGGTAGGATTGAACACTGCATTTCATTGAGACAGAAGAATTTTTATATTGAAAGAAGAAACTGAAAAGAATCTTCTCACTGTGTCATATTTTACTGCTTACTACTGCTACAGTGTCAGTCATAATTGTTACTCCAAATTCATAATCTAAAATAACAAACCATAGGAAAGAATAGGCTTTGACAGAAAAAAAATTGTTTCAAGTCATATCTCAGTACCCTTTCTCCTTTTTTGCTTTGTTTCTCAAGCTAAGCAACCAGAAAAGTGAGACAGAAGCACACAGAGTCCATGTACTGTATAAGTATGAACGCAAAGTTTTGTTTTCTCTTGATTTTATTTATTCAGTGCAACAAGGAACATGAAGCCAATGGCAGCAGTGTTCAGGAAATATATGATTGGGATCCTTTGATGGTGAAGTAATAAAATTGGACTGTAGCAGTGCACTTTGCATCATAAGCCTCTCTGTCAAGAAGAAATATTGCTACTCCAGACATGAAAGAGATGTTCTCTGCTTCCAAGTTATACCACACTTTAAAATTTTGTCAAAGTAAAAGGCAAGATAACCATAACAGATATTTTCTTTCTTTACATGCATTGTTTTATGGAACAGATCTCCCTTGAGTTTACTTAGTCAGTTATAGTTTTTACCTTCTAGAGTCGGTAGATTGGCCCTGCCAATACTTGAGTATCTTGTTGATCCGATGTGGTCAGTAGGAGAAAGGAAGAAAATATTTGGGCAGATTAACTCACAGACATGAATTCTTCAAGAGCTGGGCATTAACTAGCATTCCTTGACGTCCATAAATCAATTGAAGAAAGAACTTTATTCTACAGTACACTTGGTGTGAGCTGGCCAGGTGTCATTAGTATCAGAAGCAAGCAGATGAATAACACATTGTGGCTTCACTGGATTTATTCCGTCTGATAACTCCATCTCTTTTTTTTTTATACTGGGGAGCCCAGAACAAGAACATGGCACTGCTATCTTCATCTCACTTCATTTAGTAGTGTCTTATGCCTCTGTATAGTTCTAGTGCTATAAGATTTATTTACCATATAAATATTCACTCTAGTTTCTATCTATGACTACATGTTCTCTGCTTAAATTTGCCCTGCATTTTTATTAAATGGATGTGAGACTTTATAATTTACAAATCATAACAGTTAGTCCTTTCTGCTAAGAAAAACACGTAATAGTCCATCAAGGCAGTTGTTTAATTTTGTTCATAAATTTTTGAAATGAAAACAGTAAAAAAAGGCCAATAATCGCCTTACAAAGCAGCCCTAATGTTGTCATGACTTACATCAAGACAAAACAGGGAAGCCAATTATTGTATTGTATTAAATTCAGAAGAAATGCAACTCCCTTTTTGCAGTAAGACAACAAAGAAAATCTCATCCGCAACAGTGCATATATAAGTTAAGAGTATACATTCCCAATTAATTGCATAAAGAAAAATCTGCAGACAAGGGCAGAATTGTGTATAACACTATACTTCTCTTTTTGCTAGTGATGCACTTCACATAATTCATTCTGATTTTAATTTCGATGATTTTTAAAACAAATTGTTCTCTCTAGGGAAGGGATAGTGATTTATTTTACCATTATTTTTGGTGGTGGAATTATTTTTGTTTGTATAAAATATTGCTCTTGTGCCCTTTAGTCTCTGCTATTATGTGCTCTCCTGTGATCAGGTCTACTTGTCTAGCATATTTCAATATACTATATGTATAGCCATTAAGGGTCTTTTCCAACTGAAATGTTTCTATGATTCTATGCTTGTGTGGATCTCTGGGGTTAGCCTCATAAAGGCAGGCTACTTTCCAATCTCTCTAGAAAAGCCTGTTTCTAAAGTAAATAAGTCCCTTGAAAGACGCAGCAGAGCCCTCTTTAGAAAGGTGACTTCTCACTTTCCACCTCAGTGAATGTAAAAGTATCCCTTTGTCTATCATTGATCAGAAAAGATGAGATGTGCCATTGGAGTTTTTCTGCTGACAGGGTTATCCTTCTAACATGTGTACCAATAAAAGTGCCTATAGTGCTTCCTAAAATCTTTGTGAATCAAATGGACTATGTTTGAAACACTCCACAGAAAAGTCTATCTTGTTGTTCTGGGCCCTCATCACTGCAGCTGGCTTTTTTTCTTTTTTATTATTGCTAGTTTGAAGTATCTATAAAGGTTTATGGCAAACTGGAGTACAGGAATGCTTTTATGAACTCAGTTGCATCTCTGTAGATTTGCTTTCTGTTGTGGTACTTTGAGTTAAGACGCTGCAGGATGGGGTTTGGCCAAAGAAAAAGTTAAATTAGCAATAAAGTGATTTTTCAAGCTTATTTTTCTGTTATCCTATGGCATAGTAACCTTTTTTTTTTATTTTTTTGAGGGAGACTGCTGAATTGGAAATAGCAGGTTTCCATAGTAGTAAATCCAGGGGAAAAAAGGGAAAGAAATTAAAAGGAAAAAAAGAGTCTTCTAGAAAATATCAAATCTCTCTTTTTGGTGGAAACAAAACCCCCTCTTCTCCTCTCCCCCCTGCTTTTTTTTTAATGGATTATAGCACTGGGCCTTAAGGTACTCTCAATAAGAAACAGACAAAGGCTAGAGCTGAAGGTCAAGAAACTGGCATGAAGACAGTTTGGTAGATAGATCTGAGATAATTGAAACTTTAAGATATAATGGCACATTCCATTGCAAAACAGGCTACAGAAAACGGTAAGGGAACTAAAACGATTAAGAATTAAGGCTATATGAGACTGTGTGGCAGAGACAAATTTTTATCTTAAAAAAAACCCTGATTACTTTCTTCCCCTAGAAGTACCTGAAATATAGGGATGAAAGATGGTATAAAATAGTACAGCATTGCTGGCTTATTAGAGCTTTTTTTTCTGACTATCCCAAGAGAGATTTACCACAATTTTTCCTGTGTGTATATGCTAAACTCAGGTTTCAATACCTTCCTCATTTTATTGAATCATGAAATAATATAGGCCTCCTTTTTTGAAAACTTCTTGGTATAAAATCAGTCTTACATGCTTATCAAATTCTGAAACATTTATGGTTTTTTAGTCTCGGGCAAGAAAATATTTATTGATCTGTGAACTACTAATGGGATTTTCTTAATCTTATCTTGTTTATTGCTAGCATTAACAACTTGTTTCCTATGCATTTTTAAGTCTGAAAATGTCCAAGTCCAAAGAATGCTATAAAACACTTCTATTGCTTATAGATATGTTATTAATTTGCCACTGACATTAAGCCACTCGTGTGTTGATTGATCTATGGATTAGGCACAAATTCTCATCATCAAGAACACAGTAAGAGGATGGTGCCAGTACAACTGTCTCACATGTTCATATTTCTTTTTCTTCCTGCAGAGCTTATACAATGATGATTTCAGACCTTTGTGTGAAATGGTGTTGACATCAGAACAGCTGCAAATTCAAGGAGACTCATGAGAAAGGTTATCTATCTCTGCACATTGTATTGTATCTATATGGGTGCTGGAGGAAGAAAATGAGTTTTTTTTGGTAATGCTGCTGCTAGGCAAGTATACTAAAGAATTTGGGGGGCAGGGCAGTATTCATTAGAAATGGACTATAGAGTATTCTCAGCATATTCAGAAGCAAGAATGTGAGAAATACTCTTAGCATTGTACTTGAATGCCAGCAGAGAAGAGAGAAAGCAGGCAAGTCATTAGAGTACACTCCTGTATAAGCTCAGGTCTTGATTATCTCTTTCCAGTACCTTCAGAGAGTACAGGAGAGAAGGCTGCTAAAAGACCTGTCCTTTCTGAGAGAGCTTGGGTGCATAGTTATATAGATTTACCTGGCCTTTTCCAAAGGGAGAACTGGCACCTCTTCTCTAGTCCCTCTCCTTACTAGTCTTTCCATTCTTCCCTTTTTCTTAACTCTCTGGTTTTGTAAGAGCAATACTTTAAGTCCTTCCTGGTGCAGGGAGTCAAGGATGTCTCTCAGGTGTGAGGGTACTGGGTCTTTGCCCTTGCTTCCTGGCACTGATAACATTCTGAAGTAGCTGTGGACAGTGAGAAGACTCTTCTCAGTTTCATCCTTGTGTACAAAAATTCTTCTGGTCTCAGTGAAATGCAGTGTTCAATCCTACCAGGCTATACTTGGTTCAAGCTTTGTGTCACATTTTTAATCTGAATGCTCAGGGCCAAATTCAGAATAAATCTAATCAGATGCATCTCCTTGCTAAATAAAGCTGTCTTGTTCTTTGTAAGTTTGTAAGTTTGATTTTGATATGAAGCCATTGGCTTTATGACTGCATGAGGGCAAGTTTCTTATGCATGTGGCATTGCCTGATGCTCAGATGAGAACATCATGTCAGACATGTTTAATCATAACAGTGTTTATTTCTTTTACTCAGAATGTACCCTCTTCATGACAAATGTATGTAAATGCTGAGATAAAAATAGCATTTGACAAGATAGTTGGGTATGTTTCATTTTATTAACACATTAGTCAACTTATTCTGCTGAAAGTAATATGTGAGTAGTAGATATGTGTAAGATTAGCATAATTTTTCCAGTCAACATTTGTTCTGTGAGGTTTTTGATTACATTATTTTAATTAAGCAATAAGTCATGACAAGTACAGGATTTTGTGGTGAGTATAGTGCTCCTAACAAGGTATTATAAGGCATGTGGCTGAAAGTCGAATGATTTTAACCATTCAAAATGTGCATTAATAATTCCATGAGACTGAGTAGAGTGCCCTTTGGTTTCTTTTATTAATTATGTATCATTGAACAAGAAAAGCATTTACTGGTTATAGTTACCAGGACCCAGACTCTGCTCTTGGACAGTGAAAAGCTCCATTTGTGTTCTAAAGCCTTCTGTGCTGCCTCTGGAATTCGTTTGCTTATGAAACCACACTGTAACTTTTAAAAGATTGATCATTCGACTATGAAGGAAGCCAAATTATCTGTCTGGAATTGCACAATATGTAGCAGGTGCCCCATGTCAGAAATAATGAAGATAAATGAAATTATAGACTCAAAGAAAGTATATATTTTCTAAACAAAGTCTGCCGGTTAGAGATTGGGAAATTGAAAATGTTTTTTTTCTTTGTACCTGTCCAATGGAAACTGAAGAAGAATCCTGAACCAGAATTGGTTTGTATGTAATTTACTTAGTATCTGATTGCATGAGACTTGAGATATAAAGTAATAAAATGCTGGGGTTAACAAGTTTCTGTTTATTTCAAACAGTCATTACATATTTTTTTTGTACTTCCACTCAAAGATGCAAAGTAGTTTTGATTTCTGTGGCCAGGGTCTCAAAGTAATTGAACATCTTTGTTGTGACTATTATTCTTGAAACAAAAGGACTGAAGTAAACCTAGAGCTTATAGACCTGTGTTGGATTTTGATATTACTTTGTGGATACTTAAATAGGAAAATGCAAATAATAACTTCTGGACCTATGAGCATGAAAAGCCTCACAATTTCATAAAATGTTTCCTTTTTCTTGTTGTTCACTAGTCTCACCTGTTTTTAATAACCATTTAATGAGGTAAATGAAAGATGTCTTCTCCTACTCCCAGAATCCATCCTCTTGTAGGCATGTGATTTTATGATACAAGAATACTGTCCTCCTCCTTCTAGCAGCCTGATCTGAATAACTGAATGGAATACATCTTGAGATAGTCCTGAGGTATCTATTATTCTTTTTCCATGTAACAAATCCCTTTTTTAATGTGTATCTGTCATTAATTAAAATGTTCATATTTTTTAAATTCAGGTCTGTTCAGAGAACAAGCAAAGCGATGAAGTATATTGTTATATTGCCTAACGGATTTACTTATGCTGGATATAAACTGTTTTGGGAGAATTTTCCAGATATTGTGGAGAGCAGGTTGGGCTCCAGAGCTTGGTATGAGAAAGGACCAAGCATTAGCTTGAAATTCCTTACAGAGTCTACAAAGGACTAAAATATTATAATTGACTTGTTCTGGTGTTTCGTTTGTTTGGTTTTGGCTTTTTTTGAGGAGTTGCAACTCCCTTTATCTTTGAACTGTGTATCACCAGAGGTGACATGCTGTATATGACAACAGAGGAAAGTGAACCAGAATATCAATGTCTAGCCCTGTGAGAGACTGAAATCTCCTGCCTGAATATAAGTGGAATGATAAGACAAAAGTGTTTGCTCTTGGAATCCAAATGTGTGTGCTTCAAGTGATAAAAGCCTCCAGAACTACTGCTTGAATCAATCTTTTGCCATTTGTTGACGTCTAAATCCTGTTTACAGAAAACTAGGCTTTGAACACAGTTTGTTTCCTGAATTAACCTTAGTAGTGAGTGGGAAGGTGATTCACTGTTCTTACATACCTAAAGGTAATATGAGTGTGATGAAATAGGGTTAAAAAGTGTCATGAGATTTGATAAGCATTCATACATTTTATCTGACTGGGGGCATTGAACCCATGGAAACATTGGCTTTTACACATCATTTTCTCATTCACAAAATTAAGTAATTACATCCTGGGAGAAATGCACTGGCATTGAATATACAGCATCCAGACTATGCCACTACAGGTAGCAGATTGAGTTTAACTAGCCATATGGATTGTAATTGTCTAAGTATGATTAATTCATAATGTTTCTTAATTTTATGCCTTATATTATGGTTTGTTACTATAATGTCAGTATTTTCTCCTTTTTTTTCGTTTCTTTTTAGTCTAGGTTTTGATGAGAGGCCTCAAGGGAATTTAATCTTATTATGACACTCACTAATGATGTCCTTATATTCTGGGGTCTCATCAATAGCTTGTTCCCCTTTCTGGAAGTTTCATGGAAAAGGGTTCTGAAGTTAGAACAGATGGTGCATCAGTTCATTGCAGAACTCTGTTTTCAGTCAGAGGAAAACTTTATGCTGAAGGTGGAAATAATGGTTTTCTGCTTAGCTTATTGTAAATTCTAAATGGGGTGATTGAAGACTGTAATGATCACTGCTGTTTGATGCCTATGAGTTTCAACAGCTGGCTAATGCCTTTACTAGCCATAACACTAAGAAAAGGCACTGTAGACCTTTCTGCTTCTTTCTTTAAGACAGAATATAGCATGTGTGTGTATATATTTGTAAATACACACAAAGCTTGCATAGGACAGTGTGTGTATATATACTTCGTATATGTAAATCACTGTCTATATTACTATCTGATTTGCACAATACTGAAATGAAATATTACATAATAACATTTCAATGCCAACACCAGGCTTTCTAGTTCTAATACCCAAATTTGATTTCTTCTTTAACAATTGGAATTATTTAAGTTGACCTCCTTGTCTACTCTTGCCTACAGATCCAAGTCATTACCCCAAAGGAAATTAGCCAAATATATCTTTGCTTCTCATGTAGGTTCCAAGAAGAAAGCATTAGAGGGACTGACAGAGATGGTCTTTGTAAAGGAGACTGAAGATCACTTTCTTCAAAGTGATGGGCCTCATTGCCTCAATATTTCCTCTTACTTGACTTTTCAGCAGGTCATTCACTAAATCACCAAAGTCACTAGTCTGTTCTGTCAATGCATTATAATTGGCTTGATGGAATATTGTTAACTGGAATTGTGATTAAAAATTAATGTTTTTATGGGGAAATTAAAAAGTTATTTCTCTACTTATGTTGTTTTGGTTGGTTGTACTTCAATCTAGATAATGAAAACAGTTTAGGAAATTTCATTTTAGAAATGCAGATGGTATTGTCTTAACTTATGCAGCAACTTGGCCTGGTATTGTTGAAACAAATTGCTAAAATCTCTAACAGCATTGTACTTCTGTTGTTTTGTTGTTTTGGTTTTTTTAAACAGTCTGGCTATATTTGCAAAAAAAAAAGTGGACAAACTTACTGAACTCTAGGCATGTGCTGTGAATGCTTTGAATTCAATGGAACTTTAATCAACTTAACTGAGGCTTAAGATGTTATTCTGAATTTGGGCTGAAACACCTAACAAAACAAAATCAGTCCGGTCACTATTTAACATTGTTACTGGGTTTTGCCCCGATGATGTGATGTTTTGTAGTTTTTTACCACAGTTGTCTAGTCAATGAATTATTCAGGCCAGGCTTATAAATTACCTGTTGATAAAAAGAGTGGTCAAAACATTAACTTTTGAAATAACGATGTGGGAATTTAAAATTATTTTTCTGTATTTCTTCATTCTCCTCAAATTAGCAGCATATTTGTAACTAATGCTGCCTAATGTCAGCCACAAGAGGGTATGAAGATATATGCAAGTGATTTATCTACATGATCAGATGGAATAGGAGGAGGCTGATAGTAGCTTGGTGATCAAAGGACAATGTTGTTGACAATAAAAAATCAATCATCACAGAACTGTGATTCCTCTTAGTTGCTATTTTGTTTTTCTTTTTTCTTAGTGTGTGAGTTGCAAGTTATGCATCAATTAATTGACTTAATTTCTGTATAATCAGGTTTTTTATTGGACTGATACTTTTCCTTCTCTTATTTTCCTCACAGGTGTAGTGAAATTCATAACAACAGCCACATATTAAGGTTTGACAAATCAATTTCCTTTGCAGATAACCAGTAATAGTGGCATCAAATGCCCATTCTTCAGTAAAATAAAAACACTCTACCTCTTTCAACATGTTAAGCTCCCTAAACAGACTTTAATGTGATTTATATGTATTGCTGTAACAATCACCAAGAGACATAAAACATAAATCAATACATAGTAAAGCATCTGTGATTTGGTGAGTGGTCTTTCTGTTCAGCATTTTCTACAGTGCTGGTTAGTTATGCCTTTGTGCCTTCCTCAACATGACTGTTTTGTCTTACATGATGACTGCAATGACAGAGGTAATTAGCAGAGCTGCAAATGTTTCTAATTACTTTATATCAGTTTTAGACAATCTTAAGTATTTGGCAAATTGAGCTTGTCTCTCTGAGCTTCTCAATGGAATGGGAAGTAATCAAAGAAGAGTGTCTAAAGTGCTGAGAGCCAGTGCTACAAATGTGAATAAAACAGCAGCCAGCACTGTTTTGAGTAGCTAGATCAGCTGATCATCCATTTGGTACGCCATTCTCAAAAGTGTATTCTCAAAATACCAGACCAAGCTGCAGAACAATGCCATGCTAGACATCTCCTAGTGACTGATGATCCACTAACAGAGCAGATGGGGAAAGAGAATACGGCATTTTGCAGCATGGTAGGGCTTAGTAGGGGTTTTGTACTCCTTGACCTATTGACTGCTTCCCCTTCTATTTTTTTACTTTTTTACCACTGCTTCATGGCTCCAACTTCTGAAAGGCATATGAGGCCTGCTGTCCATCAGGCATACAGCTCACCCTTCTGTCTGCAATACTGTCTTGCTTATTCATGCTTCCTGTTATAGAAACACTAAGACATATTTTGTTTTGCAGGTGCTTCCTGGGGGAAAAAATGGAGGTGTGTTTAACGGTGACTTCTGTGGATTTTCATTTGGCCTAGGATGAAGGAGCTCTAAAGATCAGTTGAGATCTGAGACAAGCTTTTCTCCGTAGGGTATTCATCAGGTCTGCTATGCCAGACCTTGCAGTATGATTGCAAAGCCTCTCTGGTGCATAGGTTTACTATACTGAGTCCTATTAACATGCATGGCTGTGCTATATTTTAAGGTCATAATATTTTATTGAAATTGCAGTACGGATGTCTGTCTTATGTCAGGAAGATATAAGTATTAGGGTAGTTAAGTTCTGTCTTTCTGTGTGCTTAAAACATCTAGATTCCTTTTTAGCTCGTGTCTTGGATAAAAAAAAGAGCACTGCTGCAAAGAGCAGGGCTGGGCAAAAACTGCTTTGAAGGGACTGTATGCACTTCATGATAATGTAAGTTAGAAACATCTGAACATGTCGCATAACACTAGCCCAACCTTGTCTAGAGAAATAAAGTGATCATTTGAGGATTTCCACTTCTATATTATCAGCTCTTTCTGAAGTAGCCTAATCCAAACTTTCCCAAGAAGATAGATAATTCTTATTTGTCTTCTTATTCTTTCTCCTTCTCTGAAATATTCCAGAACAGTTGTTCAGGGTGGTAAATTCTTTATATATATCTGGTGATTTCTTACAGGATTTTTACTGCTGCAGGGATGTTTGCAAAATAAATTCCTGTGTCAGGTTATTGTTTATATTTAGTTTTAAAATCTTGTGACTCTAATTTCTTACAACTAGAGGCACTGTCAACTGTGACACACTGTTTCACAGAATCACAGAATATATTGAGTTGGAAGAGGCCCACAAGGATCGAGTCCAGCTCCTGGCCCTGCACAGGACCATCCCCAAGAGTCACACCATATGCCCGAAACGGGGCAAAGTCAGGTAAAAGAAATAATATTTTCAAATACAATTGGTACATTTTGCAAATACTTTTGGTTGGGTATTTTGGCTGTTGTTGGGTTTGGGTTTTGGGAGATTTTTGTAGATTAGATAAGGTATAATGTTACCTATATTTCAATGTCTTATCTTCTAATTTATTTTTAGAGGATATATTTTCCTTCTTTGTTTCTATGCATTTTCTCTGTATTTCATATAGGCTTTGCTTTGTTTACTTTATTGTTCTACTTATTTTTTATCCTTTGTTTGTTACACCAAACCCTTTTAAACCAATACCAGCAACAGAGAAATTCTATTAGACTATATTTCAGTTCAAGTTCAATGCAAATCTTCAAAATTTTGAATTGCTTCTTTTTCTACTTAGATTTTCTGCATATGAAATTATCAGAAGTCAGGAACTTATTTCCAACTTATAGCCAGGTAAAGAGAAAAATGTAGCTATGCTGTGGCATTGTCCTTGTCATTAGAGGCTAAAGCTGCAGCATAAGAACTACAATAACTTGAAGTTAATGTCATTTTGAAGTGACATTAGCCTTAAGACTCTGAATACTGTGAATATTTGGTATTTCTTCACCCTTCAGTGGAGGAGTTGGAAGTCCCTAAGATATCTTCAAATAAAATAGGATAAATGAATGACTAACATATTACATAGCTATGGCTAAAGGAAATCAACTTTCAAAGTTCAGCTGGAAGTTTTCAACATAGTGCAAAAAATTTGTTTTCAACAAGTGTAAAAAAACTTAAGTCTGTCACAGTCCATGACAACCCAAAATAAATTGTGCTTAGTGGAGCTATTGACCATATTCAACTGAATCAGTGAACTGTCATGGACAATAATGAGGTCAGTGAATTGTTACTATTACTTCTGTATTACCATTACTTCTGTGCAGCGTACACTTTACATCCATTTCAGAAATGCCTTTAATAATATTGGTGTAATCATTATAAGTGTAATCAAAGTAAGTATAATCATGATCACACTGTAATACATGAATAACCACACATACAAAAATGATACATGTTATACTATATAAGCAATTATCAAATACAGAGCAATCAAATTCATAGCTCAAAAACCATCACTTGTATGGTAGATCTCAAAATGGGAATTCTTCTCTCTCTACATGTATGTTTGGTGTTTTCTGTGAGGTGCCTGTCATTTTAACAAAAGTGACATGCAGAGTAAAGTGGAAAGGTCCTGTTTCAACCTGGGAAGAGGGTGGGGCAGACAGATGAATTGTTCCGTATTTTCTATGAAATCTTAATTGATTAGACGATCACCTTTATTCACCACAGAAAGACTTCTTTCTTTATGATGGATACAACAGCAGGAGAGCAAACTGTTGGAATTGATATACTTTGTTGCTTATCTGAAAGGAGATTTTTTGCCCTAATTTTGCACAATAGTAGAAACTTCCTTTAAATCCCATTTTCCTAACCAGCGCCTAGAATAGCTCTTGTTGTTAGATTCTAAGGACTCTATTGTGGCTTTTAAGCCAGAGCCCGCAGTAGGGGTTGTGGAGGGATGCACCGCCCCCAAGAAACTCCTAGAGGGTTTGTACTTGAGGACAAATCTGATGATAGAATTTAAAAATGGAACAGACCATTGTAGATCATCCAGTCCTCCTATCTGCCAGCACAGGATTTTCCCTCCCAGATATTCTTAATGCATTGTTCAATGTAAAAGTCTCAACTCTGGGAGTTTCCAAAGCTTTGCTTGGAAAATTTTTGCCTTCTTTTTTCCCTCAGAAGTAGGAGGACACAGCAGCAGCCATGACCATGTCTTTTAATATATATCAGTGTGTACTTTGGACTGGTTTCTGCCTGCTGGCTGGTGTGAATAGGGGGCAGATGGATACGACATTTCTCTTTACTGTCTCCAGATGACTTAAAAATACCACGTGATCCCTATGCCCTAGGAGGAGATTTGGAACTGCCTTAAATCATCACCTGTCCTTTAATGAATGTCTCAGATTTTGTAAAGTGTGATCTAAAGTGTAATTGCTCAGTTCTGTAACGTGATGCAGTTAATTTGAGTTTCAGTCAGAAAATGTTGTCCTAATTTTCTGGGTGGTGATTACTCTGCCAACCAGTGAAATTGGCTTGAATGTTCCAGTGCATTTTGTTTACTGTTTAAAGGCTGAAAACTCCAGTGTATTATTTCTTTCTTGGAGAATAATAATAGTGCATTCTTCAATCTTCAGTGTTGATACACCCAGCTTCCAGGAGGATTTTGAGATATTTCAATTATCAGATATTTCACAGTGCTTTTTTTAAGGGCTGTTGGAAAGCAGACACTGAATTTTCAGAAGTTATGCAAGTCTTACATGTGGAGATGAACCTCCAATCCTGCAAAAAATATCTTGTGTTTAATGCTGTTATATGTGAGCAATACTGTCAGACTTATAAATAGCAACTCAGAGCTTGATGAATCAATGGGATAAACATATAGTGCTGAATTATCTTGGCATTTACACATCAGGCAGTGTTTATGAAGTCTCCAGTGTCTTTGGATTAATGTAATAAGTAGTGTAAATAGGACTGTTTTGTAGGGAGGTATGTGGGAAGTCAGTGTTGTACAAAATCTGCCAGTACTGACTATAATTGTCAGAGAAAATCCTGAAGGCATCATGAAGATTAAATTTCCATTGGTGTATGTACCATTGTTCTTTGAGAATCAGTAAAAGAAACAATATGTTTTAACCCAAGTGATTGGAGATTTATATTGAGCAAACACAATTTAAAAGGCTTTTCCACTTTCAAAAGAACGTTTTTAAGCTCAACTTGTCCGCGCATTCTTAAGTGGGGAAAAAAATTTCTCTAACAAAATACTAGCAAAGAAAATCTTTAGAGGCAGAGAGAAGTTTACCTGTAGAAAAAGCAGAAGGGATAGAAGCAGATGAAAAGCCACTGAAAATGAGAAGTGGCCCATTTCCTTGATCTCATGATATATAAGTAGACCTGAGAAATTATCAAAATGCTTTCATTAATGCATATTTTGTGAGATATACAGAGCATAATTGTTCAGTTGATAACATTGTAGTGTTTTGCAGGGAAAAAAAATTTGGTTTCAGTTGGACAGTATGAATCCTGTTCAATTGAACATTGCAACTACTTAGTAACGTGCAGGCGGCCAGGACAATGAGTTCTTGCTTTTTTTGGTGAAGTTCTGTCTGCACCAAGTAAGGAAAGTATTTCAGTAAGACTTCCAGAGATTGAAATGAGCCATTTTTGAGCAGCATATTTATTTGCAGTATCCAGATGTGACACTGCCTATGTGAATACATTTGACTCAGGCTGGAGTTCATAAGTAAAATTACCAGATTAATCAAAGCATCAGGCCAGTTTGCCACAAAAGAAATGTTTAATTTTATATGCTAAGGTATTTTCCATATTAAAGCTACAGACAGACTTAAGGTAGGAAGCCAGATTTCAATATCTAAAGTTCTTTGTCAGTTTAATTAGCTGTTGTCTGGCTTTCTAATCGTTTCAGAATCTGATTTTACATATTAGAGTTTGATGGTTGTGGTGCCTAGGAGGAACTACAAAAGAGTACCTCTTCCAAAAATCAGATGAATTTTAGAGCTATTCCTAAAGGCATTTTCCATCTACATTATTGTCCCGCTTTATTTTGTGCTGCTTTCAGTTTCCAGGTAGAAAAAAATACATGGAGTGTTGTATAATTCTTGGACGTAATTTCTCTTCAAAACCCCTCTTAGACTTTATGCCTTTCCACTTCTGAGTAAGTGGCAAAGACTTAATAGATGTCCTGGTCAGGGTGTAAAGATAAGGATGCATTTCCATTTCTGTGAAATGGCAGCAGACAGGATGATTCTTTACCTGTGTATTACACAGTTTGCTTATAGTTTGTTTATTCTTTGCCAAATATTATGAAGACTGCCTGTACCTAGATTTCCCAGCAGTTCCTTCACTACATTTTGCACACTTCTATTCACCCCTGCAGTGACCTCATGGGCTTTCTGCCATCTGCCATTATTCCTTTATTCTAATGTATGGTGCAGACTCACGTAATTTATGACTTTGCCTGATATTTAGTAGATAGACAGGATTATTGCCCACAGATGGCTGTGGTTCACAGCCAGAGGCATCTTCACAGAACTAGTGGGAAGAGATTTATTCATGTTACCATGTGACTTCTACTGTAAGCTAATTTTAGCTCTGGGTTTCTCTTGATAAGTTAAAATGAAACAAGAACTCTGGGTAAAATTTATTATTGCCTCAAGTGATGCAGTTTCATTGATTTCTTTTGAGTCATACCTGTATGTCAGGTGGGAAATTAGCTGTTCATTTTTCTCCATTAGTAAAATAAAATCTCTGAGAGTATATTTTAACTATAATGCCTGTGTGCAGTTACAAATACTTCTGGTCTTTAAGCTGCACCTTTGGAGCAGAAACAACAGAAAGGATTTATAAAGTCCTACAGTTGTTGCCAGTAGATGACATTGTCTGCCAGCTTTACATTTTCTCTGCTTCTTTTTATGGGCCACTGGAGTCATATATTCTGTCATTCTCAGTGTGAGACTCGGAACATTTCTTTGGCAAAGTCAGGGAGACTGGCGTGTTGAAAGTGAGCCAACACAGTCAGGTGGTTTCATTTGTACTTGATTTTGAGACTAGTTCTTGCAGCAGATAGCACATGAAAATTGTATAGTATCTTTTTTGTGTGTTTGTTTCATTGCTGATGAAATAGTTGCTGCTGAGAATTTAAGAAATCTAATTAGTAATAAATATTCTGAGTTGAATCAGTGGCTTTTCCAATATCTGCAAATTCTGTTCAGTATAGTGCAGCCTTAAATGAGTCTATGTTATAACATTGCAACTACCAGTATGCAAATTAAAGTGCCTACATGTTTTCTTGCTGTAGACTGAAGCAGAAATTCCGAGCCTCCAGGTTGTAATCTATAGGGCGTTTATAAGCAGTTGGGCTTGAGGGGAATGGTGCTTGAAACAAAAGCCATCTGGAATACACATTTAAGATTCTGCTATGGGAGAGCTAGGAACAGAAGAAGTCATAGGAAAATGCTGCATTCTCACCCTGCAAGGTGCTAAGCATCCTTTCCATTTCACTAGGAAGTCAGTGGGAATCAGGAGCACTCAGCGCTTTCAGCTTCATGTACTTCAGGAATGCCATATGTAGTTAAATATGTTAAACCAAAAGGTGACGTAAGTAAATATGCTAGGTGAGGTTCTGCCAGCAGAGTTATTGATGACAGCATCAATATAAGTTGCCACTATTCGTCATTACTGCTTTTGTTATGACAAAGAGGACATAGGCAGTATTTTTAAAGTTTTGCTTTTCTATGTTGAAACTAATCTGGACTGACACTTGTAAAGAGCACATCTGATCATACTTTCTGACATCTATGTTCCCTCTGTTTTGATAGAGCAACTTTTAAGCCATTGCACTCATTTCTCAAGATGGGACAGTATGGGTAAGAGTAAGAACAGAATTTCCATTCTACTCCTCACTTTGCAGCCTAGTTTTCAGACATGCTTGTTATGGATGAGAGAACAGAAAGGTAAAGGATGCATGTTTACATGTGGAGCATTTGCAGTTGTTTGCTTTGATAGTATGAACTCAACACTGATTTTGTCCTTCTGTGGTCCTTAAAGTTGAGCTGGTATAGAAAAGAATGCAGTACATGTCCCACTGGAGACTATAAAGGCTGTGTAGGTGGGTCAGCACATCTGAGTTTGCTGTTTCAGGTGCAACACCTGCGGGATTTAACCCTGTGGAGAACTATCTCCCCAGCCTTTACTAAAGACATTTCTAGAAGGCACAGGCTAATTTCAGATTTGACATGTCAAGACACAGAGAAAAGTCATTGACACAGCAGGTGCATTTAAATATGACTGTCTAATTATACAGTGATCAAGTTTGCTCCCAAGAAACTAAATGTAGAGTGTCATGGCAAACATGGTATCTGCCTGTCATGCTGTTAAAAGGAAAAGCAGTATTTGGCAGTAAGGCATGTTTCATGTATGAAACCATAAAAATTATAGTGTGATAAACATCTGATTGTACCCGTTCTTAATCTGTGCTGGTTTTAGTTGGGGTGGAGTTAATGTTTGTCACAGTAGCTGGTACGTAGTTATGTTTTGGGGTTGTGCTAAACACAGAGTTGATAATATAGTGATGCTTTTGTTACTGCTGAGCAGGATTTCGATAGGGCCAAGGCCTTTTCTGCTTTTTGTACTGCCCCAGTGGAGTGAGGACGTTGGGGGTTTGTGGGAGGCTGGGAGGAGACACAGCCCGAGCAGGTGACCTCAACTGACCAATACCAAGGGATATTCCAGACAATACAGCATCAAGCTCTATATATAAAGTGGGGGGAAGAAGGAACTGGGGACATTGGGAATAATGGCATTTGTCTTCCCAAGTCAGGGTTACATGTGGTGGGGCCCTGGTCTCCTGGAGGTGGCTGAACTCCTGCCTGCCCATGGGAAGCAGTGAATTAGTCCCATGTTTTGCTTTGCCTGTGTGCACAGCTTTCACTGTCCTTATTGAACTGTCTGTATCTCTACCCATGAGTTCTCTATCTTCTACCCTTCCAGCTGTCTCCCCAGTCCTGTTGTCATGTCAGTGACTATTATAGGGGGCTTGGCTGCTGGCTGGGGTTAAACCACAAGAAGTACGTACACTTATTTCCCTTCTGCAGACTTGGGGGTTTGCAGCATGTATGCGGGTTGTTACAGAGAAATGTAACTTCTGAAACTTGAGTAGGTATTTTAAGGTTTGATTTCAAGCTTACTTAGTTTTGATTTGAAAGTTGTGCAATAGAATTCTGAATCAGTTTCAAGTGACCATAATAGTAGAGAATAGCAGAGCAATGTTGTTCTGCAGCTACTGCTAGTCTAATTCTGGCATGTGGAGAACTTTACTGGTGGCTAAATCTAAATAGAGCCTGGAGCCTAATTGTGTGCTGGGGGTGTGAGGCGGGTAGTTGACAAACATGATCCTGGCTTGAGGGTATCTTTCAGTGATAGAAGTGTTTTCTTGCCATTATCACATGCCCTGTGTCAAAATTCTTTGTTTGAATTGGCAATTCTGCCTTAGACAAATGTTGCTTTATCTCTACCTAATTGTTGAAGTTTAAGGAGGCAAGCAAATGTAGAGAAATAGAAAGTGCAATAAAATACTATCTCAAATTATAATCAGACAGCAATTGTTGTTACCTGTTGAGAAAATCTAAGTAGTTAGAGTTATTGCGTCTTAAATGGATTGTGTTATTTATTAATTTACTTGCACAGTGAAGTAGACGAATTCACATCCCTTACATGCAAAATGCTACAGAGTAAGATAGGCAGATTTGTTCTTTCCATCTTTTGCTCAGTATCCAGTTCAATACTCACATTTACAAATTTTTACAGTCAGCTGACTGGAGTTTTTACACCTGCTTTTGCCATTCTTTCTCCTTTACACTGACTAGATCTGTATGTAGCTAGTAGAGTTGATTCTGCAATGTTGACATCATTCAGAATTGCAATAATTTAACTCAATAATCAATTAATGTTTTGAGATAACAGTATTCCCCAAAAAGCCATTAGAGGATGCACTAAATTTTCTTAGCACTCTCTGAAATACCCCTGCGGAGAAGTAAAATGTTCCTGCAATGTACATATTCAGTCTAAGACTACTTAATTAATGACTCTAAATGCCATCTTCTCTTAGTCATGATGGAGAAAGGCTATGTGTTTTGAGCCCAAAAACATTTACTGAATGACAAAATAGATATTCAAAGCAACCCAGAACAAAGACAGTGAAAATTGTAAAACAAAGAAAATGAACATTCACAGTGAATCTTTTAATATCTGAGTTCAAGATCTGTCTTCAGTGAGATCCCTTGATGTTCTTCTATCAATCAACCAGACAAAAATTGCAAAGCGAAGGGTGTGACTCATGAGCTTACTGGTATATTCAGCCAAAATTACAGATCTGAGCAGATCCCATAATTTCTGGCTTTCCAGCACTGTCTCTGGCTCCCAGCATCACTTCATCACCACCACCCTGCCAAGAATCTCTGCATTCATCAGTCGCTAAAATGTCATATATGCAGAAACCATTCATCAGCCTCAGACTTAGCTTATATAGGCTTTTATTTAGGGCAAACATCAATCCCATCTCATTTCTGTTACCCATATCCCTTTATACATTCACTCTCTAAGATTCTGCTGCCATCTGTAACCAGTACTAAAGCCACAAATTAATTTGAGCCAGATACTTCCTCTGGGAGAGAAAAAATTTCTCCTCTGTTTTTTTCATGTTAGTCATAGTCTGAAGAGTCTGTCCTGGAAGATCTACAGAGATGGAAATGGACTTGATATCCAAAGATGGAAATGGATGGTGGAAACTGACTCTCTGATGAACAAGAAATACAACAGATGGTTATTACGTGACCTGGTACCAGTTATGTCTTTATTCTCATGCATTTTTCTGTTTTATATTCAGCATTGTTTTCTCTCCTTGAAATATTACTAACTCCGTACTAACATCAGTTCTTAAAAATTAAGATTGTATTGCAGACTGCTACAGATCCTCCCTAATTCTGACTAAAATATTGCTGTGCCAAGATATTCAGTTTCTCAAAAGAATTTTGCTAATTAATTTATTGCTTACCAAGTGTTGATTTATAGTTCACATTAGAAACACCTTTTCTAAGCATGTTTTAACTATTTAGAAAATAACTATATATAAAAAAAATTATCTGATTTTTTTTTTTTTGCTTATTACTATCTGATGGGACTGCATACAGCCACACTGCAGATATCTTTCTCCAAACAGTTTTTTGCAAGGCTGAATCCTTCTGGAGACCTAGGAAAACTTTGTGAAATGCTGTGTTTTCTGGAAGAGAGCAGTTCGCTGCTCTTCACAGACTGCTGATTCTGGTCATAGCCATAAAAGGCCTAATTACAGCCTTTACTGGAAACCCTGTAGTATCCTTGGCACCTGCTGCTGCTGCACAGTGAGTACTTTTCTTGTTGCACAATGGATCTGTCCTTTTCATTGCTCAACAGTCTTCCCTCTCACACCTTCAAACAAACACCATTGTTTCCTGGAGAAAGAATGTTTAAAGGGTGCTGTAGCATTCACCCTTCCAAATGGCAGAGCTGTCTCTGTGGAGCTCTGTCATGCTAGAGGGCTCATTCCAGTGTACAAGTACTTCCTCCTAACATAATCAGGAAAGGACAGCTAACACATAATTTCATGTTTTACGTTGTCAGGTGGTTCTTGGCTCCTTAGAAGCTCAGATCACTTCAAGGACAGCAAGCATTTGTTCCTGATGTTGAGCACTACACAATCTTCCTATAACATCCCCTTCTATTTCAAAGGGAAGGGGAAAGGTTAATTTTCAAAGAGAATTACTGATTGTTAAATTTTCATTGAACTAAAAATATAATCTGCAAGAGTTTAAAGCAACTTGCTGGCAGTGTTTAAAAGTGGGGAAGGTAGCAGTTCTGATCAGATCCTGCCCGATCAGAAAGTTAATGGAAAATGGTAGGAAATACAATCTAGAAGGTTCTGGAACATATTGATAATTAGACCAAATCCGCCATCATTTTTAAATCAGAAATTTTTGTGCCAAGTTCCTGGTATTATACTTTGTAGTGAGTTTCAGCACAACTCACTGAGTTTTCTGAAAACTTTTTTGATCAAATGGTTCAGCTGTGAAAAAGAGAAGGCAGAAATAAAACCAAAGCTTTGTGAACAGTGTACAATGGTCTTTAATTTCAAATTCAGGTCTGGGTCCAACTTTTGAATTCCTGAAAGTCTCTTTGAATCCAGGCTTTTTGTTTAGGGCACAAGGTAGTTCTAGCAGTTTTTTGCAGGTCTAATTAGGAGCTTAATTTCTTTATGAAAGAAGAATATCAAGTTGATTTTTTCTTTATTTATTTTAAAAGAAAATTCTATGCCCTATGGGGCAAACCAAAGCTAAGTTTAGATGCCGTGTCTACACCAATGGACAGGTGCGATCAGACTGTTCAGACTGAACACTTCTCACAGCATAAAGGGAAAGAGAATGGACAGAGACATTATTCTGTTTTGGTGTCCAGACCTAGGAAGATTGGATATCTGGGGATCAGGGCTATGAATTTACTTACATAATTAATGGAGACTTTCTTTTTGTCTACAGTGAGCTTGCATGTAGTCCTGTTAGGAAAAATTACTAATTCTAAGACTATATCTCATAGTCTTTGGGCAAACACATGCCAACTCTGAGTTTGGGAATGTAACTTTTTTCCATTGATCCCAGAGTAAAATATCTTGCCTGACCTCAGAAAGTGTTGTAAAATTTATTACTTATAGAAGTTCAAAAATGGCTCCTTTCTCAGTATGGGCTACATCAGTCCCAAGCACTGAGTACTGATATTGCTAATGAAAAATGGCAGCCTGGGAATGCAGTGCATTTATTTGGGATATAAGTGTAACACCAAGTCACCAACATAGCTTCCTGTAGTTTGTTGAAATTTACAACATTTTTGTTCTAAATTCAGGGTGGGAGAGGTGGGAGGAAGTGTTATACCCCTGTGAAGCATGGTGCCAGATGACCTTTCTGCCCGAAATAGTATGATCTGTTACAGCATGTTATTGTACAGAGAAAGTAATTTAATGCTACCAGTAAGTGGTACAAGAAATCATATGGTCAAAGTTTGGAGTTTTGCAATTATTACTTTTCATTTCCTTAAAAGGATTATGTTCTCCACTCTTGTGTCGGTGGGCTGAAGTGAAGTCATAAAACCAGTTACAAAATTTATATCTGGCAAGTTTTTTCCATGTGGAAAAAACAATGGGAGATAACTATACTCATGGTCTGGAAAAGCTGATAGAGGAAAGAAAGGAAAGTTACTGCCAAGTAGGCACATGCTGGTCAGATAAGAATGATCCCATACCTCAGTTATAATGCCTGCTTCTACAGGCTCTTCAGACCACCCTCTTAGCTGATTTGATTTATGTGATTGAATATAGCTAGGATTGGGCTTGAAAGACAGCTGAGTATCTCTAGCAACTTCTGAGTATGTCAACAGAGCCTGAGGTAGGAGGCCTAGTTTCCTCCTTCCCTGGAGGTCAGTTGTTTGCCAGAGACTTGTCTACCTGCTCCATCCCTCTTTCCACCCCAGCCTCCTACATACACCCCTGCAAGCAGAGTGAGCTCCCAGTGGGCATCACTAGGAGCTCAAGGAGCTTGCTCCTTGCAGTGGTCTTGATGTGGAACTGCTCTTGGAGATGAAAATCCCCATTGCACACCTGGAGAGGGGAGAGGCCTCCCTGCCTTGCCAGCTCTTGCCTTGCCTGTGTTCTCTGTTCTGTTCCCTTCACCATCCAGTCCTTTGTCCTTTCTCCAGTACAGCTATGGTGGGTGACTGTGGGGCCTTCCTGCTGCCGGCTCCCTGGAAGGGAAAAAAATTCCCTTGTTCTGTTTCTGCCATATGGAAACTAAGACTGTGGCTGGTTAGGGTGATGTGAGAAGTCTGGACAGAGATGAGACCTTGCCTCTGTATGCTCTGCTTCTGTTCCTCCCAATGGCAAATAGCTTTATGGCCTTTTTCTGAGGGGTGGGGATTTCCTTAAGCCACGGGCCAGAAAACCAATTTCAGCCTCTGAATTCTGTAAACTGTATAATGGATGATGTGTTTCTGAGCCTGTGGTGAGGACAACTTTGTGGTCCAAGCAGGAGCGACTTGGAGGGGACAGTAAGAGGAGCACCCAGGAGCTCGTTCACGGTCAGG
The DNA here is from genome assembly GCF_047830755.1 of Zonotrichia albicollis. Lineage (NCBI taxonomy): Eukaryota > Metazoa > Chordata > Aves > Passeriformes > Passerellidae > Zonotrichia > Zonotrichia albicollis. Next base: position 25,980,756 of record NC_133828.1, read on the forward strand.
CAGGGCCTCCTTTGCTGGGGATGGGAATGGTGGAAGAGAGTTTTGTCATGCTGGCATAAGGCCTTCACTTCAAGGCAGTAGGCTTGTTGGGGACCAACCCAGTTTCCCTGGAGCAGGAGGGAGAAATACCTGAGAGTCTGGGAGAGGACTGTGAGCTCTGTCCAGGTATCCAGAAGACTGGGGCATGTAGAGCAACAGCGGTCAGCGCCCGGCATTTGGTCTTGGCTAGACAGTGCTTTCACGGGAGCAGCCTGAAACTTTGCCGAACTCCTCCTTCCCCACCAGTACCCTGGAAATGCAGGTGACACCTCGTGTTTTCTTCTGAAACATATTTTTCCAGCTCTACTTTTATATCCATCCAGTCCCTTGGGATCTTCTATCTGCATGTATGGTTCCCACTAATTAATAAAGTCTTCCAGTTCGGTGGGCCTTCTTTTTAGTTTCTGATGGATGAACCATTCTTGGAAGAACCTGTGTATGATGTTCTAGAGAGAATCTTGTGGGCATATTATAGGATCTGATCTTTTCACTAGTAAAGTGAAGGAAAAAAATTTGCTATCACCAGTATGCCAATTTTATTTGTATTATAGCACCTCAGGTTTGTAATTAGGTAGATTGTGCTGAATTCAGTGAAGTTATAAAAACCTAAACATTTATTCAGTAGCTTTGATTTACCCACTTAATTATTTACTTGTTTGCAAGAATTATCTGTTCTGCATCCACCTGGAGCTTTGCTTTTATTACACTTTGTGATCTAAAATTTGGCTAAAAGAAAAACCCTCAAGGTTGACAAGGACTAGGATTGACAGAACTGTGGCTCTTTGAAATCCCTGTTGTCCATTTAAATTTTAATGTTTCTATCATTTGTTCCTCAGTGTAAATTAACAGCCATGGCAGTGTGTTGGGTTTCTTTTCTGAAGTCAAGACTTTAAATTTAATTCAATAGCCTAGATTTACAGCTATTCTATATTTCACAAGGCAGAATCAATAATGTGACTGAAGTGAAGAAGATAAAAATTTATGGTATCTTGCAATTTAATGGTTGAAAAGATGCAATTGGAGAGATCATAAATTGTGAAGGAGTTTATGCTTCATTGCTCCTGATTCAGTGCTTGCTGTTAGAACTTGATTTGTGACTATTCACAAGGTGTGATTAATGGTGTGATCGATGCTTGCTTCAGTGCAGTAAAGCAGTTGTAATGCTCTTCATTAGAATAAATAAAATAAATTGACTGAGGCTTTATAAAAACTGTGTAACATTTAAAATCTAAAATGTCAATTTTTTTTTCCTGTTACAATTTAGGTTTCTTCAGGCAGTTACCACCTACATCACATCAGTCATCGTCATTCTTTTTGGATATTATAGAAATCCATGTGGGTTTGGGTTAGCTTTATGCAAAGCTCAGTGAAGGGGAAAAAAAAAAGATTTGAGTAGGGCTGACTAGAGACTAAGATTTCTCATGGCTGTGTTTTGCCATCCTGGAAAAGTACATGTATTCTCCTTTAGCACATGCAAGTTTAAAGGAATCAAGGCAGAAAATGAATCTTTCCACATACAGCTCTACTAAAACCAATAAAAATTAATAATGTTCATTGTTTTTGAATGGGATGGATGTATGATTGGCACTCTAGCAGAGACAATGAAGATAGAGAGTCCTTTTTGAATGTTTTTTTTTGGTTTAAGGATGTTTGTTACATAATCCAAAGCTATCACACAGTGTGCTCTAAAACAGTCAGGGGAATACGAGAAAAATGCAGCAGCCATGAAGGCAGTAGAATGTAATGATGTTAATGTTGTCATTTAAAGAATTTGGCTCCAGGAGACAAACAAGAAATAGGGTGGAGGATGCCTTGTGCTATTTAAATCCCCTGCAGTATATGAATCATTTTTAAGTTTTAAAAATATAAACATGCTGTGTAAAACCTTGGGGGGAAAAAATTGTACCGAGGAACTTAGGGAAAAAAAATTCGACTGTGGCTTGAATGTAGGGTTCTTTAATTTACTTTTGTTTGCCTTATAGAGAGATAAGCCTGTAACTAGCTGGAAAAGTTTATCAGTTTTCCACTGTGCTCCCTTGCTCTGATTTTCTTTGGTGTCCTTTGTCATGGTGTGTGTTGAGATTTCCGGTTTGTGTTTGATTTTAAGAGGAACAATAGGTAAATCTAAAGTTACTAGACAACAAAGCACCATTTGAGCAACAGCAGTGAACTAAATATTTCCTATAATTTTTGTATCTTAAAATATGCTGTAACAACTCCAGGCATCAATGATAGTGCATTTTCTGATTGGAATTGCAAAGAGAATGAAAAACGTAAGGAAACTAAAAATTATTTTGAAACACATATCTTTGTCAAATTAATGCTTCTATTATTGCACACAGTATTTACAGACTAGCAGTTGTAACTTCACAAAAAAGAAATCTTAAAATAGATGATATTCTGTCTTTCAGTAGTCTGGCAGAAATTCAGATGTTAACTACAACACGTTCTGACAGTAAACACATGGTAAAATGTGTGAGACTATAATGTGAGTAGCTACGCTTTTATTTTATAGATGATTTTTTGCTCCCTCACTGTCAATTGAAAAGCCAATAATTCACATACATATGTGAGTTTCTGTGAGTCATAAAAACTGGCCTGGGTAAGAGCAGACACAATGTAGCTGGAGCCATAGACTCCAGAGCATTGTAGCTGAAAGATCCCAAGAGCCATGGCGCTGTAGTGGGCCCAGAGGTGTAGTTACGTGCTGCACTCATGGTTAGTTGACCACCTGAGTTTGCCTCTCTCCAACAGCTATGCAAAAATGTAAGCCCACAAGGAAATGTGAAGCTCTAGTTGTGCATAACAAAACAGAAGGTTGACTCAACCCAAAACCCAGTTGTGTGGCAGAAAGAATACCTGTGTCCCCACTTATTTGGTTTGATTGTGGGGTTTTTTTCTCCCAAAATTATTATCATAATTTGGGACGAAGTAATAGCATGGAACCCTTAGAACCTGCTGTTTTACTTTATCATTAACAAATGCATCATCAGTCTTGTTTTATAGAAAAGAAGACTGAGGCATTGACCAATTTCTTCAATATCATATGCCAAATTTGCTGCAGTGTGCTTTCCACCATCTCTTTAGACCTGTACCATATTCATAGAATCAGAATATGCTGAGTTGGAAGGCACCCATCAGAATAATCCTGTCCAACCCCTGGCCCTGCACAGGATGTCCTAAGAATCATGATGTGCTTGAGAGGGCTTGTGCATTCCTCTTTTCAATATAGGAAACCACACCCATTTATAGAGTGTCAGAAAGGATGCTATGACAGGATTTTGTTTGAGACTTTTTACTTACTTTCAACTGTTTAAAAAAAATGCTGTTAAGTAAGGATGTTTCCAGCTATTCAGGCATTTTGCAGGTATATTCAGCCAGAAATACATGGGCAGTATATAAAGAGTAGATTTTGTTATCAGGCTGAGGGACCATGGTTTCTCTGTATTTTTTCAAATGTGACATGCTGTAAGAAAATAGCTCCGACTAGGCCAGGTACTGAAAGCAATATGACAATACTGAGGAAGCAGAATAATACAATGGAAGGGTTTTGGGAGGGCTGAGGCATTACACCATAACTGCTTGTTGTATCCAATCTAACCTCCTCAGAAAGAGCTGCGCCCTGCACTGTGTGCTGTGTATAGGCATTCTCATCTGGCTCAACCAGCACTGGGGGTTTCACCTGGCAGAGGAAGTGTTTGTGGAAGAGGAGAGGGTTTAAACTGAAATAGCTCTTCCACATTGCCCTTCTTTTATTTTCCCTCCCCACTAAATGTCTTGCTGCAGTCTAACTTAGTCCATTTCCAAGTGAATTAGACAAAAGGGTTACCCCTCAGGCAGAAGGAGATTGTTCATATAGGAAGCTACATGAACTGCTTGGAATATGAAAAGGATGGATTTACTAGTGCTGGTTCATCAACACACAAAGGTAGCAGCGTAGTCCATTCTCAAGCTTTATGTGCCCATGACATACTATGTGAACAACCAGACAGTTTGTGGTTTCTAATAATTTTTCCTCCAGAGGGAAAGTTGTCGGTTGTTGTCCAAGCAAATATATTTCCTTCTTGTTTGGGTAATATCTGCAAATGTTGGCTTCTCCCTTGAATCAAATATTCTCTTCTGTTTTCTCTTTCTTTGTAACAGTGTCAGTGGTGAAGATTTAACAGTACCATAAAAGTCTAAGTGCTTTCAGTTTCAATTCTTGAATAATTTCAAGTTACAGTCAGAAAGACTGAGGCATGGCACAATTTACCTAAAGCTATACTCTTATTTCCTTGAGCTTAATCCTGCATCCTGTCCTGTGGACCATTCAAGCATGAGGGAAATCATGCCTCTATACTCAGTGGTATCTTTCCAATTTTTGAAGATGCTGGCTCTCCTTGTAGTAGCCAGCAGATGCTGCTGCAGAACATCAATACTAAACCTACTTTTGCTGGTTTTATTATCTTTTTATTTTTATTATTCTTAATGCTGAAAACATCTATTCCTGTGTAACCTTTGCAAATTTGAGGTGGGCTGATGTAGTCTATTTTTTTGTTTCATATGTGAGAGTGCTCCATCTTGCCTTTGCTTTTGCCATTTCTTTCCTAGTTATGAGTGTCTCTGTCCAGTGTCTATCAGTTTCTTATAGATCCCTCGCAGTTCATTATGGTGTTGCTCAATTTATTAGGACCAATCGTGCATTCATACTTTCTTTCATCTGAAGTGCACTTTTAAATGTTAGACTACGCACTAATCAAGTTGAACATAATAATGAGAGCACGTTCACATTGTTAAGGTAAATGATCCAATGCATTCATAGTGAAGACATATTTGAACTACAGTTTGTGCTTTTTGTCGCAATGTTGAACATTCTGGACAAGTATGAATTGTGTTGTTTTGCAGCAGCCTTGCAAATATGTGATTATTATTGCATTGCTGGCAGAACTCTGGATATTTCATTGCAGCTTTGTGATAAATTTCTAAGACCAATTAACTGGGGAAGATTTTATTGTGTAAATTTCTTCCTATAAATTAGAATATTAATACAAGAATGGCACATCCACCTGTACATGCATGCATCTTTACACTTACAGTAGCGACTGCTGCATGAGGCTGAGCTTGATACTATGCACTTCTTCTCAGGGAAGGCAGTAGCTATTTATTAGCAATTTCAGTGTTGTTAATACAGCCTGTGAAGCTGGTGAGTGGAGCTAAAAAAGTAAATTATTACTTTGGAGGTAGGAAGATGGGAGATAGTAAAGGCATAAAAACTTTCTTCATGCTTAATGGGGGACATTTTGGGATTTGGACATTTTGTATTTTTCCATTCCTCAGAAAGGGAAAGGAACTGGTTGATGCAGTTATTAAAATACTATATGAGAACCTAAAGGCTCTTTGTGCTGTGTGAGGAATTCTGGTCCACGATTTCTACAAAGAAAAAGATGCTTTTACATTAGTAAATCGGTCTGATTGCATTCCTAGAGATCAAGCAGAATTAGGCTTCAGCTTTGTAAAAGGATCTCCAGTCTTACAGCACTAAATGCACACCCAAATGATGGTGGAACACATGCAAGGTAATCTAGCTCGCGTGGGTAGTGGCAGCAGTGACCATAATACAGTCCCAAGGCCCCAGTGTTGTTTGGCTGCTGGAGCCAGGCTCCTCAGTAAAGGTGGAGCAGAGCTCACTCACTGTTCTTGCCATGCCTTCCTTCTGGAGAGCAGCAGAGCTCCCAGGGCAATGAAGTTCTTTGTTCTGTTTCTGCTTCATAATGTGGGTTAGAACATTTTCTCCTGAGAACACTTCATTGCCTAATGTCAGTAGACTTATATATACCTTTAGGAAATATCATGCCAGGATGCAAGTGAGGTGGTTCTCATCTGTCTCATCTGCTATACCTCTTAAGGAGGTACAGCAATCCCTTTTAAGTGGTGTGGACCAGATTTTTCCACATTCTGAAGCAAAACTTCCCACAACAGCTAATTTAATGTAAGTTCCACTCCCAGAAATATATCTGTACTGGAGATCTTTCATTGCTGTTATTATGACTTTCCATGCATCAGTTAAGTGTCTCAGCATGAGGTTCAGCTGTGCTTTTAAGTCATTGTTCCCATTTTCAAAGCTGTAGTTTCATTTCTGTATAAAATTCTAGACTAATCATATCTCCTCTAAAGTCACATGGGCAATTGCACATTAAAGACAAAATTTGGCCTAAGCTTTGCCAGCTTTTCACAGGCCAGGGAAAATGATGAAAGAAAAGGGCATAAATGATGGAACAATCCAAGCCCTCTACCAAAATCTCTGAGCCAGGTTTCTCAGAGCAACTCTGTATCCTCTCCACATCTTTCACCTCAGAACGTCTGGAAAACAGGATTCTACAACTTAGGACATAGCAATATGAAAAGAAAATTTTCACTCTGAAATCATGTTTAGATAAAAATACAGTTTAGAGTGCAGTGGCCAAAATATTTACAGCTGGTTATTTATCTTTTACCATCCTTATTTTGTTACATTTTCTTAATAATTTTATTTTTTAAACTACTACAATTTACAAGGTAATATAATTGGGCTTTACCACTCATGTTCATAAAATAAAGTAAGCAGTGAAAAAAAGGCACTGTGCCCAAACTCTCAAAAAATTTGCATTTCTTGCAGTTAAACAAGTTTAACATCTTGCTGAAAGAGTCAGAAAACCAAGCTTGGATTGCAGTGAGCATAAAGAAACTCAGATATAAATGGTGTACTTTAGTAAATATTATCTTACCCAGCTGATATGAAAACATTTGTGCAGCAAATCAAAATAATTTAATTTGTGATTTTTTTTCAAGAGAAAGGCATAATGCATCACCTGACTGTACTTCATTTTCCTTCTACAGATAAATCAGTGTCATGCACTGTGTGAGCCCCTGCAGCGCTGTCAATGAGCCACAAATTCACATGGTTTCTGCAGATTGACTGAGACTGAAAGGTGCTTTCAAATATTAAGCTGCCCTGCTTTAATGTGTCCGATCTCTTTGGTCAGAGAAAATCCTAATTAGAGAAGAGCTATTCCTGATGACCCTGTAACACTGTTATTGTAGGATAAGTACATTTTCTACTGCTTCTAGTTTCAAATAAGAGAACCATAAGTTTCACTGTTTCACTTAAGATGATGCTGCGTAGTCTGATGCATCTCTTTTCTCAGGCATTCTGTCTTTATTCTCCTTTCTAAAATTCTGCTCAGTGCTACTGGCAGTTTTTTCACTGTTAATAAAACTGTGGCTGTTGCTTTTAAAAAGAGAAGGCGTCTTGTCTCTCGTTTTGATTCTACTTTAATTATTGTTTCTTAGGGTTTCGCTCTCTTGCTGTTTCTTTCATTCTTTCATTTTATTTTTTCCCAATAAATATTTTTCCCCCAAAAGGTGGAGATCAAATAGTTGTTTCTGAAAAATTTTGCAGTTTACAGTCTAAGCCCATGTTTACCAATGCTGAACTTGGTAATGATCTTGTAGGTCTCTCGGCAGCACATTCTTACGTTCTGTAGAGAAGGGGGAAAGTAAGTATTCATTCTTCTCAAACATAACATGAGCTCCACCAGTTCCCCACCTTCTTTTTCTGTTCATTTGCACTTGATGCAGCTCTCCTGCATGGCCTTGTTGCTGGATCTGACAGCTCTGCTGAAGGAGGGTGACAGTGCTGCCGATGAGTGCAAAGTTCTTTGGCATGGAAAATCTGTCTCTTTACTTGATGAATAGGATACACTTGTTGCTGGATGAATGCTCTGTTCTGAAAGATCCAGCTGGCTCCTGACCTGCATTTATATCACTCATGTGTTAAATAACTACACATTTTTAATTCTTAATAAAAATATTATTATACTGCCTGTATAAGATTGATGAAATTCTTCTGATGCTGCTGTACTACTTCAGTTTTGCACATGAGGTGTTGTCATATTTTAGCACCTTTCACTTGCTTTAGTTTAATAATTTGATAGTTTAAAGCATCTTTCAGATACTTTCTTTTGGGTAATAGCAGATTCATCATCTGAGAGGAGAGATGATCATCTCTGATTCATCATCTGAGAGGACAGTTTTCTTCTCTAAGGTATGCAAAGAGGATCATGGTTGAGGGTCTCTGGCAAATTGTCTTTTTGTATTTCTATGTTGTCTCATCTGCAAAGTAAGAATCTATGTTTTGTAGCTTTTAGTAGAAAAATTTTCCAATCAATTTCTTTCACTTTCAGAAGTGGACTGGTTATTTAAACACTGGTTATTTACTTTGCTTCTATTATTTTCTGGACAAATTTGCACTGGGCATGCCCTTGCTACGATAAGTAGTTTGATTCCTCAAGGTAGTACCAGCTGAGCTGGTGTGAAACAGAGAATCCTTAGAGTATTCAGTGAGTCTTCAGAACAACACTGTGAAGGCTGGATAACTGTAGTGGCCAGCTGGGTTGTCCTAGTTCTGTAATGAGCTTAGGTAGTGTTAATTCTGTAATCTCTGCATCCTTCTTCATTGTATGTTATAAGCACACTCTCTAGCACCTTAATTTTGTCCTCATTTTTCTTCCTTTGACAATTAGATTAATAAAAAAGGATGCAATGTTTCATGCATTCAGGAAAAAAAGACCCAACAATGTAGCCACTTTTAAGCCAGGCTATTTACCAATCCAGATCTATAAAGAAAAATAATTTGTAAGTGGAAGTGAGTTGCAGCTTAAGCTCAAAGGTGCTGCCATCTGTCAAAATGAAATAGTTGTGTTTTTACAGAACTCTATACCCAAGGACCTCAATGTTAAGACTATTAAACCAGATAACATCCCAGAAAGGGACCTAATAACACCATATCTGTTATAGAGATCAAGGAGATAAAACCGAGTTAAATGACTTGCCCAAGAAATAACTATCTGCTGCTGGCAAGAACAAGAAAGGAACTAATTGACCCCATCCTTCAGAATCTGTTTCAATCTTGAGACAATTCTGCTTACTTATCCACAACAATTTCACTCACAGTTTACCTTAACACATTTTATATAAACAGCCAGGAAACTGTAACGTGTCTGAATTATGTAGCATGTTTTCCAATACAAAGAGCCCATTAAACACATTCATTTTTCTGTCTGGCTCCTCCAGTTCGTAGTTTCATCTCCATGATAAGGTGTTATGAAACCCTATATTGTATTTTTCATTTGGAGATTTATAGACTGCAATTTTTTTCTTTTCCCACCAGCTTATCCACTACACAAGCTAACTTCATACCTCATTTCTGCCATTGATATGGCTATTTTCTGCAATGTGAATGAAATACCTGGCGTGATAAATATTGAAGTGCATCTGCAGTTTCATTTTCACATACAATTGACACTTCTCAAAGAATAAAACCATTGCTGCAGTATTTACTAAGTGTCCCTATTTTAATTCTGATTTTCTTGAAGAGTATTTCAATAGATAAGCAATTCAAGCAATTTAACATAATTTCTCTTCATCTATGACCATGTTGTATTATTTCAACATAATCATGCAGTAATAAAATGAATTATGTTTATGACACACCATTCATATTAGAAAATGTGCGTATACCTACCACAATAATTCTAATATTGCATTTCACTACCTTTTCAGTGACAGAAGAATGCACTATTCTACAACACTGAGTTACAAATGCTGTACAATGTAATCCTGCTGAAATACCTGTTCGCATTTTAGTTTTGCAGTGTTGATAATCCTGGATTACCAAGAAATTAAGATGTTTCAAGTCTGTATATTTTTGAATGCTGTTTATTTCCACTTTTTTACTTTATCTGTTAAGTGATTGTTCATCAGATTAACTTAGTGTATTAAAAACACACAAGTGCAGTGATGGATATTAGTGTGTGAACTCTCCTAACAGTTTAACATAGCATTTCTTTTTCTGGTAGTGTGGAGGTATTTCTACAACTTGTCTTTGCAAATAGGTTGTCTTCATTCTTATTGCTAAGATAGTTGACTTGCAATATTTTGTAGCTGTCTTTCTGGAGAAAGGGAAACCCCTTTATGTTGGTTAGAAAGGCTGAGGGTGGGAAATAGGCTGTTCTGTCTGCCAGGGTTATCAAACTGTCAGGGAAATACACAATGGTCCAAGCCCCTTGCAGTCACCACTGTGCTTCACTGCCTGTAGCTGTAACAATCCTCGTGCTTCAATGGGTCTGGTTCTTTCACGTGGCTGTTTTTTGCACCACTGCTGTAGCAGAATCAGTGAAGTCTCTTTTGAGTAGAACTGTGGAACAAAGTATTAGAATCCCTGTAACTAATGCATAGCCTCTGAATAACTCAATAAGCTCAATCAATGATGAATGGTAACTCTTCAATAGGAATCCTGTCAATTCTGATAGAGTTTTTGACATGCTTTTTATCTATTCTTGATCAAATCTAGACATGTTTTTTAGAAGAACAAAACACTTATTTAATGCAGTATAGCTATCACTCATTGTCATAAATGTGAAAAGTTAAATGACTATTTTTCTGGTATAAACTGTTAGTTTTATAACCTACATTTCAAGAGGAAGGGAGAGATAATTGCAGTTACAGGGATTTTAGCACACTCGTTATTCAGTTTTGAATTGTTGGACACGAACAGGAAATACTGTGATATACAGATTTATTTTTGCTGCCTTTATGCTAAAGACAAACTCAAAATTCATAGCTATTGTTTCTGTACATCCTTCAGCACTGCCTGTATGAGCCGGGTAAAATTAATTGCAGAGATTACTGGACAGGATTTGCTGGAGCAAAGAATTAACCAAAAATAAGTGAAAAGGTAGTGGGCAAAGAGAATAAGCATCAATGGCAAAGAAATGGGTAACTCCCAGAATCCTCGATTCATGGCTTGACATCCTCCCTGTTATCAGTGAGAAATTATTTGAAGGCCTCACTTAACTTTATGAGGTTTGGAGAACCTTCAGCACTTGCAGAGCAAATGTGGCAGAAAAGGCAAAATGTTACAGGATGTTTTCTGGCTGGAGTTAGACTTTGAGCAACTTTGCTTGCACATCATAATGGTGAAACTTATTCTCCCACTTAGATTGATATTTCAGATGACAGAGTAACATCACATATGATTTCAGCCAATTGTATTGCTTGTCTTGATCTGCAAGAGAAGCAATTCAAGTTAATACTAAAAGAAAAAAAAAACCAGCAAAAACGTTTAGGCCCTGAAGCAGTTGGTATTGGAGAAGTTTGGGTCAGGTAAATTTCATGGGTTGTCTCCTGTGTCTTTACTGGTGCTTCAAGTAAAATACCTGCTTGGATACTTCTAGGCCTGAGGCATGTCTTTAACATTTACTATAACAGCATCTACTTTGTTGGCAGTGTTCTCAAAAGCACTTGGAAGAGAAAACAGAGAAATAATTATGTTCCTTTGAGCTGTTAAAGGTAATTAATTTCATTGGTGATCTTATTATTCCTGATACTAATGCCTGTTTTTCCATTTACTTTCATTCTCTAATCCAGCAATGCCTTCACTGTTGAGATTAGTAAAAGTTTTAATAGCTTTCAGTTTTAACTATTTATTTAAGAAGATTATATTGTAGTGTTTGCCTCCACTTTTGTTATTTGCTTTGGATGTTTAGTGCTGTAAGAACCCAAGTTTGAATCAGTCTGCAGCATTCACTGAAAAATGGAATACTTGATATTTCAGAGAAAGGAAGTCATGGGATATGTGTCTTTGCCCTGGACTGCAGAGTGGGAGAAGAAATTTTTAAAAGGCCACCATAAAAGCCATTGGAGGTACTGTGGGAGCTTTAGCTTGTGCACCAACTCTGAGGCATCCAGTTCCTCACCTGCTATCTGCCAGTGGAGATTTTTAATGAGGAAACTTCACTGGGAAATTTCAGCATGAAAGGAACGTGTGGAAAAACTAATACAACCTTAGAATCTTGTAAGGTTTCTATTGCCTCCCTGTTTCTACCTGTGGATATTTCCATTATGGTATTCATAGTCTTTGGAGAGTTCTCACCTGATGTGGACAGAGTCACAAAGCTGTGAAGGTGACTCAAGGCCTTTTGAAAAAGGAAGACCTATGTACAAAAGGAGAATATCCACAAAGGTACAAAGGAGATGTTTCCACATTTGCCAAAGTAAACAAGTGAAATCTACTAGAGAAATGTTCTCTGGTCATTTACAGAGGTGCTTATGCATTCTTGTATGTCCAAATAGTGACCAGCATATCTGAGGAAAAAGCTATTACCGGAGTTTAAATGCACAGACTTAGACACGTGGGCTCAGGGGGAAATGTGGATTCCTGAGAGTTCCATCTTATTTTGCTGTTTTATTTGGCACTACAAAATAGAGCTGTTAGAGACAAAAAAAGGAAAACCTGAAGAAAATTTAACTTAGATATTGGGACATTAAAAGCACAAAAAAATTGGTTAATGTTGACTTCTTCCTGCAGTTCGGGAAAAATATTTTTTTAACATATAACTTCTGCTTAAAGCTTTGCTTTAGAAAGCCTCCCTGATGTGCTGAAAGGTTCAAAGGAGCTCTAGGTAATAAGTAGTGCAGCCAAGACACAAAATTACTGCATGGTGAGCAAAAAAAGCAAGCAATGGATGCAGAGCCTCTACATGGGAAATACATTTTCAGACATTACTCCTGATTTTCTATAACCATCTGTTGTCAAATCAAGCACCATATTTCCAGTCTGGTTTAGAAGGAATACATGCTTTATTTGCTTACCTGCAGTATAGTATTTTGCTGTTATTGTTTTTCTATAGTTTTGGTTATGGCAAATATTTTGGAACTGGCTGAAAGGGCAAAAAGAGATGTTGCCGTTCTTTTATCCCCAGAAACCCAACAGTCTACTAAGGTGTGCTTCTGGACTCGTTGCCTTTTTTGCTTGAAAGGGTTTGAAGCATATTATGTCCATGAACTCCAAATCACCACTGTGTGCTCTGTTACATTTCCAAAAGGACAGGGGAGATAGGAGATAGATCAAGGAAGATGCCCTTTGTCCTTTGCAGTTGGTTCACTTTAAAATACACATAAGTGTCTGCAGGAAAAGTGGCTAAGATGGGTTAGGAGTTTGGAGTAAAAGCTTTGGGTTGCTTGGATCCCAACGTTAGTATTCTGCATACAGTTGTCTAATAAATCTAGACAACAAGACATTATAGTCTAATGGCCTATGTTAGGTATATGCATTGAAATGAATCTTTTTTTATATATCTACTGGATTGTTAATGTGAGAAGACAAGTGTTCCTACTCTATGAATTTACATTATCTTCTTTTTTTTCATCCTAAAATAGGTGATTTACAGATTTTTCTGACCTAAAATTATACTTTTTCTACTGTCAATTGCAATCCAACAGCCAGATTTGCTGTCCTATCTATAGCAGTAAAAATTTTAGTATCTCGAAGTAATTGTTTTACCGACACATGTTCATTCCTGGAATCCTTTGACTTCTCAGTGAAGCAAAATTCAACAGATATAATTGAATTATATATGTATCAAATATCTATCCTATATCTTTCCTTTTCCTTCAGGATTCCTTCAGATAAAAAGAACCACCTGGCTTTCTCATATATTGATAAAATTTTATTGATCTAATTTGCAGCCTAGAAAACAATGATCCAAGAAGTTAACTATCTGTCATTGTTAATCCCATGCAACATGATATGTAACAGAAGAGAGGCCAGAAGATTATTCTTAAAGTTCTAAGTAAAGCTCTGGTAGAGCACTTATGTGATGGTAATAAAATGGAGATTTCAAGGGTGCTGTGCAAAGTTAGAAGCGACAAGCTGAACTAATAAAACGATCAATCCCATAGGTAAATGAGTAAGCAGAGTGATTTTTCAGCCCAGTATCAGCTTAGTAGACCAGAAGAGGAGGGATAGTGTAGAAGTATGTAGTGTCCCACATAAACCTGCATTTTGTGGGACAGGAGAGGAGATGGTTGCTGACTTATTGGCTGACCTACAGTTAGAGGAGTTAGCCCTTGCCTTGGAGGTGTCTGCTGGAATTTTTTCCTATATGGAAGATACTCCAAATCTACAAATATAATTTGGTGAGAGGAGGCCAAATTTGGACCTGTCAACTTTGACACATCCCTTAAAATATTCCAAATGATAGTAATGGTGTGTAAGAGAGTTGCAACAAAGGAGAGATTTTCAGCTCTGTTAACAGAGAGCTATATAATCACACTTCCTTGTAGAAGCATTCAGTGTGAAGATCTGTCAATAGAAATCTCAAACTGTGAATATACAATTGCACTTTATTATCCCTTTGTTATTTTGTAACTACATAGGTATGACAGACAGAAACTGATGTTAAAAGAAATCCGCAATTGTCAGTGTGTCACATGCATGAATCCCACTGCTGGAAGTTATTCAGTAAATCAGCATCTTTGGGTAGGTACACCAAGTGCCATATTTTAACAAAATGTTTTTGCTCACAGTAACACTCAAGCTCATAATTTAAGGAGAATGAACATTCTAAGGTTTTGTTACTGTAGTGCAGAGCAGACAGATGGTGCTCTGCCTTGCAAGGAGCAAACAAGGAACTAAACAGGAACTGAACAGTACCAGATAAAAGGCGCTGAGGGGACAGAGTATGTGGGAAACCTTGAGTTAAATCCATTGCTAAGGCATGGCAATGGGAACCAACATAAGCAAGTAAGTGCTGTATCGCAAAACAATAGTCATGTGTAAGACACCCTTGGTTTCTTCAAAAGTCCTTTAACTCTCTAAGGAGTACAGTGAAAGAGTACACTGAGGTCTCCAAACCCTCACACACTAGCAAAATTATTTGTTTTCCTTTGTGTCTTAAGGATATATGGTGCTACTGTTCTTGGCAGGGCCTAGAAACCAGCCACACACAAAATAGAGATATATGGAAGTATCTGTTGAACGTGAAAGATGAAGAGACAGGAGCAAAACTCTGCCTGAAGGGTCCTTTTTTTAAAAAAAAAAATTAACTTAATTTTGTGTTAAAATTGATTAGTGAGTTCTTTATTTGGAGTTTTGGGGAGGATGTGTTGGCTGTGTTTTGTCTGCCAGCTCAAATGAGCTGTTAGTGGCAGTTATATAGCATTTTTTTCTTACCTTGTGCCAAACCTTGGTTGCCACTGCCTGTACCTGTGCTCAGGATCAGGGGTTTCCATTTTTATGGTGGTTACGGTTAGAATTCCAAAGATTGGAAAAATGTGTTTGTTGGGATGTGCATGTAACAATTACCTCAACAGTCACGCTTTTCTGAAAGCTAGTATCTGTGCTATATTTATTAAATGCATAGACTGTCAAAGGAAACAACAATTCCGTTCCCTTAATCCCATTTTTGACAGACCCATGTGAAAATCCTCTGAGAGAGCCATGCACCTGTGACTGAGCTGATGGAGCAGCAAGGCAGAGAGGGGGCCTGAGATGGGCTCCCTAAACAACCAGACCTCAGTGAGTGACAGCTTGTTTGTGTCCTGAAGGATGTGCAGGATCTGGTTCGAGATCTCTCAATGGAACCGCTGCTCTGTGACAGTGACCGTAATGTACTTCAATTCAGTCCCCCCACAGGAGCAACAAAGGCCAAAAAACCCACCACAAGTATGCTTAACTTCAAAAAGAACAACTCTGTGAAAACAGGGAAGCCCACTGAAAAGAAGCTAAAATGGGCCATTAAAAGAATTAAATTCTTCCAGGCAGTAAGAAGATCTCTGAAGTAGGGACACAGCAGCAGAGCATGCCCCATCCTTTGGGAGAGACTTCAGAAAGAGTGAAAAGAGCCTGGCATGGCTAATCAGCAGTGGAAAAGAGCTAATAGAAGTGAGAAAGATCATTTAGAAAACCAAAGCTGTGTCTAAACTAAGTAAGAAGGGCAGCATACTAAAGACTAAAAATAAAACTGTAATCAAAGTAGTCAAAAGAATTGAAGGGCTAACCAGTGTCATGAATCAAAATTTTCCCTAAACATTTTTGATCACTTTAGCACAAGCAGATGATGACCAGCACATAAAATGTCAAAAAGGTTATGCATTTTTGTACTGATATTTGCTGTGAGTCAAAGTGGGGCTAATTCCACATAGAAACTTTTTAAAAATTATTTTAAGGAGAGGAGAAGGCATCAGCATAGGTCTGAGGAAGGATTAACAGTACTAGGAGGGAGACCAATGCTATTTAAAAATACATGAGAAGTTTGGTGACAGTGTGATGTTCTTCCAGGTAGTAATAATGAGGATCAGTTGTGAAAAATTGCCAAAGTGATTGGGTAATAAAATTATGAAGATGAAATTCAGAGTAGATAAATGTAAAGTACATGTACACTGGGGAAAAAACCCTTTTTCTTCCAGAAGACGATGGGCCTGAACTGATGATTACCACTGAAAAGTGAGATGTGGGGGCTATGATAAATAGTTCCATGAAAAGGTCATCTCAGTGCTTGGCAGTAGTGAAAAAAAAAATAATTCAATACCTAGAAGTTATTAGAGAACAGAGAACAAACAGAAAGCATAATTATCCCACTGTATAAAACATTGAAAATTAGGTGCAGTTCTAGGCATGTCATTGCAAAAATGAAGTTTTAGAACTGGAAGAAGTTCAGAGAAGGGCAGAAAAGATGACTTAACCAACAACTTCTGTGCAGAAGCTTGGAGGCCTGGTAGCATTGAAAGGAGGCAACAGGAGCAGCTGTATCAGAGATGTACAAAACCACAACTGCTAGCAAGAAGGTATGTGCAGACTCACTGCTGTCTCTTAGAGTGCAAGAACATGTGAAAGGAATGGGAGAGAGAAGTTTAAAACAAGAGGAACTTCATGCAATGGATAAAGGACCTTTGCAACTCCTTTCCAAAGGCTTTAATAACACAAGTTTTCATGCAATCACAGGGAGACCAGAGTTTATAACTGGAAGGATGCTACCTCATGTGTAGATAAAGCACAACCCATTCAGAAAATCTCCTGAGCTGAAAATATTCAGAAACTATGTAAGTATTAGGGGGGAAATATTGCATGTTCTTGTGTTGGCTGCTGCTGACCACCTCCTAGTCTGATTGAATCCTTTCTCTGGCCCAGTGTGGCTTCTCATGTGTGTGTGTGATCGCAGGTAATTACAGATGCATACTTTGCACATCCAGACAGTTGTAACATATCTTGCTAAATTAAATCATGTGGTTTTTTGAGATCAAAAGGAGATTATAGTCTTAATACTAAAGTAGTACCATGACACTTTATGCTTAGTGACTCACACTATTTTCCTATGAGGTAGCTGCTAATAACGAAGTTGAGCGTTGGCTGTGGGGACACTGGTAAGTGGGCAGGTTCAGTTGGTGTTTCACCCATTCATTCATTGCCTGGAACAAGACGCTCAGGTTCCCTTCTTTTCACCTGCTAATTTCAGCTGAAATTCAGAGAGCTGATTAACTGAAAAAGAAGGAGTCCTTTCATCTCCAGTAGTAGACCACGTACTTGGCTACCATTTTGCACTGTTAGTCTCCTTTTATTCTTATATTTCACTGGTCATTTAGAAATATGTTTAGTATATTTTTTGCCTTAAATTGAGCTATTTCCTAAGCAGCAATTTTTATTTGTGTAGTTTTAATATCTTTTAATACCTGAAAATATATAGATTTTTTAAAAGTATTTAAGCATTTATTCATTTATTGAAACCATCTTTCCAGTTTCTGAGGTGTTCTCTGTATTGTATTTAAACTTCTCAACAATATTTTTTTTGTAATACATAGAATTGAGAAACACATCTCAATTAGCTTCTCATTCTGCTTTCTCTGTTAAGAATCACTGTTCTGACGCAGCCTAGATGAGTATATTTTGTGATTAGGTTAATTACAAATGTTCTATGATATGATTTTATTTGAAAATGTTGACTGATACAAACTGTAATTTCTCAAAAAGTATATGAGTCTTAGAAATTTTTGTTTAGCTGTGTTTTTTAAGCTTTCTGATTTTCAGGTATTATTTTTTTCTTTCACACAGGAATGAACACTCTGAAAATGAGTGATTCTGTGTTTTGCCCAGTTCTACCAGAGCCAAAGCAAGGGGAAAAAAACATCCTTGGGTAATTTTTTTGAGTTCTTTTGTTTTTAGGTGACTGTTAAAAATACCATAAAGATGTTAATAATAGAATTACAGTTTAATCCATCCAAGATAGGGGATCAATATGTCTCTCTCCTTAAGAAATTTAACAACTCTATAATCGCTTTTTGCTTGATACTCCACCAAGGTGCTATCTAACATATTTTTATTTTTTTAGAAACAACATTCATACTCTGAACTATCCCAATTTGATTAATCATACGCAGATAATTAGTCATTCTGAAAAGAAAATGGCTGCAAAGGAGCACGCTGCCCTGAAGTCAGGCACATTTGGCAGGCTTCATACTAACTTGATAGTAATTATGATCTCTATCGAGTGAGACAGGCAGTGAATAAGATATTTAACACTGTATGCTTTGGCTGTGAAAACCTTTTCAACTTGTGCTTTCAATTTCTGGGTTTAAGTGTTATTAAAATATCTATGTGGGTATATTTTAAAAGAAATAATTTTCCTTTCCTATACACACACTATTTTTTAATCTCAGGGAATTTTCTCTGTTTACTGACTGCTCCCCAGAGATGGATGCTTTAACCACCATAGAGAGCAGGACCATAAATATCCTTTGCAACACAGGAGCTGCAGTTACAGTGTAGTGAAATCTATCATCTCACTCATATGAGATCAATGTGTCTGCATCAGAAAATTACCCAGAACTTTCTACCCACAGTGACCAGATTTTGGTTTTAATTTTAGAGATTTGATGTGTATATTCCAGGTAATATCTAGGTCTTTCGAGGTAGTTCTTGTGTTTATAAATTGATCTTCCTCTTCACTAAATATTATAAATTCTTGTATGATTTATGTAACACTTCTTTTTTTAACACTGTTAGTCTAACTCAGCGGACAGTTCCCCAAATATACATGTACAGGCTATGTCAATACTCAGAGTAACTGCTATGCCTGAACATCTAAATTCTGTAATACCATTTTCTCATGGTAGTCCACTGGCCACCAGGAAGAGAGTGCAAGACTCTCAGTCAATGAGGAGTTTAGCCATAAGACATCTAGACTCTCATATACAATTGCACTGGATTCGGTCAATTCCAAACTGTTTTTTAAAAATGTAATTCATTGCATAACAGCCATGATCTTATTCCTGGGTTTCTGTTGCATAAAGCTTCTAACTGTAAGTCTAGTATTTATTAAATAAATTTGCTAGATCTACTAGTAGAACTCACACGTCTTGCTTCTTGTGCTGTTTCCAGGCACTTCTTGGAGGGAAGAGTTGCAGAAATGAGAGGATAAGACCAAATTTTCAGAATGTTGGAGTAATGCCTCTAGTCCAGTGAAGAGTATGCATGCGATTGATGACTTTGCAGTGATGTGGAGGGTGAAATACTGACATGTAACAATAAAAATTTTTTGAAAGCTCACAATATTGGCACATATGACAAACTGACACATGATTAAGAAAACAGGTTTGTGTTCCTGACTACTCTGAAAATGAATGTGAACAGTTCCTGCAAATAGTTGTCCTAAATGTCTTTATTTTAAGCCTGTCTATACAGCAAACTACTGTGCCCTGAGGTGTGAACAAGTTGATTCAAGTACCCAAAACAACCTAAATGTGGCAGATCTGTGGTCCCTGCACACTTGAAAAAGCCAGGTATATATGTCTGCAGAGATCTGACTCTCACATAACCAGGTTGTGTTTTCACTGAAGGCAGCTCAGGTGTAAGGCTGACATGGTATCACTCCACTCTGCTATAGTCTAGGAAGGAGGCCTCTAACACATGGGACAGCAAAGGACAGCATTTGGGTTGTGGGTTAAAACTACCAGCTGCTTCTTTCTTTGCCTTTTTTCCCCTCCTCCTCCTTTGTTTGTTTTGGTTTATGGGTGTTTTTTAGCCAACAAACTTAAGCACAACTGTAGGACCCCTGAGATGTCCTCTCCTCTCTCCCAGTTTTGGGGTTTTTTTCTTTTTATTAACTTATTAATTAACTTATTAAATTTAATTAATAAATTAATAAAATAATTAATTATTTTATTGTAAAAAATTAAATTATTTAATTACCAGAAACTTGTGCATAAAGCAGACTGTAGGGAGGGAAGAGCATGCAGGGTGCTGGGGAGTTTAAGGGACTCCCATTGGAGATGATGGCTTCCTTCCTCATCCTTCTCAAGTCCACCTTCAGATGTTACCCTGGTGGTTGTCTTTTCAAATATGAATGGTCCTGCCATTTCCTTCTCTTGCCTCATGCCCACAAAGTTTGGCAGAGTCTTTCTTAAAAAAGCACTCTCATCACAGTTCCTGTACTGCCTCCTGCATGCAGGCAGAAAGTGAGGAAGGAGATAAAAAAATAAGGGAAAGCAAAGAACATCTAAGAATTCTGAACATACATTTCCTCAAAAAAATTATTGAAAAAAATACCATAAGATTTGGCAACTCAGTGAGCCTAGAGTTGTTTTTTTTTTCCCAAGCTAGCTTTTTTTTTTTTTTGTTTAGCCTTCCTATCTGGGTTAGCTTTTAACAAATTCAGCTGTCGTTTTCTATATGAGTGAGAACATTTTTAGTACCGTGGATCAAGCTGGCAACAAGTGAGCAGTAGTGTGAGACCATCAGCAGGTGTGTGGGAGACAGCAGCAATTTGGGAAGCCTGGAAGAGTGCTAGTGAGGGAAATCAATGTTCAAAAAGCATAGTACAAATCTTTCTGGTCAGAAGAGGTATTGCTGAAACAACTGTGCTGCTGAGAGCATAATTTGTTTTTCTATTCTTCAACAGTTTCTGATCTTTGTATGCTATCTCTAGGATTTAAAGAGAGTTTCCTTTTTTCAATGCATCTGGAAATATTAATCTTTGGATTGAGGTAGGAATTTTACCCATAGTTCCTGAGGGCCACTTATTTAACATCTGTTTAGATGTAAGGAGGAGAGCGGTTTTTTGAATCTCATGTTGCCTCTGGATCAAAAAGTCACTGCAAAAAGGAGCATTTTAACAAGAAATAGTCCAATCATGGAACATTTCCAAATAAAATTTCCCAATAATTATGTCTGCTAGACATAAAAACAGATAAATTATATTGAATCAACTTGTACATAAATATGAAAGCAGTAGGGGAGGTATGGTTACATGAGTCACCTACACACCAAATAATTATTAACATGCTTGTTGATTTTAGTCTTAAGTGTCAGGGTGATTCCCTGCTGTAAAAGCCCCAGTGAATGCATTTGTATTAGTACTTTGCAGCAGAGAGACTCTAATCTGCCAATTCCTAAAAATGAATGCAACGTTCTTGAGGAAACCATGCTGGAAGTGGCACTCTGGGTAAAATTCTGAAGGGAAGAGGAACATTTTCACTGTCTTTAAGAACGCCAACATTTGTTGACTGATAACAACTAATGGCAGACTGGAGAGTTGGAGTATCAAAGAGGTACTAACCCTAATGAAGGGTATACTAAAGGGTTGAGTTGAAAAAACCATTAGAATCAATGGGAAGTGTTTTAGCCTCAGGTCTGATGTGCTTTTCATAATGCTGGTGTAGTCCTGTGGTATTCAGTGTGTCAGGATAATCTACACTGGGAGTGAAGTTAGGAATAATACAGACCAAAAGAGGCAATCCAGAAAAAAATTTTTCAAACAGAATCTGGGACTCCAGGAGGATACAGTCAGGCTATCCTAAAATAAAAGAGGTGCGCCAGAGTTAAGTAGAAGGGAATTATAATAAAGATGAAAGTCCTAGAAGGAAGGGGTAATGGGAAAGATCATCTGTTCCCAAGGCAAAGAAATAACCTAATTATCTACAACAGGACATTAATTGTCCATTAAACATAGGTGCTGTGGAAAGTAAATATTCAGCTTTTGGTGACTCAAGAATGCATATCACTGACTGAAACATTTGTTTCTAATGAGGGATTGATAGTGTCATCTATAAGGAGAAAAGTTGTTTGAATGAAAATGTTTTTGCAAGGAACACTTCCACCACCTCAGTGATATATAGCTTCTTATTTCCTTGGTCCTTCTATGGCTCCATGAAATCATTCTGTATTTCCTTAGTTAAACATATGGAGGAAAAATATGAAACATTTTAACAAAATTTTCATCCATGCTACAGAAGGTACCTTCAGATGAGATTCTCTCTTTGAGGTAAGACGTGTATCTGCTCTGTTTAATGACATATTGTACTCTAAGTACTACTAAGAAGAAAGGGATGTTATTAATACTGCAACTATAACTTTTACAGATAAATTATTTATTGTAGAGTGGTTTTTTTACTCTGCTCCTGGTCTGAATGAACATAATTTTGATATAATTGAAGAGAGGATAAAACAAAAATCACTAGAGTCAGAAGAAGAATGCTGTCTTCTGTTTTACTTGAAGAAGTATAGTTATTGAAGTTCCTTCTTTGTAATGAGATTTTTTTTTTTCTGTTCAGTTGCTACCACCTTATGGTTGCCTGCCATGGTAAAGACTAGGGGAACATTCATAATCAATGAAGGATACACAGAAGTAGAGTGCACTCTAACAAGAGCAGAGTAAAATGATACCAAAAAGTGCCTGGAAAAAATAGTCCCATAATTTTGGGGTGAACTAGTTTTCCTCCAGAAAAAGAGCTAAAATTTAAAGCTATGAACAAAATCTGCATAGCATTTGATACCCTGTTCAGCTGGCTACAGAGAGAAGACACAGTCCAGGAGATCTAGCAGCCAGAACTTCTAGAAAAGGCATGCTGCCAGAGTCTGACAGAAAATGAATTAAAATGCTGTCTGCTGGTTCTATAGTTAACAGGATTGTTCCCAGACTTCATAAGTGCATACACAAAAAGAGACAATTGTGATAAAGGGTTAATATGCTGGGTGAATATTGTTTATATCTCTATATTGTTAGCACCAGGGTGTTGATGAGCACATATTTATCCATAAGCCACTAATTTACTGCCACTTTGCCCATGGTGTTGGAGAACCTCATTACTTCCCAGTATCTGATTGGGAGAAGCTGACCAGAATTTTAACAGAATCATGAGAGCACTACAATGAGCTTCATGCTGCAATGAACCTGTTGTCTAAGGCTGCCACACAGCACATGTAAGTTTCTTTACTTTTGATACATATTACATGTGCTCTAGCAGAGTTTATCACTGATGTGCAAATTCATTTAAAGGTGACCTGCAGGAATATTAAAAACAACCTCCAAGGCTTAGGTATATATGCTGAATACCCCAGGCATTTATCTCAGTTTTAATATGGACTGTAACCATTTTTACTTGTAATGCTTCCAAGAAGTCTTCACTCACTGTAAGTTGTGGGTTCCTTCTCAGCATGACCCACTGGCCTGCTACTGGTCATGTCAAATGTTCTGTAGAACCCTGAGGGAGGCTGGTTTGAGCCATCCAGGTATATTAAAATTCATTATTACAATGCTACAGGGCTTTAAACATTCTCAATTTTATGTGGATACGAAATGAATGACACTAAAAAACCCAAAATGCAACAACAAGAAAAGCTCTGCATGTTAGAAACATACACAGAGCTTTAGAAAAGACATTTATTTAATGCTGTTAAACTAGCCCCATATTTTGCAAAGGGATCATGTGGGGCATCAGCTGTCATCTGGTAAATGTATTCCAAGGGGTCATCTCATAGGAGCAGTTGCTATTATGCAGTTAGAATTCAGAGGGTTTTGAAAAGAAAATTAAAAGGGTAGTTGGGTAAAGAGAATGGGCTTTAAATGTAAATTTGCTAAAACTTCTTTTGGAAGAATTTCTGTGGCATACGTTCCATGTTTCTAAATCTGACAAGTACTCTATAAAGTGGTTTGACTTTCCATTCCCATATAGATTTTATTTTTGTGCTGAGATGCTAAATTCTGCACCAGTTCAGTGTAATTATTTTAATGATTTATTAATTTTTTTCCACAAAATTTGTTAGACAGTCATTATGTCATTTAATTTAGGATTGTTCATACAAGCAAGGATTTCCATGTCCATTTCGCAGAACAAAATACTCATTGCTTTTGCTGGGTGCTCACTTATTGCATTCCATATAGTTTTAACAGTAAAATGGCTATGGTTAGATTTGTTTTGTATTTGTTGGATCACCCTCTGCTTCTCATACAAATTTAAATTGGTATCAGCTTTGAATTGCTGTCACACTCACACACTCAAAATCTGCACCTCTCCCATTTCATAGCAAGGTAAAATTAGAAATTATTTCTGTTCACATTGGCTCCTTTCTTTCATCTCCTCAAGCCTAAAATAAGTTTAGTATAAATTTAAATAAAGTGTCTTATTAAAAAGATCTTGGTGCATCCAAAAATTACCCATTTATAGTAGTCTCAGGAAAGTCATTGGATTTATCTCAGTGCTAAATGATGAAGAACCCCCAAGAAACACATACAGGCTTTATCCACTGGGACCCAAAGCAGAAAGTAAATTAGCTCTTTATCTTGTTTGGATTTTTGTTAATCAAGAAAAATGCAGTTAATTACTGTGACAGGAAGCAGTGCATGTAGAAACTACACTGAGCCTGGAGCCAGATGTCATGCAGTCTAAGATAGCCTAAGTTTGTTGTGCTGCCTCTCTGTGAGCAGAAGAGAACCTCCTAAATCACAGCTAGAACTTGTTACTTTATTCAAATAGGAATTTCAGTAACTCACATAAGGGAAACTTATTTTTTTTCATGGCCATAAATGTTTGTTTGTTGGATTTTGATTTCAGTTTTTTGAACATGGCCTTGTGGGGTTTGGGATTGTTCTGAAATCTGGATGAACTTAACATCTCTGTGATCTTTCAACCTCTCAATTTGTTTGCAACTGGCTAGTGAAAATTGCCAACTTTGATTCAACAGACAAGCATGATGTATTACTGAATGAGAATGGAAACAAAGCAAAATAGTTTCTTTAAAAAAACCCTACATTTAGAGAAGGGGAATTAATACAAAATGCAGAGCAGGACTCAGTCAAAACTTCTCATTTTGTTCCCCCTGGCTACTCTGGGAATCACAGTTCAGATCAGGATCAGTTGGATCAACTTGGATCAGCTTATGAAGATTTTACTACTATATTCTAGTCCATTGCTTTTGATAGTTCAAATATCTTAAGAATGCCTGCTATCAAGCAAAAATAAATACTCTTAGTCCTATTCTTATAATTGTGAGCTGAATTCTTGAGATTTCTTGTGGCAATGCTTTCTTAATTGGAGTTGAAAGTAGTATCAAGCAAAATCTATACTGTTTGAGTATATTTCCACTGAGTCTTTCACAGATCACTGGAATTTTATCAAGCCTCTAGACTTTAAGGAGAAGGTCAGGGTATGGATTTGGGATTGCTGTGATGTTTGTTATGTTGCAACAGTTCATAAAGCATTGCTGACTCCCAAATGCCAGCAAGGAGAGAGTATTTGCTTTCCATAAGGAATGACCCTAGTCAGATTGTGTGTCAGCAGTGGGAATAAAGCAGATTTTAAGGTTTCTTTCTGTGTTAGTGGTTGGGCTTGATGGTCTTTTCCAGCCTTTGTGACTCTATGATTCTTCTTCCTATCATTGCAGAGCCGCCAAATTTTGACCCTGGAACGCTGCTCTGTGGATTGTCTGATTTCATGCATAGGCTGTTCTTGTGAGTACATTCCATCAGTAAGCAATGTCAGAAGGCCAATGAAGAAGGCTGGTCGCCATATGTGTGTATGATTTCTCATCTGCTGTTTTCTTTTTTGTTTTTCTCAGCCTTTGTAAGGAATGCTAATTTAACTTCCATGTTTATGTTGTTTGGGCACCTATCCCAAATTCAGACCATCATTCAGCAACCTATTACACCAGTTCCCAACAGAGTGCAAGGATTCATGACAAATGATGTTCAGCCCAGGCAGGGGGTGAAGGCTGTGGGGTGAGAGAAGCACTGTGAGAGGCAGAAGATCCCAGTTCTTAGCTCTGTAAGACTCAGCACAAGCTGGGAAGCCACCACCTCACAGACAGCTGATAGGGTATCAGACGAGTGGCTAGGTGAAACCTAAATGCCTGTTCCTGGCTCCTACTGTGTTCCTACTATCACAGTTTATCTGTAATTTAGGAAAGAAACATATAATCTTACCAATTGCCTTGCAGAAGTTGTCAGCTCCTTGTTTACACAGTTCATGAAATAGATAGTGTTTCAAGGTTACTTGTGACTAGCTGTTGTTCTGAGGTGGCAGGAAATGTGGCTTCTAATTAGCTCATGTTCATCAAAGTCAAATTCTTCAAATCCTTGGGACCTGCATTACAGAGAAATTGCCTCCAAGTACGACGTAGTAAGAAGAAACTAGCATTATTTAAACTATTGGAAATTCAGAGAAAATAATGTGACATTTACCCCATTTTGACTGACAAAGTAAAAATATTGCAATATTTCTCAAAATATATATTCAGCAAAACTATAGTCATATTAATGTCTAAATTGTTATTTTTACATAAATAGAAAGGCTTCAAAGATGGATCTCTTACTGGGAATACGCCTAGAGTTATAGAAAAAAAGTAACTATTTTATATTTACAATGCACAATAAAATGTAGTCAATGATGAAAGAATGCTATGAAATGGATTACAGAATATCAGAAATCAAATCTGCAGAGAAAAGATTTTCTGCTTTTCTCATCAGCAAAATTTTGTAATTACAAAGTTTGCTCCTAAGTGTCTGATGGGTGGTAGTCTCTTTCACAGCACCAGGCTGAAGGCAATGTTTATTGAAGACCGATCTTAGTATATTTGTCTATTTTTTACTTTAATTTTAAGAACAGGTACACTCATGGTTGACTTTATTGAATCTCTTATGACTACTTTGATATGTAACCATGAAACAAATTTTGGCTCAAAACCCCAGACTAATAGCAACCAAAATGTCTTGTGTTGGTTTTGAAGAGTTTTTAAAAGACATAAGCTATGCTTCCAAGGATTCTGGACTCTTTGCTCTAAAGCTGGTAATCACTCAACTTCTTGGCATGATATTATTTTGAAATTTTCAAAATTTTTGGTTATCCTAAAAGTAGTTCCTCTGCCTCTTCTTTGGGAAAGCTTGAAACTGTATCACTTTGGCTCATAAGTGAAATTCTGCTTTTTCAAGTGTAGAATTTCTCATTAAGTTGCAACTCTGATTTTTCCAGCCTGCTTTAAACCTGCTCTAAATGCAAGATAATGCAAAGCTGATGGTTTATATGGAGTTTCCAGAAGTGGCTTTAATACGACAACCATGACAGGATAACATTTCATGTGGAAACTCATGCTTAGAGGACCAAATTGGATGATTGTGGCTAAAACTATTAGAGAAGGGCTTAAGTCCTCAATGACAACAAACAAGTGGCAAAGGTAACATAAAATCTTGTCCAACAGCACTAATTTCCTTACTTGCCTTCTGTTTCCAAAATAGGGGTTTAGTGTAAAAAAAAAGTGTTAATGTTATTTATCAGTTCTAACTTGGGATCGGGAAAAGCAGCTGGGAATTTCGTATGAAAGGTCCATATTTTTGCCTTTCCCATGTACAGTGCTATTGGATATGGATGGCCATAACTTCCATGATTCCTACATTCTCAAGTTAAAAAATGTAGCATCATCCCCAGTTGCACATATACACAGTACAGAGGCACCCAGTTAAACTGCTCACTTACAAGGGGACCCTGTCCTGGCTCCTACTTAATTCAGACCGTGAAATCACAGCTTTATTGGCTGGCAGTCCTGCACAGTGCAGGTACTCTCCCAGCATTCTTCAAGCCTGCTTGGATCACTAGCTCTGAGTTTAAAGCTCAAGAATAAAGGTGCTTCTTTATTTGATAATTTCATAAGGCAGGCGCTGTAAGTATTGCATTTTCTTGTGGAAACAAAACCGCAGCTTTGACTTGTTTACCCCATTGTATGGAAAGTCATTTAATCCTGAAGTTGAGTCTGAAAAATCTCATTGTATCAAGGATTTAATTTGTTTTATAAACTATATAGTAGCTCTCCTTTTAAAAATTATGCACAACGTAATTATATGTTTTATATATATGTATGTATGTATATATATAAACTCGAGTTTTACTTTATCTTTATAATCAAGACAACTTTAATACTTATTTAATCTTCTTTCTACCTGCCCCTTTCCCCAAACAGGAGTATTTTACTGCTGTTCTTCCATTCTGTACGGCTGCTGTCCGTACATTCTGCAATTCCTGCGTTTTACTAGAACATTAAATGATCCTAGAGGAAAATATTTACTCTAGAAAGTAGTCCGTTATTCTGTAAGGACAAATAGTAGGGGTTTATGGTGCAGCCAGGAAGCTGCCGTGAGAACAAGCCGCTTGCTCACGCTTTTGGGCAGCAGCCCCGTCTTTGTGGCAGCAGCCGCAATATTAATTGCGCAGTGCCCCCTAGGGACTCTGCCTCCGCCGGGACGCCCCAGCGCCGCTCGCACGCCGCTCCGCTTCCCCTTTCTCGACCTTGACAATAACTTGGAATTTCATCCTTTTCCAACTGTAATGATATGACTTGCTCTTTAACTCCTTCCAGGTCTTTTTTGTTGTTGTTTGTTTGGTTTGGTTTTTGAAGTTAACTGTGGTTCATAGCATTCTGTATTTTCAAGCACGCATATTTGGTTTTAGGTAGGAAGTTTTCTCTGCATTATTTGAATTTGATGGTGACATTTTAAGACATTCTTTTCCAGTTTGG
Source organism: Zonotrichia albicollis (assembly GCF_047830755.1). NCBI lineage: Eukaryota > Metazoa > Chordata > Aves > Passeriformes > Passerellidae > Zonotrichia > Zonotrichia albicollis. The sequence goes on from NC_133828.1 coordinate 26,009,425, forward strand.
TGTTTCTAGGAGACACCAAACTGGGTTGGCTTTCTTTTCAATTTTTTGAAGATGGGCTTTCTTTTCAATTTTTTGTTAAAAAGGAGCTGTGTGAATTTCCTTTTCAAAGCCAGGATTTGGTCCGTGCTGGTAGAAAGAGGCTGGAAACTGCAGTACTCATCACATACCTGATGAGTGATTTCTTATACTTATTGATATGGTGGTTTCAGGGAAATAATAGTAATAATGAGAATGATAAGGACATGTTTTCTTTTACATCACTCACATTGGTGAGCTGAGAAGTGCAAAGAAAATTTGTTCAGGGGAAAGAAGAATTTTGCCTGAAGTATTTACGATCAAAACAGTTGGGAAATAAAAGATGGCAAAATGAGCAAAGGGCAGTAGGTTTTGAATAGGCTTCATCAGCAGAGGGGAGAGGTCATCTAGGAAGATTAGTTGTAGGAGCTATTAAATCACCTTTGTGACACTGTTAGAAGAAGCTGCTTAACATAATCATGTGCAATCAGTAAAAATGCTCTTTATTACAGAGCAGTTTTGATTTTCATATTTGGTATTGTTATGTAAGATGGTGTAATGTAAGGCCATACACATTTCCCTAGTACAAATTACCAGCATTAATGATTTATGGTGTTTTCCTGGCAACTTTTAAAGTAAAAAATTATTGGGAAACATCTCTCCAAACCTATTTCCACTAATATATTTCTTAGAGCATTGCACAGTTTTTTTCTTTATACTGTACTTTTAGACAATTGAAACTGATACAGAGTTTATATACCAACAAGTCCTGCATCCTGTACCTCTGTTTGACTTTGATTATCCTTCTTATTGACACAATGCCAACCATCTCTTTGAAGTGCTTATCACCTAGTGATAAGACTCCACAAAAAAAAGATTTTCCTCTAATCCGGTTTCTCCAGTTTGGAATAAGCGTTTTCTATGCATATTTTCCTATGTGTAAAGTAGAGAATAATATCACCACTTATGTTTCTCATATATTTATGTTCATGGCTATCTCAGGATAGACATGCCAAATTCACATTTTGGATTTGGACATATCATGGTTGCAAGATGTTAGAACCCACATTTTATGAGAACTAGATAGAAAATTTGAGAGTGATGGAATATTTGCTAGGGTGTTTTGTTGGGCTTTTAAAAATTATTTTATTTTTTATAAGTTCTTGGCACATAATAGTATCTTGTAAGATACTGTTATAATTCATGGCTATCTCAGGATAGACATGCCAAATTCACATTTTGGATTTGGACATATCATGGTTGCAAGATGTTAGAACCCACATTTTATGAGAACTAGATAGAAAATTTGAGAGTGATGGAATATTTGCTAGGGTGTTTTGTTGGGCTTTTAAAAATTATTTTATTTTTTATAAGTTCTTGGCACATAATAGTATCTTGTAAGATACTGTTATAATTTTCCCTGAGTTTTCCTCCTGTCTAGATCAAAATTTTGTCATGATGCATGTGTTTGTACCATGAGGTACAACAGATTTCCAGATAAACTGAATCAACAAGGGATGGCCAAGTACTTTCAAATAAGCAAACTTAATTAATTTAATCAGTACTTACTTAACTTAATCAGTAAACTTAAACTAATCTTGACTGTTATAATTCTGCTTCCTTAGTGATGAACAATTGTGGGACCCAATATCTACTAGCAAGCTACCAAATTGCAACAGATTATAGGCTGTACTCTTACATATTTTATTATTTTCTATGAATCTATCTTGTCCATATGAAGTAAAATCATGTCAGAAATATAGGATTTTATTTTTAATATTTTACTTCCTTTTTACCTCTCCGTTTGGTATAAATCAGAATATTCCTTGCATATTCTTTTACCTCCATTTTTGTGATTTATTAGATGGCATTAGCATGTGTTGGCTCTTTCTTTCATTTTCCCTGATAATCTGGCAGCCAGAAAGAGCTAGGATGAGGTACAAGTGCAAGTACATACTTTTGGAAACCATTCTAAAGCATAATATATTGAAATGTTTCATAATGAATCCTTGTTTGCCAGAAAAAGATTCAACCATGCCAGAAAATTATCTGTGAGGAATAATTCTAGCCCCTTCTTTCCTCCCCCTCTTCCCAATTTGTGTTGCTTGGAAGAGGAGAAGAAAAATGGCACAGATGCATGCAGCATTGCACAAAGAGTATATATGGACATTTCAGTCACTGATATTTCCCCATTTTCTGATGCTAATGTAAGATATGTTGGTTTTGCATTTGTAATTAAGATGAACAGATGGTGAAGACTTAGTTTAAAGTAATACTGTACATCCATTAAAATAATCTCTGCTGACAGTGATTCTTTACTATAGCAAGACTTAATTGCATATATAACATGTGTACATCAGAAAGAACTCGGTCTTTAGCCATTTGCTCTGTCAGGACAATAGTAAAACAGACGTCACCAAAACAGAATTTGTCCTGGAGACTCCTAAGAGTAACAGATGCATCTCTGCTGACAATATTGCCTTGCTTTAATTAATGAACACTTTATGAATAAAAGAACACATAATTTCAGAAAATATGCAGGATTTCTTCTGAAAAAGGGAGCTCAAGTTTTGCAGGAGGAAGGTTCAGGAACATGACAGTAAAAATTTTAACAGATAAACTTGATGTTGCTTACACTATTTCTCTCATGGAGTAGTACATGTAATTTAAGTGTTCCTTGGCAGGCGTTATAAATGTGTGTCTTTTTGAACTGGGTTTTTGTTTTAAATTAGTTCATTGTGAGGGATCTGACTGAAGCAAGTCCTTAAACCTCTGTGAAGCAAAAGGCCCCAGCATGCTTTCCTCTTTCCATAGAAATTATACAAAATGCCATTTTTCTAATTGTTCATGTATAGGTTATATAAAAATATCATTATGTGTTTCCACCTTAAGATCTGTACTGCACAGGAAATGGAGCTTCAGGTTATGTCCAAAGCAGGTACCTGTCCTTCACCTGCTGTACAGAACAGCAACACTTTTTTTGAGTAATAATACTTATTTTTCAAAAACATCATTTGGTGATTGTGTATTTATAAGTCAACCCCTTTTCTGTTTGCTTCTTGTTCTATCTGCCATCACCACATTGGTACCTGTTTTCCATGATAATGAAAACTAGAAAATTCTAACCTCTGAGGACATAATTTGGCAGAAATACTTCCTTCCTTTTCCCAAGCCTCTTTTGTAAGGACATATATTTTACTATTGTTATGATTACCAAAAATTAAGTATAGGGTTTGATTAGCATTTCTGCAAGTTTTTTAAACCAAAGTACATCTTCTATTGTGCCAGAACTATCAGCAAAATCACTATACAGTGGCTGAACATGTCTTTACTGCAAAAAACAGTTGTCCACACTAATTCGACAAAATCTGTGAATCCCCATTTTTCTGTTTCGTGCTTCATCTGTTGAAGGTCTGGGCTCCATTCTCCACTCTCCTCATTCTCCGCTCTCTCCTCATTCAGGACAATGCCTTGGAGACTGTAGTGCATCACGCTTCGGTTTAAATTCCTTCTTTTTTTTTTTTCTTGTTGAAATTCTGCATTGTTTAAAAATATTTAGATATTTATTGAAGCAAAGACTTGAACCCTGAGGCCCCATTTTCCACAGGAGTACCACAAACCTCATGTTACTGAGTCATTTTCACTGTGCCTCAGAATATTTAAGTGTATTAAACCAAGTGGAATAGCACCAGCAGGAGAGATTGAGAGACTCTTTATCCTAGAATATGAAAATTCTGTAACATGGTAGTTAAATATTTTTCCAGGAAATATGATTCAGAACCCCTCAGGTAAAAAAATAATTGAACCAAACTTTCTTCTATTCAAGATGGGCTGTGGGCTAAAGCAGGAGAGAGGTACTACTTTTTTTAAATCAATACATTCATTTTCTCTACAATGTCTGAAATTGAAATTAAATATTTCTCTTCAGTGTGTGTATCTCCTTCCCATCCAAAAGCTAAACTATTTAAAAATAATTTGGGCTGGGGAAGAATATGGTTTGACAGGCACACTGAGAAAGTCTTTTGCATAGATTTCATTCTGGTGACAGAATTAGACCAAATAATTCTGTAAATACAGCTAAGGTATATGGGTAGTGCTCACTGCAAAAGGAAATAAAAAAGGCAAGGAGACAGACTGGGACCCAAGGGAACACAAAAGGGCTGCAAGTTTTACAAAACATTCATTTGTCTAATTTACTCAACATAACAAAGAAAGTATCAATTTATTTGGGGAGTTAGCAGAAATTATTGATTAGAGGAGTAGTATATTTACTGAATATAGGATGGGTAATGTTTTTGAATGGATATAGACAATATCTCTCCAAAACTGGAATGATCCATAAGTCATAGGATGCAGAGCGCAAAACACCATCAGACTAACATACTGAGAAAGGCTTTAAACAATAACTGAGTAAATCTTGGAAGAGTTCCAAAGAAACCGGGAACAGAAAAGGAACTACATGCACAATAATGGGGTTTAGACAATAGAGATAGTGCAGCAGACATTTGTGAATGGAGTATTAGCTCTTTAATTATAATAATTACCTAAGTTTAAGGTCAAGGCACCTGTGCATTCCTGTCTGTGAGAAACTGATTAAAAAATTAGAAGTAGCATTTAATCTCTGTGATACTGTTTCCAAAAATTCTCATAGAAATTTGGATATTGCCAAGATTATTACTTATTATTTGTACTGTATCTAGAGACATTGACTGAGATAGGTCCCATGTCACCAGCCTGATATCATTCATATCAAGATTGACTCTCTTACCTCTTGAAATAAAATGTAAAATGAAAGTTCTCCACAGGGAGGAAAACCATGAAAAAGGAAGACTCACATCTTATTTTATTCTACCTTCCCATTCATACTGAACACAGAAATGAAAGGCGTCATTTTGTTCCCTTTAGTAACTCAGACAAGTCTATTCCTGGTCTTGGAAATTAACTTTTTAGCTAATCAGTTGGTATAACCTTGGTTTGCTGCAAGGGAACCCTATGTGAGAAGGGGTGAACGTGGATCTTGTCACCCGCACGTGGATGGAGTAGAGAGTTTTGCAAAGTGTCTCTGTCTGGGAACAACACTACTCACATCATCCGAGTTAGGTTCATGGCTCCTGGGGGCTCTGTCCTGATTTCTGAGCAGGAGAAGGCAACTGTGGGAGCAGTTTGTGCTTTGGAAGCCCCACGTGCAGCCAGGGTGGGACAGCAGGGCTGGCAGCGGCGTTTGTGCCACGCAGCTCCGCGGTTTGCTCGCTGCCGGCCACGCTGGGCCAGTTCACATCTCAAAAAGAGCAGGCAGAGATCCCTGAGGTGCATACACAGACAGACACACTTTCCCCTTTCCCCTCCTCCCCCAAGGTGTAAGTATTTGGAGGTTGATTGCAGGTAGCAGAGGAAAGCCAGTCCAATAGGAAGAGATACCAGCATTTTTTATTGAGAGCACAGTTAGAGGAGACTCAGATGAGGAAAGGGTGTCAATTTGAGGGAACTGGGGAATAAACAGAAGAGGCAGAAGGGATAAAACAAAGAGAAGAAGGAAATATGAGAGGTGATGGAGCCAAGATATGGAGATGTGTCATATAGGAAGACATTTACTAAAAGCTTACAGAGATGAGAAACATAAGGTAATTTCTAAAAAGAAGGGAGCAAGTGCATGAAAAGAGTAATAGAAGAGGGCAAGAGGAAAGCTGGAAAAAGAGACTGAAAAAGTAAATGTGACATTTTGGAAATGAATTCCTGTAATTTGTTGTAACTATTGCTCTGCAATGCCATTTCTGACAGAAGAACATTTCCATCCCAGTAAAAATTTGAAATTTTTATAGGGATTTTAAAATGGGTATTTCTAATAAATCACATATGGAAATGTTAGTGTTTAAATTTTTGTTAGTATTAAATGTTAGTAATAAATGTTAGTATTAATTTTTATTTTAGAAAACAGTCTTCATTTAAAAATTTTCATTCACGGTTTCTTGACTTTCTCTCTTTTTGCTACTTCCCTCCCTTTTTCTTTTCTCTCATTCTACCTCAAATCTGCACCATCTTCAAAAAATAATTACATTCTTCTGTCAGAAGGAATATTGAGTTTAAAAATGAAAAATACGAGTCCACTTGACAAGAAGAAAGGAACTGCTTTTGCAAAAGGTCACAGAAAATAATAAAAAATACAGAGTAAAACAAATGCAATAGTATTTTTTGATGAAAAAATTTAAGTGACATGTCCAGAAAAACTTTGTTGGGAAACAAAGACATTTTGTAGTTTGTGTTTCTCATATTTCTGAGTGAAAAAGGAAACAATGAAAGGATATGTTAAAACACAAGCAACCTTTGGGCCCCTTTCCGACCCTGAAGCAAGTGTCAGGCTATCACTGCAGAGGGAGATGTTTTCTCTCCAGCTGTGGCCTGTGGTTGATAACCAGACCTTTTACATTTCAGCTGTAAGTGCTAAAGATGCCATAAAAGAAACAGAATTAATGTTTTTTCACCATTGTACATGCTCACCCCCTTTTGTGCTTTCACTATTTCAGGGGTCATTGTTTACATTCACATTTGAGGTAAAATCCACTAGACATGATCACTGGAAAAAGAAATTCACAGAAGATGAATTGAGAAAATGAGGTGCCTGTGGTGAAATTCTGGGTAAAAGCACAAAATTAACTGTCATCCAAGCCAAAGAAGGTGAGTAACTCCAAGTCAGTACCACCATCACTCTGATTGAAGTAGTGAAAGAACATTGAAAGAGCCTGTTCTAGGTGAGAACAAGTCTAAAGAGGAGGAAAATGGTTAGAAGATGAGAGGATGGAAAGCTTTTAGTGAATCAAAAGCACCTGTTAACAATATATAAATAAATAAAAGTGAAGAAGAATCCTTCTTCCTTTTCTTGAATGTCTGGGTCAGATAAAACCAAGTCGTTTGACAGTATCTTGTGAGAGGGAATGCAATAATGTTAAAATATGGCAAGAAGTCAGTAATAGTTCATGGTAAGCATATTCTTACAGTGAAAGCTGAGACCAAGGGTGATTGATTGCTTTCAATATTATTAAAACCTGAAAGTTTGACTAGAGCAGAAAACTAAAAATAAAGTTCTCTAGGATTATTCATTTTATAATATCATCTGAAAACTTCAAGAGGGAAGGTTCTGTAAGTCAATATGCAATCATATTTAGAAGCAGTTGATGTTTTAGAAAGCTTGTCGTTTAAAAACACAAGTGAAGGAATAGGAGGAAGAGCAGAAAAGGAAGCTAGTATACTTTCCACTAAAAGTTTATTCTGGGAATTATTAAGAAAATACTATTCTAAGCTCAGCTTGACAACATCTCAGGCTGTCTGGAGATATTGAGAAAACCTCACTGGAAAACTAATCAATGTGTCTTGCATAAAACCTGGGTTTGTAAAGTGGCTGGACTACATTATCTTTTAGGTTGCTTCTAGCAGAACATTTTTGACTGGGGGAAAAAAAAGAGTGCTGGTCTTCTGACTCCAGGCTACCCAATATTTTTCTCACTGACTTTTTAGGGGAAATAACATGAAACTTTGTTTCATTGAAACTTTGGCTGTCACTGCAGTTGCACTGTGAACAGCTTCTCTTCCGCTGGTATGCAGCTATTTCCTGAAACAGTCCAATTAATTTAAATATGCAAATAATTTCTACCAGAAGCAAGAACAGATTCATAATATGGACCTTGGTTTTGGGGTTGGGGTGAGGGAGGGGTGGGGATTCTGCCCTAAATGTGATTTTTTCTTTCACCTAAGAATTTAATTTAGAAGTGTCTTATAAGGCCGAATTTACTTAATTCTGTAGAGCGCTCTGAGATCCAAAGTCAGAAGTGCTAAAAACTTTGCAAGGTTTTCTTCCCCACTAATTAACATCCCAGTGATCAGATGGGATTTTGTAGAGTAGGCTAGCAATTCTATGTAATGATCTTATATTGTAGATGAGAATATTTGTCACTTTTGGTGATATTTGCATTGTTTACTCAAGGCAAAGTAGAGAGAGCGAATAATTCTTTCTATTAGCATAGAATTACGAGGGATTAAGCAAGGCAGATTTGAGAGAAATGGTGGCAATTTTTTCATTGACAGAACTTGTCAACAGTTAAAGGTGAGAAAGGACAATAAGTGGGAATGATGAAAGCTTTTTCCTTTTCTTCCATTTTAAAATTGACAAATAGCTTCACCAGGCAGAAACACAGCAGAATGAATTGTAATAAACACAGTGTTTTGGTAAATTATCTTTGTTAGTGAGGAAAAATCAATGTATTGATTTATTTTTTTATGTGCAGAATCTAGTTATAGAATGCCTCATAAAAATCATCCTTTTAATTCTTGCATAAGAGCAAGGTAGAGAAACTCCACTTCCAATCACAGTGTTTCAGCCTCTTTTTGTTTCTGGAGAGTAAGTTTGAAGGGCAGAATGGTAAAATCATGTTCTTACTGCTTTTGAAGGGTACTTAAGAGTAGTTCCATTATCTTCAAGTTGGGGTAAAAAGAAAAGGTGTGTGTTTAAGTGACTTTAGCCCCTGACTTTCTGCAGTAGCTCACCAGAATAGAGACACTAATGGCAAAAGGCTCTGTAAACCTGAGCAAGGCACCTTTCTGCAGGGCAAAGGAAGAGGTGAGATGTTTTTGGAAACTTTAATTAAACTTTGTGTAAGTGATGCCAGAAGGCTACCTGAATTGAATGCTGTTCTCTGTATCTTTTACTATGCTTTCCAAAGATACTGTAAAAATATTTTAATTATCTTATTTTCATCTCTAATTTCCAACCTACCTTCAACATTGTTTCCAAAGTAACAGGCCCAAGCACACTCCTAGCATACTTCTGGAAGTTGTAGGAATAATTTGGCAAAATTAAAAATGACAACTTTGACACTTGGGGTGAAGTGGAGAGGATTGAACACAAGCACCTCTGACTCTGTATTGTTATTGGGCAGTAGTAAAAATACGCTTCTGTGAAGTGGGAAGATACATGGGACTATTTCTACCTCACTAGTGTTGATGCACTGAATCAGATTGAATCAGATTATACAATTGCAAAGGCAGCATAAAGGAGAAAAATCAATATAGAGTATTCTGAAAGCACACAAAATCTCGTTTATGCTATTGTGCTGCTGAAAGCAACTCAAACACTTTTTGCATAGTGCTTGTGTAAACATTTTGAGCCTGTGTGAGTGTGCCCTTCCCTGGATTTTAGCATGGAGCAAAAATTCACAGCCTTTTTTTTTCTTCTTCTCTGGAGACTCAAAGAAAAAGCCTTAGCTTGGTTTGAGGTGGCTCTGTTTTCACCCACCAGATTTATTTTGCCAATTAGAATCACGGTGAGAGCCACTATGAGATGGTGCTGAAGAGAGTGTTCAGTGAAAAATGCTTCACCTATTTGTTTCAATTCTCCCAGCAGGTGTTTAGTTGTAAAACAGTAATTTAACATATAGAGTAACCTAGAATCTCTGCCAGACGCTTATTCACCTATGCTGTTGGCTTAAATGAAAATACAGATGACTGGACCAAACTTGATGTTTATAATGTCATTAGTCATGGGAATAAATGGGATTCTTCATGGTTCATTTTCCTTTAAAAATAGAAGGAAATAAAATTCAGATGAGTTAACATTGGAGGCATAGAATTTCCTGTATGTTTCTAGAAGTAATTTCTTATAAAATTTTTTATGCTTTAGAGCAACATGTGGTCTTTAAGATCCTGATTAATTTTTAAAAAAGTGTAAGCATAGCCTGTTTCATGTGGTTTTAAGCATAACCCCATGCTCTACAATTTTTTCAAAATACTTCCTCAAGTTTTCCAGCCTGCTTTAAGCCATTTTTCAAACATTTTTTTTAATCTCTGCTCTGCAGTTGGACTTTTTTTTCAGATTAATTCCTTGATTTGCAAGATGTCTTAATGTCAGGTTCCCACTTGAAGCAAGTAGTGCAGAATTTATGGCAGTAGCACTCAGAGCACACTTGACTAACAGCCAATGTCTCATACACTTCCCTGTGTTGTGCTGGGATGAACAGAAGCAGTGAGAACCAAACCTTCACGGCCTCAGCAGCTTCAGCTCAGGTACCAAGGAAAAGTTACTTGGCAACAGCTCACAAATGGGGAAAAGCTTTTGCAAAGTAAAATGAGAAGCATGTGTGCCTTAAGGAGTGTGCTTCTTTGTCTTTCAGCAATTCTTTCTTCATTTCTCATCTGCTTCAAATATATTTTTTATATTCAGGTTTTGCTGTCTGACAAATTCTGTTCAATAACTGGTAGAAAGTGTAGATCTGCAGCAAATGTCTCAGGTTTTTACACTTATGGCTGTGTAAGGTTTTCCCTATTTTCCCTCTCCCTGATTCTACTTCATATTTTGGCATTCAAATGCCTCATCTTTTTGATATACAATATATTTCCATGGTGCATTTGTGTGTTTGTGCACTTTGTGAAATTTCAGTTCAGCTGTGCTACAATATGCATGCTGTGTATATTGTAGAGTGAGAATCTATTGTCCTGCCTTTGTCATTTGATCTTGATTTCATTCCTTTCCAAGATAGTGTAACTTCCATGTTTTGACCTTCCACCCCCTTTCAACATTTCTCCAGAGAACTGATCAATACCTGCTGCTTTCCCTTTATTCAGATGATGGATAGTTTTGGATAATTCTGTAATCTTTTCTCTCCTGTTCGCCATCAGATTCTCCAAGCACTGACCTTCATACAGGAATTCTTCAATGGCATTCAGGAGCCGTGCCTCTTTCCAAATGTTAGAGAAAGCTTAGTGAGCTTCTCTTGTTATTTATTTAGATTTCCTGAAATAGAGGAAGCAAAACATAATAGAAGTGAAACATTTAAGTTCTGACCTCTTGTAGGATTCCATAAAGCCTCACCAGCTGAGTGTCATTTGATCCCCTTCTCTGTTTCTGTAATCTGTACTTGACCCAGTTCTAAGCGTGATCCAGCACTTTCCAACAGGTTTGTTTCACGTGACTGAGCGTTAAAGTATTTACACTACGGTGCCTAAGGGACAAAATAAGGTATTTACTTCTCAAAGAATAAAAGTGTAGTGTTGAAGCTGCTCTCTGGTTCTCTGAAGTAACTCACACAGGGCTAGAGATAAGAAAAATTTTCAGAGGAATTTTTCATAATCCTGCAGAAAGCCTCCCCCTTTTAAGTCTGAAGATTCAAGAAGAAAAGCAGATCTGTTCTTGCCACATAGTAAGGCAGACACATGACTAAAATGGAGGGTAGAATACACTTGTGCTTAAAGTTAGGGCCAACAGAGCACTATTTTGAACTGAAGGAAGGAGAAATAATGAGCAATTCCTATTTTGTAAGGAAGTGGGCACTGACCAGATGATGGTAAATCTGAATGCAGTGGTATCCAGCTTCCAGCAGAGAGGCAGCTGGAATTGCCTAGGCACAAGGTGGTAACCAGGAGGAACTGGCAAACCCGAAAAAAGATTTTAAATGAGCACCAAACCTCCACAATAACTTTGAGATTACTCCCTATAACATGATTTTGAATTGCCTTTTACAGTGTCTTGTGGGTTTGTTTGGCTTTTTTCCTTTCAGATCTAAGTAATATGCATTAATTTTTAGATCCATCCCTTTCTGTTTTTTCTCCTTATTCTGAGGTTTGTGTATATTTGTATCCAGCTGTGTACATGCTTGGGTGCATCATGGATTGGTCTGTAGAGCAGAGTCATGAAGTATTTATGACTAGATCTTAGTCTCAGATGGATAAAATTGCACCAATATCTCATGATGAACACAAACCAGACTGATAACATGTCATAAATATGGCTGAATTTTGACTTCAAATAATTGAACTGACAATACACAATAGTACCAGACTCAGTAAGACCTGCAGAAACTATCTTGATTTTAAAAGGGCTTTGCCAGCATAACTTCTTAACTGTCATATTAGAAAGCAGCAAAAAAACCCCAAAATGCAAATTTCTGGTGGAGCATGTGTGCTAATTTTTAGCACATTGTCCCTTTCTACTTTTCTTTCAATGTTCTCTTTTTAAAAGTATGGGCTCCTCTGTTCTCTGGTAGCATTTAGGAAGGACTTACTTTGAAGGACCTCTTGAGAAGGCAGTAATTGATTTTATATAAAGCCACATAGGTACTTATGTATGCACACACATGCTTTTACACCTGTGATTTCCCATGTGCTTTATTAAATTTTCAGGCTGAAGGAAATGTTTTGTGGAGCAAAACACAATACTGATATTTCAGCTTCTTAAGCTGAATTTTTAAAATATAATATCTTGATTTAATTTTTGTTTTTAATAGAAACCCTAACAGTTTCATTTCTAAATTGCATTGAGTAAGAAAATGTGGTTTTCTTTCAGATAAAATCATGTGAAATCAAGGTAATCTTCTGAAAGATCTATTGGATATTGGTGGGGAAGAAACTCACAGCACAGCCAAAAGAATCTCCTGATTGAGTTTTAAAGTAGAAAAAATTCCCAGTCCTGGTGAACTGCACAACCATTGACTGATCCATGTGGTGTCTCAGAGCCTCGGGTGCTGTCTTGAGAAGGTAGAGTTACATGATTCACCTTAAGTCACTTCTTTCACATGTCAATGTGATTTCTCATTCTCCAGTATTGTGTTATTTTGAACAATATTATTTTGTGTTATTTCAAGCTATCTCTTAGTAAGAGCTTCAACCAAAAGCTACACAGTTTGCTACTATGAATAGTTGCATAGAATGCTACTAAATATAATGCAGATCAGCAATGAAAAACAATTTGTTAAATATATTCCTAGGTTAAGAGGACATCCCTTAGATTTGCTCAATTTTTTTTTTTTTTTTGCTTAGTCCTTCTGAAAGGTGCCAGACTAAGAATAGAGAGTAAGGCCAAAATTACACATTAAGTACAGTGTAGGAATGAAGTGATCCGATGCTGCTGTTTGAACACACCCAGTGTGGGAAGTCTTACACCTTTATTAGATTTTGTGATACTCAGATTTGTGATGGCTGTCATCTAGGTTCTTCTTAAAACCTTAATTCTTAAAATCTAGGAATTGCTTTGAAAATTTGGCTTTTTCTCATTTTCTCTTGTTTCTTCTTCCTTTTTGTTTTTCTAGCTTGTTTTTTCCTATGCAATAACTTCTCTACTTCCATGGCTAGAGAAAAGCTTCAAAACATGTTCTGAATCAGTTAAAAAAAATAAATCTGTCTTCATTACTTTAAAGCCCATTGAGTTTTTCAGTGGAACATCAAACATATATAGTTATTGGCAGAATTTTCTGTCTCTTCTTCTGTAAGAACTAATTTATCCCAATGCCAGCACCAGCCTCCCTCCTCAGATGGCCGTGAGTCCTCATGAGCTCAGGGAGCAGCAGAGAAAGGAGCATTCTGGAGGGCATGGCATGACAAGGGGAAAAAGATGTTTGGGGCCTCTGGCTGCTGCTGTAGAACATTCTTCTGCCTGATCTCATTAGATCTCTGCCCCAAAATGAGCACCAGATTTAACTGATCTGGAGAGTGTAGTTGGCTGAGATGTCATGAGAACAAATTCTTGCTTCCAGTGCACCAGGAATGGTTGTCTGAACTCAGAGGTCAAGGCTGTGTTGCCAATATGAAGACTGACTAAATTTGACTGACCGACATCCAGGCAGGCATGGATTGAATTTAACCATGGAAAAAGGATGTGAATTCCAGAGCAAAAATTCTTCACATTTTATATCTGTTTAAGAATAAATACACATGCATTGATGTACATTAATGAAAAAGGTGCCAGGGGGTTTGGGATTTTTTTTTCCTCTGACTTTGTAGTATAAATTTTATGTTCACTGGCAAATGGCATGTTGTTTTTAAGGGATGGCTTCATGTCAATGCTAAAGGCTGCAGCTATGATTGCCAGAGGCATGAAATGCCCATTAAAGATGGCTGTTTTTACTAGCACTATGGGATTCCTAGGTACAGCGAATTTAGCCATGGAAAAAAAAAGGGGGAGGGATTTTAGCAGAAATGTGCAGTTTTTTCTAGATTCAGTTTATCAATGCCAGTCAAAGTATCATTGTCTTTATCTGTGTAGGTGATTACTTTCAAGATGGAAAATGGGCATTTCCACATAGCTTGAAAGCTGTGATCCTTGAAAACCCATCTTTATTCTCTGTCAAGGATGACTGGAGTAGATTACACTGGAGTATTAAAAATACTAAACCACAAAAACCTTGAACCATTGCCACAACTAAGCTACCATTACAATAGTAATTTTTAAAAAAATCTAGAATAGGCAGTAAGTGTGAACTTTCTTTTTTAAATAAGCTATCACTTTATCGCTATAAGATAACTTAATTAATCCTTGCAATCTACATTTATTAGTAATATTAATGTAAAAAAAAAGATCAATTATATTTAAATGATAGAGCCAAATATTGTGTCAGTGGTATGAAGCAAAATTGGGACTATTGCTCATTTCTTGAAGAGTGACATATTTCATGAAAGCTGCTTTTCCAGGTTATGAAACCCCGCAGGGCCTTTCTGATAACAAGCTACAACTTTCAGGAAAATTACATAATGCAATACCAAGTTTCTGTATTTCACATGGTTCTGTACACATTATGTGTGATTTTGTTCCCCTGCTCAGAAAAGTTCTTTGAGTTAGATCCCACTTCTCTGCATACTAATGTAAATTGTAAAAAAACCCCAAGGAAATTAACAGTTAAGCCATTCAGCTATTCACCTACACTCCACTCACTTAGTTACCTCCATTCTGTTACTTCCCACACATACATCTCCATCCTCCACTTGAACAACCCACAATTATCTCCATAATAAACCACTGTGTTTATAATAATGGTGCTGGGAGCATCATCTATCAGTTTAAGGCAAACTTACCATTGTATGGCCATGTTTTCAGTTATTCATATGAATGAGTTTCAGATACCTAATAGAATTTCAGGTACTTATAACCTTTATCAGAATGATTTTTTCCTGAGTGCATATCTCAGTCTAAAATTTTGGGAAAACTGCAGCCAAAAAAGCCATTTACAACAGAAATGCTGAGGCAAGGTGATGAAGATTTGCTCAAGATAATATATACTGGTGACTTTTTTTTAGCACGTAAGAATCCTAATTATTTGGGCAAGAGTCTGAATTGTTCAAGAAAACAAATTTTTATGAAATCTGTGGAATTCTACAAACTTTATATAGGTTTGAACCATTAGCTGTGTATAGTTGGATCAGACTTTGCAACTCTGCCTGAAATGAGAAAGGCTCACTCTGAAGTTGTAGGTGATGGACCAGAACTTTTCATTTTCATTCAGGAACTTTCAGCTGATGTGAGCTATGCAATGCCTGCATCTGGGCCTTAGAAACCAATAATCTATGCTTTTCCTATTGTCCTCTCTCTTGCTCATTATTTTTTGCAGTTTTTAGGAGCCACAAAGCTCAGGTTATCAGCCACAGCTCCTCCACTGAGTTGCAAAACAGGGCACAGACAAACTGCATTTCCCTGTAGAACAGTGACACCAGTGAGGAAGCTCCTGTTGTGCTGCTGAGTGTTGCCCTGACACGTGAACCGTCAGGCTCTTGCTGCGGTTTCTGAAGGCAAAGGGAAGATCTGAGGAGGGATTTAAAAAGGCAGAACGTGAAGGCTTTGCAGATACTGATAGACAATTCCTTCCCCACAAGTGAGGGGCAACAGAGGAAAGAGCATGACTGGGCTTGTTTTGAAAGCCTTGCAGTCAGAGGAAGGTACCTTGGCTCATAGACTAATTGGAAGTGAGCGCTGACCTTTGATATTGAACATGAGAGGGTCAGTGGTGAGCAGAGAGGCCACAAAGGGCTTTGGAAGTCAAGACAAGTCATTTGTGTCTAATTCAAGAAGGCTACAGAGAGCCAGTTCTAGGGAGTGGCAAGGGAAGGAGATTTGTGTCGAGCTTTAGAGAGAAAGGGCTGAGACTGGAGGCGGGAGAGGGAGTTGGGAGAGCAAGGGAAGTGACTGGACAATCTGAGATCAGCAATAGCATTGGAAGGGGGAGGGAGGACGGGACGTTTGAACCTTCCTATGAATGAAAGCTTGACAGAAATGGCAGCAGTTTCTGAATTATTATAATATATTCCAAAGACATGCCAATTCAGGAGTTCACAATGCAGCTGTTGTTTCTGAGGGAATGAGAAATTATTTTACAATTTATGCAAAGGACGATTAAAAAGGTGGCAGACGAAGAAAAAAATGTCTGCATAAAAAGGAAAGTTAATTGCTTCATAAAATGACTCACTGAGTGGTTCGAAATCTTCTCATGCATAAACAGCAAAGTTTTACTGTTTGGGTTTTGTTATTTGGTTCCTTCATCTACAGAAAGAGTAATTTTTGCAGGCCAGTATCTCTAGAAATAGTGGTAGTTACATAATTTGATGTTATGAAACAAAGCTGATACCTCGTAGCTTAAGCTTCCTGGAATTGGAAAACTATAGGAACTGAAAAAAATGGTTTTATTTCTGTTTGCTGAATTTACCCATGGAAATTTGTTCAAAGTGCTCCTTATGTGCCTAACCTTCACCTTTCTTCTGGGACTATCAAGGACTTAACTTCAACTGAGCACGAATCTCTTGTCACCAAAAAAAAAAAAAAATTCAAGGTTATAGCCCTTGTAAATTACCAAGACAAAGTAATAAGTGCAATTGGCACTGGACTTCTGGTGAGCTTAAATGCTGTTCTAATAAATAGCCACTATAATAATTGAAAGTTCTTTGTAACGTTTTCTGTCATTTGATTCTATTTCTCATATGAGCGCACATGAAGAAACTCTGAAAATGCTTGTTGATACCTTTAAATCATGCCTGTGACTAGCAGTGTTCTGTACAATCCTGAGTCTTTTGTGATCCCATACTTTGTGTCTCATACTGTTCTACAACAGGTTTGTTTGGATGGTGTTTCTAAAGTCCAGTGAAACATGGGCTCTGTTCTGATGAGTGATATTCAGACGTGGAGCCAAGATGATGCTGGCTTTGTTGTAGCAGTCTAATTGTTCATTTTAGCATGGAGACTGATTTCAAACCAATGTTCTGCAGAGAACCCATCACCAACAGAATTTGCAGGGATGCCTTTTATGCATGTAGGAGGCTAGTAAGAAATCACAGACCTGTTGTTTCAAAAGCAGCAGCTGGATTTTGTAGTTAGGCCAGTGTGTATAAACAAATTGTAGATATCAGTTCTTTGAGAGGCATTTTGTGGGAGCTGTCTGCTCACTCTCCTCTTATTTTGTGCTCTTAGCTGGTTTTCATGGTGCTGAAAGATGTTTCCGGTGATACCCTAATTTTTACAAAAAAATACATTTTTCATGACTCATTAAAAAAAAAAAGCTCCCTCTCAAGAATCTTCCTTCTTTAAAAAGGTTGTAATGAATCAGAAGGTGGGTTAAATTGATGATGGTAGAAGCATTTAGTACACAATGTCCTTCTCTCTGGTGACTTATGAATTGACATTATAAAATAAGATGTCCCCAAAGGTGTCTATATCCCAGTTAGCAAGGAGAACATACTCTGCTATATAAAGTGAAGGGATCTCATATTAAAGGGCTAATGCTTGGAACATCTGAGAGCTCTTTAATGTTATTTACTCAGTGTTGGCTTGAAGCCAGTGACAGAAACCCTTTAAATACAACCGTGAAGAACTGGGCCCTGAGAGACGTTGTAATAACAAATTACCTCTCTCTTTCCTCCTCAGTTATCTCCACTTGTGAGATGGGAATAGCCTGTTTGTCAGAGCACAGTTGTGAAATGTAATTCATTAATGCCTGTGAAATGCTTTGAGATCACTGGATGGAAGTCTCTGTCTGAGTGTCAGGTATTATTAGCTCTCAAATGAAATCTATTTTATATTGCTGCATCAGAAACTGCTAGGACACTCTTGTTCCATATAAATAATGAGCAGTACATGAGTGACCTTTTGTTTGGCTTAATAGGTCCACAGGGCAGAAGGAAAGGTGTGTGCTAGCACAGGGACATTAGGGAGTGCTGGTAACACACTGAGCCAAGTCACTCATTCCAGATATATTTTGATTTGGGAATTCAAAGGAGCAGGAAAGAAAGAAAGAAAGTCAGAAAAAAAGAGAAAAACAAGATGATGTTGATTGAGGCAGGAGGTAGGAGTGAGGTGGGAGGGAAGGAGGAAGGCAGGTAGAGCAGAGCAGATAATCTGAAAAAAAAAGATGAACAGGAAAAGCAGAAAAAGTTGCAAAAAGTGACTTTTCAATTACAATGAAGAGGCAGTTGGATGTTTATTGCAAAAAACCACAACTTAGAAAAACAAGGCTGTAATGCCATCTTGGGGTTTCTGGTGACATCTCAATCCAGCAGAGCTCTGCTCATTTGGTTTGTGAATGTCAACAGAAACCCCTTGATGCTATTGAGGCTCACAGTTGCCTCTTATTGATTCTGTATTATTTCAACAGTGGAAAAATAACACCTTTATTTTCACAGCCAAAGTATCTCACACTGTGATAGAAATGTACATGAGCTTATTGAATCTCATCTCTGTTCATTTCTATCTAGCTTCCAACACCTAGGTAGTGTTATCACTGTGGGTTAGAGAGATATGTGTTCTTTTATGGCTATCAAGTGAAAGACTATTTATCAAATATACTGTAGTCCAAGTCTTTATTAGGCTAAGTGATATAAAGTGTCTAGCTGTCTTCTGCTGTTTATTTTAAACTCACCGTCATTACAAATATTACCCCAAACAAGCCTCTTATTGATTCTTCTGATGTGTTGTATACATCTTCCTCATTTTTTACAGACAGGATAATCAAACTGGAATAAAACCTATTTTGTGAACTGAGTGAGAATATGCACGGGTTAGTAATGAGTTTGTATAAAATGTGTTGGAGCTTTGAGCCCAGCTCTGTAATATGTGATAAGTCTTTCAATTTTGCTGAAAGAGAAGCAATTCAAAGGTGGCATCCCTGAGCATGTTGTCTCTTGATTACCAAAGAGTTCAGGTAAATAGGTGTGTTGGGTGGGGTGGAGCTGGAGTTCATTTTCCCCACAGTGCTGTGCTTTGTGTCTGCAGAGGTGCCGGTAACACACAGCTGTGGCTGCTGCTGATCAGGGCTCACACAGCAGCAAAGCTGCCTCTCCAGGGCTCCCCCCAGCCAGGAACCTGGGTGTGGGCAAGATCCAGGCAGGGGCTTTAGCCAGGACAGCTGAGCCAAACTGACCAAAGGGGTATTCCACAGTGTGTGATGTCTGCTCAGGTATAACAGCTAAGGAGGGAGTTAGGGTGGGCATGAGGTGAGCGTGTGTTATCATGAGGTTTGTCATCATGAGGTTTGTCTTCCAGGGCAATTGCTACACGTACTGAAGCCCTTCTTCCTGGGAAATGGATGGACATTGCCTGCTGATGGGAAGTAG
Organism: Zonotrichia albicollis; assembly: GCF_047830755.1. Taxonomy (NCBI): domain Eukaryota; kingdom Metazoa; phylum Chordata; class Aves; order Passeriformes; family Passerellidae; genus Zonotrichia; species Zonotrichia albicollis. The sequence goes on from NC_133828.1 coordinate 26,028,784, forward strand.
AGAATAAACCTTTTGTTTTAATTTGCTTCCCCATGTGCTTTGCTTTTGTTTTACTAATCTGTCTTTATCCTGACCCATGAGTTCTCTTCCATCCTATTTTGTCCCTGCCTGTCATGCTGAGGAGAGGAGAGATAGAGCAGCTTGGTGGGTGCCTGGCATCCAGCCAGGGTGAACCCCCCACAATAGGAAACAAATCCATTGTAAAGCATACAGCCTGAACTATACTATCCTGGGCATGAGTCACAAAAATTCCATTAATTAATTGGAATTGAATAAATTTACTGTCTGTGTTGCCAGTGGAAAAGACTAACAGTTAAGTTCTAGAAAACTGAAATGTTATTCTGCATATAATGTTTGTAAAAGAGACACTCTTATCATTGAAAAATATTCACAACTTTTAAGTAGAAATTTTTTCTTTAGAAATGGCAAAATCCTCAATTTACCTCTATAAGGTAAACTGATACTCCAGTAATTGAACTGAAATTTTTTTATGCCTCAGGAAATAATTTTATCAGTTCACATACACTTAAACCTCCTGCAAAAATTATCTGCCTAACTAGCCTAAACTAAAATCCCTTTAGTATTGAGAATTGTACAACCTTTTTATCCAGGTTAGACATGTGCTTTTCTGTCCTTACAGCTAGGAAAACTTTGCCCAGTTTTTTTTTTCATGGCTTCAGACTAAAATGGTTCTCTCTTGTTCTGCTGGTTGAAGACATGTAGGAAGCTGATCACCAGTCTCACTATAACATCTTTCTGCATAAGTGAAAATGTCATCATATTCTTTTCCAAACATTATTACCAATCTTTCCCCATTGGTCATGTTTTCTAAATTGCTCCAATATTTTGTTGCTCTTCCATGGATTTTCTCTGTTGTTAATTTAACTTGTGAACAGTGATGCCAAAAACCAGCCATCAGTTCTCTTGCTGAGACCTTGTACGTACTGCGTAGATGACCTCTGTTACACTACTCAGATCCTGCTGCTAAGACATCCCAGAATGGTGCTTTATGTTTTCCCCAGGTTCATCTCAGTGTTGGCCACGCTGCCTTTGACCTTCTCCACCCTGCAGTGCTGCTGTCCATGAGGTTTTCTTTTTTGTGCTTGTATATTTGATATGTGCTACCTAAGCACAAAACATATTTTTCATATTAAACATAAAAAAACTCCTTCAACTGAGTGAGAATTTTGAATACAGAGGCACGACATGTTCTGGCTGAGGATATAGATCTGTTTCAGTGAATTGCCTTGAGACCCTCAGGGCAATAGAGGGTCTCTTAGAGACTAGAGTGAGTATTATCAGTCTTAAGTAAGTGAATATTGTTTCACATTTGGGTGGAAAAAACCAACAAATCAACAACATGATTTCAGAATTTTTAAATTATGCTTTATTTTCTTTTTCCTTTTTTTTTTTTTTTCCTTAGCAATGAGCACTTTATTCTGTCTTTAATTACCAAAACTTTATTGAAAACATCAAGAGTTACATGAAGATACACTTGACCTGGAGTGAAGTATCAGGAGTTTTTAAACATTTAACTTATAGTGTATATTAGTATGAAACTAAGTTGAGCAGAACCCATTAATGTCACAGTGGTCGGTTACCAATGGAAATAAATAATTCATGATGAAGGGAATTAGTCTAATTAGCAGGCAGTTTGAGTCCTTTGATAAAACCCAGCTCTAATTCCGTGAAGGGCAGGAAGTGCTGTCATCAGTCAGCCCTGAAAAGATTAGCATCTATTATGAATGAGGTTAGACACCCTAGTGAAGTCATGTGTGTCCTGGAGACAAACTTAATATGTTCCAGAATGGGACACAGTTTGTCTCACCAACACATCATGATTCCTACTGGGCTATTGTATGTAATAACAAGCAAAGATCAGTGCTCTTTCCTATCATTCTCCCCTTGTCCATCATTCTGACAACTGTGCAAATACATTTTCCATGCAAAGCAGGGAATGTGCCCTGAATACTTGTAAAATTGCATGAGATGTCAAAGAAAATGTGTTACCTTTTCTCAGCAACCAAAAACCAAACAAACCAAAATACCACTGCAGAAAGAGGTATAAAAACACATCTGATGAATATCTGGGGTGTAGAGGAAGGTGTATCAGTTTGGAAGTACATTGATTCCATTTGAAAACATTATTGCCATTTGTCACAAGATGTGTCAATAAAGCTACAGATGTAGGTCTGTGTGATAGACAGGTTTTAAAATAACTGGTGATGTTATAAGGTTATAGTATTTGATGGAGGGTAATATTCTGCAAAATTGCCTTAAATTCTGGAAGTAGAGACTCAAAAAAAAAAAGAAGCTTCTGTGTGTCATGTATTTCATTTAGAAATGTTAACTGCTTCATTTGAGGAGACTAGCTGTAAGCTGTGCAAGCTTCACATTTTTGTGCTACATGCTGACGCAACATCAGCTGTGTTTCCATTTTTGCTTATGAGCCTTTTGAAATTATATGTTTCCGTTTTGCAATTTGATGCAATAATGAAGAAACTCCACATTTGTACGTTATTGTATTGCCTGTTTTTATTGTAGGAAATTAATTGCTTCTTTTATTTATGTTATTAAGGGGGGGAGAAAACAATTTTGCAGTATTTTATCATTTGCTGTAATAATTATCCTACTAGTAATACAACGGAGGACTTAGAAACAGTATATTATGTTCAAATGTCTGAACAGTACTTAATATGTTGATACTTGTGACTGGGGAATGTTGGTCTCCAAGTTATATTGAAAAAGGTAACAATAAGTGATTAATAATACCCCTGACAAGCTTAAGATTATCTATAATATAGAAATGAAGAGGAAAGGAATAAGTGTAGTCAACACAAGAAATTATTTTCATAGAAGCAGAACAGCTTAGCAACTCTGCTGTCCAAATACTAATTGACGATAAAGCACTGATATTGCAGGGAGTGCCAGAATCAAGCACTACACTAACTTCAAGTAGATTCCTAGATGACATTAAAAAATAGTGATCTTCTCTGTAGGGTTTTCTGCTCTGAGTTCCTTGAAGAAGGAAGGTACAAAAGTCATTCAATCATTATTTGTTCATTTTTGCCTTGAATTCAATGGCTAATAAGGATTTATGGGCATGAGCATTTTTGGGGTTTGATTCTTTGAACTCTTTGTGCATCTTAAAAATTACCTATAGTGTGAGTGTGCCCTGGGCTGACAAATGGGTTCATTCAGTTTACTGAAATGGATTTATTTATACTTTATATATGAAAAGGTACATACAGTAACCACCATTTTATCCCTGTGTTGGTAGGGACATGGTGCTTGGAAGCAGAAAATTTTTATGTTCTAGAAAGCTTGCAGTATTATGTACCATTTTAGGAAAGTAGCCACTTTCATGTGCCCTGAAGTCACAGAAGACAATTGGAATAAACAGGCAGAAGATTGTAAGAAAAAACAAAGTATTTTGTCAAGTCTCTTGAGGTCATTAACTGGCTGCCTAGCTTTGGCTATTGTAACAGAATACAGGAGCTTATTGTATAATTCATGGGTATATGTCATCTTCCATGGGATTCACAGATTAGCTGGTGCACTTTTTTCAGGTTCAAAATGCTGTTGAGTGTAAACACAAGAATATATTTGAACAATATTTTTTCCATAGATGCCAATAAACACCCACTCAGGTCTTACTTTGGTAGTATCCACTAGAGCAATGAATTTATTCTTCCAAAAACTCTCCTGTCTCTTTGTGTCTTGTCTAAGGAAAGCTGAAGTGACCCAATGTAGAACTTTGCCTTTCCTGTCTGTGTGATATTCTTTTCAGCAACTGTTGTTTTTCACGTATCATTCCCTTCAGGATTTGTAGGGTAGAGCACAAGGACAGGGGGAGGGTCAGTGTCCAAAGGCTGCTTCCACCCAGCTGTGCTCTGTAGCTCCGTGTCAGGCTTCCACCGGGCAATGTGTGGCCTGGGATCAGTGGGCCTGAGTCACAGCGCGGCAGAATGGTTTAAGTTGGAAGAGATCTTTAAAGATCATCTAATGCAGCTCCCCTGCAACAAGCAGGAATGTTTTCAACTGGATCAGGTCACCATGAACCCATGAGTCTGCTTTGCTTCTGCTAAATCCAGCCCTTTTGGTAAATAAGTAGTTACCCTACTCAGTATTTACCAGCTCAGTTACACAGTATGTACCCACTGAAGAAATATACATACTCCAAGTGCTACCAGACCATAAATTCTTAATCTGCTCATTTTCCTTGAAAGATGTATTTAAACAGTACCTTATTCTTATTTTCTGATTACTCGGCTTTCAGTACCAGGCAAGTGACCCTGGAAAATGGCCAGAGTTATCAGCACAGCATTTCTGATTCTTACAGTGTACTTACTTTGCTATATTCCTGTGCAATATCCATGTTCTTATCTGGGACAGATGGATTCACTGTGTCAGTAAGGAAAACTTGGGAGGTCACAGTAGTTCCCACATCGTGGGACAAAGAGGGTACATGCCTCAGACAGTCATTGATCTGCTCTTTCACATTTTACTGAAAAGATGAATTCTGTAAGACTTAAATATTTTAAAAACCAGAAAGCTGGTGAAAGAAGATTTCTTTACAGAGACACTCTATCTCAGCAGCTGTCTCACCTGTCCCCTCATCAAGACATCCTTATGGGATATCATCCATTAATCAATTCCTTTCCTTTCTGCTATTTTGTTACCGGTGTTTACGTGTCATCCTGTGTCTCTATTGTCCTTTTTGTTCTCACACCTTCCCACAACAGCAATACAGCAAGATACTGAAGCAAAGGACACATCAGCCACAATCACAACTAAACCTAGGACATGCTGAATTCTTTTCAAGGTTTACAAAAGTGAGTGTAACAGCCCTGTGTATTCTCATTACTGATCACATTTTTAATCTGTTCTTGTTGCATGTTTTATTCAGGGGCCCTTGTCACACATATCAGTGTGAACCATCTCTTTTGTAAATAAAGGACTGTTTAGATCTTGTAAACATTAACAAGGAGCTAAAATTGTTCTGATTAATGTAACATATTGGTGAAATGTTCATTCTCAGGTACGTCTTTGATTCATGATTCTTATAATATGCTATGCTATCTAAACAAACAGCTGTCCATTCTCCTCATCTCAGATCACCTTATGTTCTCAATTACCTCCTAAGAACATTAGGTATTTGCTGCTTCTACTGAACAGAAATATGAGCAGAAAGATGTATGGCCCTCAGATTCCTAATTCACCATGAAGTTAAATTCTGGGGGTTTTATTCTGCTAGTAATGTATATTCAGGTGCAGTAACTCTCACTCAAAAAATCTTTTTCTATATTTAGATCTACTAGATGATTTTTGTAAGTATTTTCCAACTAAAATATTGCATGCTAGAGCAACAAAGTATAGCAGGGAAAGGAAAGAAGACACAGATTAAAATAATACCATATTACACACTGGTTTTAGTATGTTTACCAAAATCATACCCACCAAAGTTTACTTTGAGTTAGAGAAACTGGACAGAAAGGGATTTCGGTAAAGTTTCAGGAATTTTCATCAGGAAAGTATTCAATTCTCAGGGCATTACTGAGCATATAGCAGCATGGCAGGCAGGAGAAGGGACCATGGAGGTTAATATTGCAGCAACACCGATAAAACTGCAATGTGAAGTCAGTAGCATACACTGAAGGAGCTATCCTGAGCCACATAACAAAGAAGCTGGACAGCTGAGTCTTTGGAAAATTGCTGGAAATAATACTTGTGCATTACAGGCAAGTGAACTTTTCACTGCCTTAGTTCTAACTGGTTGTGCTTCATATCATATCCTGTCTGTCTTCCATGGGTTTGCAGGTGAAAAATGTGGTTCATACTCCAACTGTCTGTGTGAACCCAATCCAGAGGGAACATTTTGGGACCATTTCCTGTGTTTTGGGTAAAATAGGAGCCCTGGTTAAATGAAGAGAGAAATGTAGCCACCATTTCTGACTCAAGAGGAGGAAACAGGTTTGTCTTCAGTTTAACAGCCCAAGATATTCCTGCGTCAAGTTTGCAGTGCTGATCAATGGGAGATTCATGCTCATCCATTAAAGTGAAGTCTGATGTAAGTAGCCACAGTCAATTCAACTCTGATAAAAAGGCTTGACTTAAATAATCTTTTATATTTGTTTGCAGATTACTGTCTCACTTTCTTCTCTTTTTTTCTTTCTCTTTTTTTCATTTTTTTCAGCTCCAGCTCTTTCCCTGACAATGCCTGAGGCCCTATTTTCTGCTGCTGCTTTTCTGCAGACTCTCAACATCACCTGGAGCCTGCTGAGAGTGCCACCAAATGAAGGAGCAGCAAGAACCCACTGGTGGGATGCTCTGTTACCACTCTCAAATATGAGAGTCTTGTTTGGGATTTCCATCAAGAAATGAAAAGAATAGGAATTGGTGCTTACAGTTGAACTCTAATCCTGCATGACTCCCTTATATGCACAGCCTCTCTTATACAGAGCACATTGCAGTGTTTTTACAGAACTCTGTTTGTTGAGATTGTCTCCTAAGTGAGTAGCAATGTGACCTTCTCCTATAGCACAAATTATATGAATGAATAATGTGTTTTAGCAATGCACTAAGAATTTGAAGCTAGCAAACCTTCTCTGAGCAGTGTACTGTAACTTCTGTTCCATAATTAAACTGGAACCCTTCTCCTGGACAGGAGAATTCAGCTTTGCCTTTCTTTGAGTAATACACCTTCAGACCAGTGTCTTGTTTTGATGTATTGCAATGATAGACTGAAGAGTTCATGTAATATATCATGACAGTCAGCATTGCTGGACTCTAAGGATTGAGAGACTGAGCCAGCTGTTCTTCTGATGTGCTCTTGTAATGCATCACCAGCTGATGGAAACTGGTAATGTATTACTTCAAAATGACAGCACCCAGAAAAGGAAGAGTCCAGAGGTGCAGACTCTGTATAATGAGGCATTCAAAGTATGAAACAGGGCTGCAAACTCCTGGAACAAGATGTTGGTAATAAATCAGCTTTCTATAGTATTCCATTAGTTATGTGGCTACACAGCTACACACTGTTCTCTGATTTCCAGTGCCTCTCTGTGGTGCTGGATTTGTGCAGACCAAAGACAACCCTAGCAGCAGTTTTACCTTCACTCTTCCTACACCTAACAGTTCACAATCCAAGGATCTAGAACAAGGGATAGGGCAAAATTATATTAGCTCAAATATTTGGGATTTCTCCTCATCTTGGGGTACTGTCAGACCCACTCAGATGCTACTCTTTCAGTGAACTAAGCTCATCCATGACAATGGCACAGACAGGAATGGCCCCTTTGCCCTTTTCTTGGGAGTATTGTATCCAAAAGGGACAGAATGGGCTGGCCCAGAGCACTGCAGTTGTGATTGCCTTTTCCTGCAGATTGACTGAAGGCAAGAAAGGCTCTTTTGGCCATCTCCTCATCCCTGCTTTGTTTATCTTTTGGCCGCCACACACACAGAGTCAGGCCAAACAGTAATTGATCCCTAATTATCAACATCAATTAAAAGACAATTATTGGAACAGATAGCAATTCTGAACATTAGCCTTCAAAACTTTATCTCACTGATGAAGCAGATTGTGTATGTGTAAAAGTATTTCCTCTGAATTTATTTTTAAACCCAGGCCAGCCATGGGAAAACATAAAAACTGGAAGATAATATTTTAAAATCCTGAGCTACCTGTCTGTGCTATCTCTTTTAAATATCTCTTGTTTGTCAAATGCAGTATTGCTTATAATTTTGCATATATAAGGATCATTGTATCTTTGGCAAACCTTTGAAGATAGGTCCTACCCTCAAATTTTGCTTTTTATTGATGGATGGTTTGTACTGCATATAAAAAAGTAATTCTATTTTGCTAACAATAAGTACCCTTTTCTGTTCGTAGTCAAATATTATAATTAATGACTACAAGACATTAAATATGGTTTTGTGGCATGTGATTCTGAGTCAAAAATATTGCCAGTCTCATATATAGAAAGGTCCATACTCCTAGAGCTTTGCCAGCTCAGATTTGATCAGAGATTATTGAAGAGGAGCCTTGTCTGACAGACTCCATACAGGATCAGGTAGAGATTGTGTGCTCATGTCTGATCCATTGCCACTACTTAAGGTGCTCTTCTATCTCTGGTACTCCAAGGAGCTGGGGTTTGCCTGCCATTCATCTCAAAGCCAATGATTAGCACTTTGCAAGGACATGTTCTGTAAAATCATGTCTGCAATTCCTGCAGTTGTGGGTACAAAATTTCAAGTGCAGAAGATCTCAGTAACCTACCAAAGATTTCTTGATTAAAAAAAAAAGAAAAACAATAATATTCTGTGCTTGCTTCTTCAGACTCCCTTGTTTCATTCCCAAGATAATATACATGATTGGTATCAACATGGGAGTATCACAGCAACATTTTGCTCAGTCTTGGCTTTTTTAAATTATTATTTTTTAAGTATTTTTGCTTTACCTCTAAATATTCTGGCTAATGTATATGGGGTAAAAGTTTGTATATTAGGAGTCATGTTTGCAAGGGACTGCTGGAGAATGTCAAGTGTATGTTCCCTCTCTGACAGCATTTTGTCACATTTAAGTAATGACTATTAATATCTCCTTGAATGAGACTTTATGGAAATCATAGTTCTGAACATGCAATCAGCTCATTTATGGCCTAACAAGTGTTTCCCTGAGCCAGCAGTTGACTGGCATTTGATCATTTTTGTAAAATGCACCTTATCTGCTACTATTAGACACTAAGATGGCACTTTCTCTTACAGTTTCTGGCACACAACAAGCATCTCTACTCTCTGTGAGGAAAAATCAGAAAACTTGTATTTAGCTCTCCTTATAAACTTGGACAATATGACAGGTTTTTAATCCAAATAATTGTTTAAGATTATTACAATGATAATTATTGTAGTGATAATAACACATTATTTCAGCTGACAATACATTAGTTCCATGGGGAGATAAACTGCAAGGCCAATGGATTTATCTTGATAACAAAATGGATTACTATTAACTATGATGGCAATTTTTCCATCCATGCACAAAGAAATCTCACATTGAGTTCATTGTCTTTTGACTGAATGCTGGTAAGAATTTTGTCTACATATATGTAACAAGGCTGGATTCTGCACTAGTGCGATATTGTTACTGTTATTCTGTATTGTCTAGACAAGCTCCAAAAGCCTATAGCTTTACTTGGCACTTCAGGCCCAGGATTTCTGTCTTTCAAAATGCCTCTTGAAAATTATGAAATGCAAGACAAATAAGGAATTAGAGCAAGCGTGAATTTATCAGGATTTTGCAAGGCAGATTTAGAGATGAGAAAAACAAACCTTAACCTAACTATATTTTCCTGTACATAGCAGCATGGAAGAGATGGCTTTACCTCCATATCTTCCACCATAAAGCCATAACTTTTGCTCTGCTGGTGATACAAGACTTGAACATTACAGTTCCAGCTCCTTATTAGGATTTTGGAGTGTAGCAACCATCTTTTGTCCCTGATTTTCTTTATTGTCATTTCTGAAAAGTATATAAGGGCACTTGATCTAGAGAATGATTTTCCCAGTGATTATGTTTCTGCAGGAAGGCAAACATACAGAACTGTATTGTCAGAAAATCTGCAGACCAAGAGTCTGTAGATTTTCTGACAATACAGTTCTATATCTTTAAAGAGATTTGGATCAGAATCTGAGTTAGGACTTAATACTTATTTACCAAATCTATTATAATTCATAGTTTAAAATCCATTCTTGTTTTGTTTAGTTCATCTGGTTCATTCTTCTCCAATACCTTTATCATTGTGCTATATTCGCTTTCTTATTTTGTCTTTACTTTAAAAAAAATTAATCCAGGTCAAATATATTATAAAATTCTTTGGAAATTTTGATAATTGTTATGGACATTTATTTGCTAAAATATACATTTTACACCGTAAGGCTGACATTAATATGCAAATCAGTGGACTATAAAATTCATTTTCATGCCTCCAGGGCAGTATTTTTATAAATACAGAAACATAATCATGCATTCTCCAGAGAACTAAAAATAATTATACAAATTTACAACAAAGCCCAAGGCAGTGTCTCCTTTTAACTGTCTGGTTTTAATATCATTTAAATCTTGTTAAAACTTAATTACCAATTCTCTTCCATAATTTAGGTGGAAGAGCTGAGGTTTAAGCTTGCTGTTTGAGAGAGAGAACTTCATCTGAGAAACAAAGACACCAAGGCACAGATTGACAAAACATAGAAAAGCTTGGTAAAAGAAAAGTCATCACAGGTAACAGTGAAGAACAGAACTTACATCTGTCTATCTACATTGTCACAGTTTAACTCAGGTCCACAATTAAGTTCTATGCAGCCACTCACTCATCCCCTTCCCTCCCCTCCTGCCTTCCATGGCAGAATGGGGAGGGGAATCAGAATGAAAGGTAAAATCTGTGGGTTGAGATAAGAATAGTTTAACCATTTAAATAGTTTAAAATATAATAATAAAAGAGAGAAAGACAGAGGAAAAACCCCCAGAAATGCAAGTGGTGCCCAATACACTGGCTCCCCACCTGCCCAGAGCCAGCCCATCTCCAGCAGTGATCAGGCCCTCACATCCCTCTCCCCATGTTTATGCACTGTCCATAACATTGTGTGCCATGGAATGTCCCTCTGATCATTCATGGAATATCTCTTTGACCTGCCCCGACCATGCTCCCCCAGCAGAGCAGAGCCACCAAAAAGTCCTTGACTTAGGGGAAGCATTACTTAGCAACCAAAACATCAGAGTGTTGTCAACAAGAATTCTACAGTAAATCCAAAACACACTGCTGTACCAGCTGTTAGTAAGAAAATTAATTCTGCCCCAGCCAAACCCAGGGCAAACATCCACATAAAATGGAACTGAGCTGATGTCTTGTGTGACAGAAATATAAATAGACCAGAGTATATATAAGCCTACATAATAATATTTACATCCACACATACATACTCATGTATAGGTGGTGATTTATTCATTAATGCTGGTATAGCTCAAGCTGTATCCACCTGGGAGGGGAGTTGCAGGACCAGTGCTTTCATCCTCTTTGTTCCATGGCTGTTTTCTGGGAGATGATGGCTGCTCAGAACAGGTGTAATAGTGAGTAACTCCAAATTCAAAGCCAGCCTGGCTACAGGCTTCAGGTGATATTTGGAGTAGGTGCATTTTATCAGGAATTTCTGCTATATGAATACCTGTGGATATATTTTTATTTTCTAAGGCTGAACTTTGGAACAAGATAATGTGCTGTCTTCCTCCATGACTGACAGAAGTGATCACAACAGCAACTCTGCCCCTGTTTCAGAGGTATGAAGTCAGGGACAGGGCCTCAGCTTTGTACCACAAATAAAGCTCCTGGTAAGCAATTTTAAAGTAACATCATATGGAAAAAATCTGTTTCTTTGGTCTGATTTACAGAAGATTCTATACCCTCAATGTGTACGCTCTTTCCCTTAATGGTAAAGCAGAGAACAGAGCATCCAGCTTCTCTGCACTGTGGTGCTGTGTCCCCTCACATCCTTCCCCCAGTTCTGCCTTTGCTGCAAAAAAAAAGACAAGGAATCTTGAAAATGGTACATTCTTGATTTCCTCCCTCAGTGATAAATATCCCATCAACACGGGGGCTGCTGCCTCAGGTCTATTCTTTGTGCCGTGTTTGCCAGCCACTGTTTAGTAACAAGTGTCACTGTCTGCTCCCCTGCTTTGAACTGGAACACATTCCTGTGGCCCTCACATCCAACTGAAAGCAGCTTTGTATTGATTTAATTCACCCTTTTTAGTATGACCATAGTCACAATGAGGGATGTGCATCCAAACTTCCAGCTATTGCACAATTGCCACTGGGCAGAAATTCAAGTGATTTGGCACAGCATCCAGTTGGGAATCAATTCCCATTGGTTCCCTCTGTCCAGTGCATGCCTTGCCTGTGATTGAAATGCCAGGCATTTGTGAGCAATCCTGCTGCCAGTATTGACAGCCATCCTCATAACACTGCTCTGTCCTTTCGGGCTGCATATTCATGGGGTGTTCATGGAAGAAAGAAATGCAAAATATTAGAGAAGCCAGTGTGTTACAGATTTCACATACCACTCACATTTTTGCATTAGCAAGTAACCTGCTCATTTACAGATATACATCAATTCATCCTATTTGTTAAGGACACTTAGTATGCCTGCATTTTTCCTAGAATGATGATACTTAGATTTTAAGATGTCAAAATTATTTTTCTATTTAACTGCATAGACTACTCAAAAATCTTTAATATAGAAAAGGTATCCTTCAGAGCTAGAAGTATAGTATATTTAGTAAGTCTTTAATAAATAAGATTTAATAAGACATTTAAATTAAGAGTTAAATAGGCTGTCATTTACACCTGTGTAAGTGAGTTTGAAATTGAGGAGTTTCCTGTGCTGGACTAGGTTGTAAATTGGTTTCACTGGGCTCTGAATCCATTTGTTTCTAACAATTTTTTGCCATGCAGCATGAGTGCAGTGGGTGTGAAAACGGAAGTGTGATATTTTCCAGGTTGTTACTAGTCAGGCAAAAGTTAGAAACAGCAACAAGAGTCTAAAGATGACCTTGCTAAATCTGTGTTCTTAATGCAGAAAATGCTGCTTAAAGTATTTTAAATATAGTAATGTATCTCTCTTTCTTGCTCTGTGGTAGAATGATCAGATTTTTTTTTTGTCTCACTTGGAAGTTCTGGATCTATACTTTTTACAACAGAGCTTTGTAATCTTGTCAGCTTTTTAGGTAAACCTGATGGACTTGGGAACTTTCCTGAACCTACTCAAATCATAACCGGTGTGATGCAGCACTGTGGAGCCTTGTATCTGTCTCTGTGGGGGAAAATCTGAGGCTGGAAAATCTCAAATATATTTGGGGAGAAGGTAATTGAAAAAAATGTTGTGAGCACATTTAAGAAATGTGATTTATTTGAACAGTCCAACTAAATAAGGTTTTATTGCTAGACATAGGTTTCCTAGTGCTATTTCAAGAAAATATCAAAGATCACAGAAATAGCAGGATTTTGTCAAATTCAAAAATTGTTCCCAAGTGAATTGCAAGCACCTTTACCATCTTATTTCTGTAAAATGTGACATATTTAAATATTGCCAAAGAATACAGCCCTTAAATGTCAGTATGTTTTTAGGAGGTATAAAGGCTCCAAGATGTATGTCAAAAAACCAGATTCCTCAGATGGGTGCCAGAGAAAATCTTTTTCCAAAGAAGCTTCAGAAATTTCAGTCTAATGTGTACTATTAATGTGATGCTGTGACAGCTCTTTAGAGAGCTGTCATTATCAGGCTTGTTTGGACTGGACTGTGTCAGGCAACCACAGGCTGAGAACTCAGTGCTCAGCCTCACTGGCTCTAATGTACCTTTAGCAGGGATTCAGAGAGGTGCCAGTGCGTACCCAACACTGTGCCCTCTTCTTGCCATAGCTTGGGGGCCTCCAATTCCAAATGATACCCACGTGTGAAAAGTGAAAAAAGCTCCTGTTTGCTTTGTTTGAGGCTTGGGAAGCACTAACTCTTATCATTCATCTGAGCAGCTGGTGACAGCAGTGCTGAAATGCTGCAGAGGTGAGCAGTGGGAGGTTTACAGCGAGTCTGTTTATGTTGTCTCATCTCCTCTGTGCTGAATTCCTCTGTAGCACATCCTGTCCATTTGTCACCAAGAAATAAGATATAGTGACCAAGAGAAAGTTGCTTCAAGTGAAGGATTAATTTTGTATCATGTAAGAAAGATGGCTATTGATACTGCATGCAGGAACACTTATCATGCTGATGAATTTCATGTACCTGATAGTGTCAGGCACCAAAGATTTGGTTTCAACACAGCCTTCCTTGCAGCTTTGGCAAGTTTGAGGCTCAGTTAAGCACCAGCACATTTTGAAGTTGAAGCCTTGCTTGGTAAAGTGGCACAGGTAGATAGAATCCTACCTACTCAGCATAAGGTTCCAATTCTCAGTCTTTCTTTAATAGCTGTGATGAGATACAGAATAGAGAGTAAGGTTTTAAAGCCTTTAGTTGCTATATACCAATGGCTGCTAGTTATGGAGAGAAAAATAATTTTTCATTAATGCTAAATAGAGCTTTAACATATAGATACTAAATTTCCTAGAAGATAAAACACTTCCTTTGTGCCCCGCATCCCTGAAAGGGAATGTGCAAACATTTTCAAAAGCTTTCATGGGAGATAAAATATCGTGGATTTCTTTTCTAATTGCCAGGAGCAGTGTAACTGCACCAACCCTAGCCATGGCTTTGGCTGAGAGCACGGCAGGACGATGCTCTGGATGCCTTCAGGTGGGTGAGGTTACATTTTCCCTGAGTGCTGATGTGACAGCTCTCAGCAGCAATACTGCAATCACAGCATAGCAGACTCTCAGTGTCAGGGCTGTGCTCCAGCCTCCAGTCTGCTCTTTTCTCCTGCTCTGCACTGCCTAGCCCATGTTATCTAAACTTTAATGATTGAAAAGTAGAAATAGGAAGAGTTCAAAACACATCAGGAAAAAGACACACTTCCCGTCATAATAGCCTGCAAAATTTCTGATTCTGTTCTGATTTAGGATATAAACATACCAGCTCTGCCTCTTTAATTTGATGGTGTTGTAAAGGACAGAGGAATTACAAAAACGTGTTAGACAGCTATGAGGTGGATACTAATACACACTTCACAGATTTCCCTGTCTTCCTTGAGGCAGTGAAAATCAAAGGCTTGTGATATTGGTCCTTACTGCTCTAGAAGTGTTTGAGACAGGGGTGTGGGGCAACATATTTAGGTATCAAAATGTCCAGATGTCACTATCTATATATTTGAGAATATAACCTCAGTCTTCAATTAAAAGGAGTGACCAGAAAATTGTTGATAGCCATACAAGGTAACAAATTAAAAAGTAAAATAATTGACAGTCATAGCTGACCATAAAACTGCTGAATGCCCCAAAAGAGTATAGGGTTTCAGCCGCCTATCTTCCCATATGCTTTAAGGCAGTGTCAGTGCAGCGTTGCACAGGTATTTTTCTGCAGAAGTCCCATGGAGGAATACAAAGCAAGCCAGAAAACCCTGTGTATGAAGATGATATCTTGACTACTGCATAGGTGGAGTTTTAGTTTATCCCAAGTTACTGTTCATAAACAGTTTAGCAATCAGTTCTATCCTAGGGATTATTCATGCCACTGCTTGAAAGACTGTTTGATCTATTGATCAATGATGAAAGTAAGAGAAATCAAGCTGTTGCTTAAAATTGGGTTAATGATTGACCCATGTACCCACCAATCTCATTAAGATAAAACACTGAAAAGTTGTGCTTCTGCAAAGTAATATATTAAAAATAATTTTGTCATTTTGATTTCTTACTGATCGATTTCTGAAAGGCAACAGTCCCTGGTGAATAACAAAAAATAATTACTGCAAGTTTTAAGTAGAGTTCATGTTAGTAAATCAGCTATTAGTCCAATTAATTACTGTTTGTGTCCAGAGATTGTTTCTCGTATGCTGGAACAACCAGAATATCTCCAGGATCACAGACATTTAAAACAGTCATTGCAAAATACATTATTGAGGTGTACAGTATTTGCATTGTTTGCATGTAGAGTGAAAATTTTCTGTTATCTTTTCTCTGTTGAGGCTGTTGTTAGCAAATTGCTAGATTACTCAGAAGACTTGTTGAGATCAGAGAACAGGCCAGTAGTTTTTTTTATTTGTAACAAAAATTGAAAATCATGAAATATGTGACTATATTTTGCTTTCTTTGTGTGTAAGATCACTTATTTAATTTTCCCCCCACTAATTTAATTTTTAGATTTTACTAGTTAAACCCCAGGATACTGTGTTTATGTAAGGGAGATAGGGAAAAAGAGTGGGAGACAATTTATTAGTAAAGAATGACTTGCATTTGCAGGTAACAATAAGCTTCAGTAAAGGGAAGGTTTGGAAAGAAGAGCAGATTCAGTGTCAAGAGAAGCATCCAAACTAATAATCAAAATACATATGAAAACCAGTTCTGAATAATTTTTTACTATTTCTGATACTGACAATTTATCAAGCTGGTATTTTTTGAACCACACTGAAATTTCCACAAGTTTAAAATTTTGTTACCTGATTACTATCTCCATGCACCATTTCCTTTTTTTTTTCCTTAGGTAGATGGATTTCTGCAAAAAATGCATTAATTTTGATAAGGAATACATTTCTGCAGTTATTGTAAAAGAAGATTGTCTCCATGACCCAGAGTTCAACTCAAAATTTGTGCAAGAAAATTTCGCTGGCTGCTGCACACAGTGCTTGAGTTAACATCATTAGAGTCCAGGAGGTAGGAGTTAAACCAGTGTAAATTTCTTCAGCTCAAAATTTTAAGGTTTTGCTTCTTTCAGCTCCTCTTCTGCTATTGCAAAGAACTCACTTCATAGTTATAACCATTAAAAATACTAGAGAAAAAATATTTTGAATGTCATAAATTACTTTTAGACTGTGAAAATGGGTTGTGTATCATGGGCATGCTTCATATGGAGGCTTCCAAAAATAGCGCAGCAGAAGAGTCTCTGCACAGAGACCCAAAAGGTCTGAATTTAATCCTGGTTTTCTAACTGATCTGCAGGGTGACCTTGGGCAATCTGTGTGCCATTCTCCTTCTGCTAAAATGAAAATAATAATACTTATTGCCCTTGCAAAGCACTTCTAGAGTAAAGCATATGAATCGATAACATCTTCTCCTTAAGTATATGAAATGGCAGAGGAAACTCTTCCCACTTGCATTAGTGTGCTTTTAACATTTAGAAATGTGAAATTATAAAGATTATTACATAGGAGGGAGAAGCCAAGAAGTGTTCCCCTAATCAATAAGTTGCCAGCTGGAATGCAAAGGAAAGCAAGTTAATGTACCATTTAGTGCAACAAAGAAGAAAATATATGCTTTCAATGTGAGTATGGCAGCTACCAGTGCAGTCATACTGTATTATCTTGCTGGCTTGTGTGCTGGTGTGGCAGTAGAACAGTATAAAACATACAAACAGTTTGAAATCCCTACGCTAGTTTTCAAGACCTCCAGTTCTCCTGGAGAGATCTGTCAGTTTAGACAGAAGGGAAAAGCCAGACTTAAGTGCTCTGACCACGTGTGTGTGCCTTGTTCTGCATGTGGGGACTTCCTTCCCCCGGAATGCTGCTTTGCTTTCCCCCAGCAGATCACCAGCACGAGGTGTCTTGGCACAGTACGTTTTACAAGAATGACAGCAAACATGATTTCTCACTTGTGTCCCTAGGCTTGTTGACCTGCAGGGCCTTTTTGTGGTCCTTGCAGATGGATTCATTGAGCTTGAGTATTCATACATTGCTTGTATAATATCTCTCTGTACTTTATATCAGCATTTTCCATCAGGCACTACACAAGTCCAGTGGCATCTACTGTGCAGCCTAGGTGAGCCCTGGCAGTAATTAAAGTATTTTAAACCATCTGCTTAATTGCTTAAAAAATACACTGATGAGCTTGCACTGTTTGAATGATCTTCAGGAACCTATTAGGCTAAAGCAATTCCTTCTTGCAATGTTTAACTAATTCACAATGTTTGTTCTGTGAATTACAGTTGTCTTTACACCATTTGTTAGTCTTACTTGTAGCAGAGCTCTGCTTGCTGCTACTGAGCCAGATTTCTCCTGTTCTTCCCTCTGCTTTCTCATCTCTGCCTGTCAAGCTCTTCATTGAAGTGCAGACTTTGGGAGCAGTGCATGAGAGAAGCTGGGCAGTGAAATCCTGCCCTCTCCCTTGCCAGTAGTGCTTGCAGCCTTGCCCCTGAGCGAGGAAGGATCCTTGTGCCAGCCATTACTGTGCACTCTGCTCTGTGCCAGACACCCACGCTGCTCCCTCAGGGCACCTCAGTGTCTTGTGCCCGGGAGAACAGGGAACCAAGCTGCCCTCCCAGCTTCCTTGCCCAGCTCCTCAGCTGAGTGTCAGCCCAGCCCCGGCTGGGTCCTGCAGCCGAGCGCGGCCGTTTCCATGGGCCTTCGCAGTGGTGGCATTAGGGAGTGCAGGCACGCTGCCAGGCGGCCCTCCCAGGGACACAGGACAGGCTGCCACGCTCAGGGGCCTCAGGAGCTGCTCAGAGGGCGGTGGGTGAACAGGGACAGTGGTCTGGCATTGTCGCCTGGGGGACCTTCCCCTTAGGGCTGCTGTGGAAGCATGGCACGGCCATGGCATCTGCACATCCCAACTCCTCCAAAATGGGGAGGCCCCAGCTGCCTGCAGCTCTGGGTTCTGCAGGCACAGGAGGCAGTGCTGGCCATTCCTGCTGCATGCCTGGCTCCATCAGCCCTCTGCCTCCCGGCCAGAAAAACCAGGAAACACAGGAGAGAAGGCTACTGAAGATATAGATAAGAGCCGATGCTAGCAGACCTGCTTCAGTTTTCATTACAAGTGAATTAAGTAATCCTTTCATAAGCATTGGAGCCAATCCATTATGAAGATTGTTTGAAAATTCCATCCCTGCCACATGGGCAAGAGTCAGTGGGTAGTTTGTCCCGAGATCAAGCCCCACCCTTTCTGTTCAGAAATTCCCCTTACTGTTAAATTAAACTGCCTGAATGTCTCCCAAAAGCCAACACGTAAGTATCAAAGAGTCTGGATTACGAATATTAGGATAGTATGAGGTAACACCATTAGATTATCTCACCATAAACTGAAATAAATGTTTATACATTTTACTTGATATATATGCAAAAAAGAAAATTTGCTGTTGGGTGTGGTATAATGTTTATGATTAAATGCTTTATTCATACTTGTATGTCAATCTATTAGTGTGCTGTTAATTCAAATGTTACTATGATGTATTCTATCGCCGTTAGCACATTTATCACAGGTAGATGTGAAACTTAGACAAAGGTGTACATTCTCATTAATGATGAGCAGCCTATTCATCTTACTAGAGTGTAATTAATGTTAGTTACAATACTTAATTTTTCACTGTTTGTCATGGTGCATATTTAGCATTTCTTCTGTCCTTTATCAATCTGCTCTCCTATCACATGAGCACATCAAAAAGATATATGTAAGTATTTGACCTGTTTTGATGCCTAATTTTTATACTTTTCCAGGAAAAAATATATAAAAGAAAAAATATATAATGGAATATTTTTAATCTTATCCTGTAGGTAGCATAGTTAGCTAAAAAACCGGACTGGAAAGTGTTATCCATTGCTTTGGGGTTTGGGTTAATTTCATTTGCAATAGCAACATAGAAATCAGATGGTGAAGCAAAGCAGGGCACACCATGAAGACACAGGTAGTACTTGCTGTATGTTGTGCTGTGCTTGTGTGGGGTTGTAGTGGTGCCCGTTGTTCTCCTGGATTTCCAATTACATGTTTTTTGTACTGTAAAGTTGTTAGTGCTAGTTAAATATGTTGTGTGAGTAATACAGCTCCAAAACCAACAGAAGCATGGAGTATGTGAAAAGTGCCCGTTATTGCGTAAATAAGTGCTACAACAGCTCGTTGTTACACTTTAGGAGCATTGCTTTGTCAATAATGTTGTTAGCAGTACAGAGCCAAACCACAGTCCCATGTGCACTGGTGCAAGAGGGGAAGAAGTTATGGCTAATGTGTCACACAGCAGGTGGGAAACAAGTCCTGCAGAGATGGGTAAAAGGGACTGAGCACTGAACGCATTCTTGGATTTGCTCCCCAGCATGCCAGTAAATCCAGCTGAGCTGGAATCCTAGGATAAGTCCATACTTTTGTATTGGTCCCAGAAAAAATACAATCACCTTGGCTGAAACCTGGGCATCAAAGCATTATTATTTCTTGATCATCCATTATTCCCATTAATCTGGATTGAAAGAGAACTGATTTTTCCATTAATTGTTGCTGAATGAAATTTCTTGGGAAAAATATTTGAGTTGGGTCAACCAAATGCATGCAGAATGGATTGAGGATGTATTTTCTCAAAATTTCAAGGAATTGTCTTTGAGAGAAAGCACAATTCATATTTGTTAGTCTCTTCATTGGTGGATATTACACTTCTAATATATTAGGAATTAGCAGGTTTTTTTTTCTGTGAAATTATTTCTTTTGTAGACCACTATTCATACCAGACATGAAACTGATCACATCTCCAATATGATGACATCCATCTTAAAATTTCATTCAAACTATCAAGAGCTTGCAGAAAAGCATAAATCTATTACAAAACCCTTAAAATAATGTATCTGTATGCCTTGGAATAATTTCATTTTGATGCACCACAATTGACATATAAGGGAATCAAACACACAAATTCAACATATTTCAGTATGAAAATTCAATTTGGACACAATTACAAGTTGGTTTAATTGTAGTTTAGTAGCAAATTAAGAATAAATACCCCAAGCTAGGTTTAGGCATTTTAAACAAAATTATAATTGAAGGTGCTCCATAGTGATTGAAGTATAATAATAACCTGTAATGTGAACAGAATTGAATAGGGTTTTTTCCCATGCTACCAAAGCAATACTTTATAACAATTACTTACATTTCTATGACTGCACCAAAATCCTCTCACTAAAAAACCCCTTCTTTTGAATTTTCTATGGCAAAAAGACCAAAAAGTTTTCCATCTAATAACAAAATTCCAAGAAAAATATACTCTGCCATTCCTCTCTCCCCACTTATCCCTGACTCATTTGAATAGAGGGAATTGCTAAAACTAAAATGTCTCTTTTTAACAGATAAAGATTAAATACAAAGAAACTATGAAGTTGCCTTTAACTTTCATAGTATTACAAAGCTAGGTATAACAACAAGCTGTAAAACACACCAGAAAGATGAGCATTTCACTCCATTTTGATTTGACCATTTTGCTTTCAAAAGGAATTTATAAAAACACCCAGGAACAATGAACATTTGAACTCAAAATGGTCCAGGTTTATTTTTACTCCAAAAGAAGAAGTCTCAATAGAGATATTGATTTTCTAGCATTCATCCAATATTGCACAGAAAATGGACCTGACCTTGCAATCCCTAGTGGAGACATGGAAGCAGTCATTACAGTCATGGTTCCCATTGATTTTAGTGGGATTACTTGCATAAGTAAGGGTTTTCAGGATGTGACCCAGTGTCCCATTAGCAGTAAGACCAGGCACACGTGGATGTCAGCCCCACTCTGTTCAGCAGGCTGCAGTTTACCTTCCTGTCCTATATTCATCCTATGGTTTTATTCCTGCCTATTCATTCTACATATTTTATTGTTTCTGTCCCAGAGAGCCTCAGCACTGTGAGTTATCTCTGGTGAAAAGTACCAGTCCTCCTGCCTGCCTTAGTGTTTTTTTTACTGTATCTTCAAATGTCATTTAGAGCCCAGAGCTGATGCTTGCACTTACAGATCTTCCTTCCTTTGGTTCTGTTGTCTATGATGATTTAAAATATACTTTGGGCTAGGCACTACCTCTCACTGTATTTTTTTAGTCTCTAGGACTAAATGAGAAGGAGACATTACTGTACTTTGCAAAGTAAACGCAGAGTAGTGGAAAATTAAAGAAACTCAGAGAGTGATTTTTTTCTTAACGCTTGGAAAGTTTCTTGTGCCCCATGGCTTCTACAGGAATGCTACTCCAGAACCCCACTGCTCAGATGGATGGAATCCTCTTAATCGTGACTTTAACTCTACCACCGACATTTTATTCAGGTTTATTCTTGTGACAAGCTTGTCTTTTACCGCAAAAGGTTCTTTTCCTTCTTTAGTATTTCCTCACTGATGTAGCTATGACTCATGTTTTTGTTTCATTAATTGTGAACAAGGGGCAGGAGAGGTGTGCAAGAAACAGGATGGCTACATGTTTGTACAGTGCCTTGCACAATTGCCAAGTCATGGTTCAGGGCTCCATAGGCTGACTCTGTTTCAGCAGTGAATAATAATGACCCTCCAGAACACACTGCATGCTTTATTCCAGATGGACACCATTAATTCCTTCCATTTTCATTGAGATGCAGAGCTTTAGAACAAGAATAGTAGCAATTGATTATTTTTGTCAGTGGTATTTTCAAAGAAATGAAGAAATGAAATGTACAGTATATTTCAGTTTGCAATGATCATTCTGTTGTTCCATTTGCAATGGAAATGAGCATATAACATATTCATGTGTACAGATAAGGAAATGACAAACATTAACATCTCTTGCTCTATTCATTTATAATATTCAGGTAAAAAAGAAGTCCTTCCATTCCATAGTTTTTAGTTTTGTTCCTGTAGCACAATGCAAAACAAAAACAAAAAAAAAGGAGAGGATTAATGGATAAAATACATTTAATTACTTTGTAAGCAAGTTTCCTGAAAATAAATATAATCTAAATCACAAATTCTTTGCAAATCTATCTATTAAAAAGATAAAATTCCACGCCAATTTTTTTTATAAGTGTATACACACTTATATTTTTGTGGCCAAGTAGCCTTTGATGTGGGACTCAGCCTGTTTAAGCAGACTGCAGTGTTTGCCTTCTCAGTGTCAGTCCATTTCTGCACAATTTAATCTGCCACTAAAGAGAAGTTTTTTGTTCTTATGGGTATAAAACAGTATGCCAAGGATAAATCAGTGCAGCTTGCCTTCCTTAAAATTTTAGGCACAACCTGAAAGTGCAGCTCTTTCTTTTTCTCATCTCAATGGGATGCTAACCTAACAATCACAATTTTAGGGCAGGGAAATTGTTTTGAGCAGAAATAAATTGTCCTGCCAGTATTGTTTCATGGGGTAACATTAAGGCACATTGGGCCTGGGGTTCACAGCTTATGATATCTGGTTTTGGAGGACTGGGGTGAAAGTAAGAACATGTAGAGAAAGAAGAAGAATTAAATGTGAGTTCTAGATAGTTCAACTGAGTTGAAGCAGTTCAGCAATAGACATCCCAGAATCCTGCCAAGAGGCTTATTCTCCAGCTACCTTCCCTGGCACATCACTATCTCCTGTCAGTGCCCCCGAGGAATTATTCTCTTTAAGTGCGGATTCCCTTTCTTTCTCTTTTGTTGAGGTATCTAAAGATATTGGGCTTTCACTTACAGCTTGTATTTGCTGAACAAAACAGGAAAAAATATCTGTAGTTTTCTCTGCAGCTGCCAGGAAAGAGAAGTCCATTATTTGTAGCTCTAGGGGAGCAGCAGAGGAGGGGTCTTTTTGTCTGCTTTCCAAAGCCTGGAGTGGAGGCTGTTGAGGTCTGGGAAGGGCAGGTTGGGGCAGCCACGGCTGCAACTGCACCAGGGTTCCCCAGGAAGGCTCAGGCTGGGCAGGGATCTGTGTGTGACATTCGTACCTCACCTGCTGTGAGCCAGAGCTCTCAGCTTTGGATCTCAGCGAAGACAAAACGAGATGCCCTCAGGAGTACGGAGCTGAGGCTGGCCTGTCCGCAGCCCTCCCTCCCCTGGCAGCACCTCAGGGCAGCTGCTGGCGCCTGCAGAGTGTATCCTGCAGACGTGGCCGCAGAACAGCAATGCCACAGGTACAAAGTCCTTCTGATCAGACGCTCCCCATTGTGACCCTGAACAAGTTAATCGCACCGCTCCTCTTGAAGGTTCATACTGCCACGATATAATTTATGTGGGCCCTCAAAGATAGATGGAGACGTCAGCTATTGATCACAAGGAATTGCTGCCAGTCAGTCTTTTTGTTGGTTTCCATCCTTGTGATGTGTTTTAAAAAATATTGTATGATTCAAAATTATACCTGTAAAACCTACAAGTAGAAAATTACTGTGTGCATTTATCTTTAATAACAACCTTGCGAATATTTATAGTACTAGTAGAGCAGAATGTGTTATACTAGTTTATTTCCCAGTCTGTTTTAAATGATATTATTCATTAGTAGTTGTGAAGTGGTATGACATATTTTTTATGTTGCTTGTTTGCAACAAAGGTTCTTAATACCTTTTCATAATGAAAGGGGATAAATGCTAACATGGAATATGGGAAATTGTGCTTGCAAGAGCACAGGGTTGTCTTAGGGTATTAAATTAGCATTTGGTACTGCTCTGCTTTGTGTGCATTTCTAGCAAACGTTTCAGCTACAAATCACTATAATACACCTGTATTCTGGTTCTTCAATTCATATAGCATTTAAATCCTGCCAATACCGTGTCTTATAAATATAAATATGCAATTTAATTTAATTCAAGCATGCAACACATAATTTTTTCTTCTAATTAAAATATGATATTGCAATACGGGAGCTGCCTGGGGCAAACAGGACGCATCAGATTGCCAAGCCAAGGGGAATTCTGAGGCAGCTCTGGAGGCTGGCAGGGGAAGGGGCCAGGCCGGGGAGCGCTCGGCGCAGGGCACAGCGGGGCTGGGCTGGGCCGGGCCGGCGGCCCCAGTGCTGCCCCGGCCGTGGCGCCTCTGCCCGCCGGAGCCGGAGCTGGAGCTGGAGCTGGAGCTGGAGCTGGAGCTGGAGCTGGAGCTGGAGCTGGAGCTGGAGCTGGAGCTGGAGCTGGCTGATGTGCCGCAGAACTCAGATCCTTCTGTGGAACAGGAGCTGCCCCACGGCAGCAACTCGAGGGGTTCCTGTAACGCGCTCTCAGAATGGAGCAAAACAACGCGAGCAGACCTTCTGCATAATGACTCAAAAACTGTTAATGGCCATCTTTAGTAACGTAGCAACAGCCAAACCCTTGAAAAGAGGAAGTTTTCATTGAGCAAGCGTTTCATTTTAAACATTGAAATTTGGTATAATGTAGTGTCTGAAATAAGTTTTGAAAGGAAGCTGATGATTAAGAAGAAATGCAGTGGGCATTTAATAAATGGAGGAGCCGCAAGATAATTAACTGGCATGCATAAAGATTCATGCTTTATACCAAAATTTTAATTTTGCACATAAATGTGCCTGATGTAGGCAGCATTTAATCACCTAGCTGACAGGAGTAACTACTTTCATTTAACCTTGACTGAAGATCATGAATTCTAACAGGTTTAATTGGATACATCATTTAACAGAATGAACAGAGCAAATTTTTCTCAATTCATAGGTTCTGATTGACATGCACCAGCAATAAGGCGTTGCACAATTAAAGCTGATCTGTATTCCTGGCCTGGGCAGCAATTGCCATAGTGATGTGACACTGTTTGATCACTGTGGCACTGAAACTATACTGAATTTCCCCTTGTTTTGAAAAGGGCAATGCTTTAAAAAAAAAGAGAGAGAGAAAGATAAAGAGATTTTGGCACTTTTTTTTTTTTACATTAATCACATTTATATGCACAAACTGTAAGGGAAGGAACTTGTCTTGTTATCAGTAACTCAGAGGAAAGAAGGAAAAATGGTATATTCTTTTATCCATTTAGCACATTATTTACAGAAAGTCAAAAATGTGGATAGTCAAACGAATTGTAACACATTAAGGGCCTGACTGTTCTGGGCTTCCATTTGGATAGGAAGTCATTCTCTGCAGCTCCAGCATTCACCTGCAGTTTGGCCTCTCTGTCCTTGCCCAAATCAGTTCCACCTCAGAGATATCTTGCCAGCAGAGTCAAGGTACTGAGAAGGGGTATTGCAATGAGGTAGAAAACGATGAGAGGGAAGACCTGGTACCCAACAGTAAGCTGCTACATATTTTTCCTGGCACACAGTGTTTCATATGATAAAAGCTTAAAAAAAATACATGGAGGAGTTGGCAACTTCCAGTTCCCCATATGGCTCCTGCCAGCACTTTCACTGCCTCTGGCACCTTTCACAAGTCCTGGGTTTGACCTTCATGAACTGCAATTGTTCTTGTATTGTTCAACCATAAACATATACATACCTCTTCACACACACACACACACACATATATATACACAAATGTGTTTTTTTATGTCTATCTTCAGCTTTAATTTTTGCTTCCAATACTTCCTTTTATTTTTTTTTTCTTTTAGAGGAAGGTTTGCCAAACACTAAATGGGCAGAGAAGCACACAATGTGTTTCAGCCTGGCTCAGCAGAGCCAAAACTGCAGTAAAAAATCCTTCCCAATTCCTGAACCTGACCTCTGAAAATTTTTTAAGCAAGTTCTGCACCCCACCATGAGCATTGCAGCATCCATGCTCAGAACAGCAGATAGCTTTCCCACTTTTTTTCTCTCTGCATTCCCTTAGCTTTAGTGCCTAAGTGCTAGTCCTTGATCTCACCTGAAGAGAGACCTATTGCTATCCATCTGACAACCTTAATTTCTGTTTAGGCAATATATATACATATCAAGCATCAAGATTTGTAGGAGTGTATTGCAGTGGAAGACAGAAATCTTGGGGAAAGCTGGAGTCATAATTGCCTCAAAGACATGAACTTTAGAGTCAGGACAACTAGATATACCAAAAAATACTTTTTTGGACATTTTAGAAGCCTCTGAAATTCAATTACTGGTAATACCCTCCTCTGTCAGAGGTATTCCCCACATGATTCATTGTAATACTGGCAAAGGTATTTGTTGGTGTAATTCATCACTCAGTAACATTTCTGAGTTTCAGGTAAATGATGGGATCACATCCCCAGCCTCTGCAGCCCCACAATGTGCCTTGGAACCACAGCAGGTGCTTTTCTTCATGCATGGTGAGTTTTCAGTCTGTGCCTGGATCTTCCTTGTGCAGGAAGGAGAGGCAGGAGTCAGTCAGCAGGCCTGGCCAGCAGGACACATTTCCAGCACAGGTGCTGCCCATGCTCCCCTCACACAGCAGCAGGGGTAACCTGTCCTCACTCTGCCCGCTCCAGAGCCCTTCTGGGCTGCGTGGCTGCTGCAAAACTGCTGGGCCCTTCTTTAAAGGCTATCTTTGGGCACCATTTAAAAATGTTTGTGCTGTAATTTACTCCAAATTTCTCCAAGCCTTCCCAATAAAACAGCCATCTGTCCCATCACACAGCTCCTTTTAATGTCCTGTTATACACACAGGTTCCACCTCACGGTGTCCTCAAGGTAGGAGGACTTGAGGCACCCACTCAGCATTTCTCAAGGGAGATTCCTGGGGTGCCCCTTGGCCTTGCCCAAGGCGCACAGAGCTTGTCAGCAGCACAGCTGGGACAAAGTACAGCCCTCTGCCAGAAGCTGTGCTCAGCTCTGACTTTCCCTGGGGAATATTATGAAATTCAGTAGAGCTGCATGGACACCTTTGCCAGGCTGAAGGGAATACATATTTGCTGGTGGAGAGAATCATTTCTCTGGCTGCCCCAGCCCCTGGCTCTGTTCATGGGCACCCAGTGAGAGCAGTTCTGGAGTGCCTTGCTCTGCTGGGGCCTTGCAGCACCCTTCTGACCTCGCCTTTATCAGCTCCCCAGGCAGTTCATCCTCTGCACTCAGAGTCATTCGGGTGCTCTGCCCTGACTCTCTGGAGTTGCACGTCGTTCTTGCCTCGTCTCCATGTTCAGCCATCCATGCTGAATTATCTTCCACTCCTCCCTCTGGGATTAACCAAGGCTTTGACCTAGTGGGACTGTTTGTGTGCTCAAATGTTTTGATGTACCAGGCACTGAGCTGCTTGCTCCCAAATCTAAGGTGGTTGGGGATTTCAGGCTGTTTTCAGAAACAGTGTGTGCACTGGGAAGCATAATTGAACTGAAAAAGTCAGCAAAGGGCACTACTTGTGCATTTTCAAGTATTTTGTCTATCATCTTTAAACCCTTCTGTTTTCTTTAGTTTCCAAACAGCTGTCCTTTCAAGTTTGGGATCTGCTATAGAAGATATACAGCTGTAATAAGAAATATATTAGGATTCATTTCAGAATCCTTGGGGAGAAGGGGATATTCCTTTTTTAGTGGTGTAAGATCTTGAACATCTAGGGGAAACCAGAAGACCAGCCTCACATTTCCCCAGGTTTTCCTGAATCCACCTTTGGACTGCAACCTAAACAAAATTCTGAGCGCAGTTAAATGTTTACACCTTTCTTGCACTGTGTAATTTAACTTTCAGCAATATAAAATGGGATAGCAGAAATATTTTTATGTGTTCTTACAATGTCCGAAGTTGTTTGTTACTGTTTTTATTTGAAGGAACTAGACACAATCCTGGCTGCCTTAACCACTGCCTTTGAGAGAGCTACAGCTGAGAAAATCCGCTGCCAGGAAGAAGTGAATAGAACTAACAAGGCTATTGAGCTGGCCAACAGATTAGTGAAAGGTCTGAGGTGAGGTCCTACAGGGCAGGCTAATGAAGCAGCCTACAGAAAGCACTTCTTTGTTATACACTACTGATCTGGCAATAACAGAGGCACTTAGCAAAGAACCTGATGAGCTGAAAAAATTATGTCATTATCATTCATTTTTTTCATAGTAGAAACATGGTTTTGACCTTTGCATTTTCTTACATTTTTGCTTCATTGTGGTGTATCTTAACTGTAAGATTACCTGGTAACTAACCTATCCACCAACATTAAGGGAAGTAGTCAATTGTGGATATTGACAATGAAGGCAATTTATTAAAATGCGATGACTATATTTGTAACAATTAAACAACACTAATGATTCTTCCCAGGACTGGGATACATAGAAATCTAACACAATTTGCACTACTTAGTTAAGCAATATGATAATTGTCTAATTATGTTTCTGAGATTTGCAATGGGTATTTCAGGAGAGAATAAATAACAGCAAAGCCATGAATTATCAAAAATCCATATTGTCTGTTGATGTAGGCTGGCTCAAGGGAATCCATACTCACTGATGGATTTTTTCATTTATCATTCATTTACTGATGAGACTGTTTTTTATACACACACACATACACTTTTTACAGATACTTTATTTTATTGCAACATTCATTTAGGAAATCTCTCGTGGTGGCTCACTGCCATTACAGTTTTTGTCCTCTTCTACCCAATATTTTCAAGCTGAGTTTGATAACCAAACACATAGTAAACAGCAAAAATAGAAGATCCATTTGTTATTGAGCAAAATTATATGGCTGAGTGTAGCTAGTGGAACTTAAAATATAAAACAGGGTTTAAGAGTTATTTCCTGAATCAATAGAAAGGATTTATTGACTAAAGGGGAGGGAGGGCAGTGCAGAAGACCCATTGTTTCTGTTTAAAGAAGCAAGATGAATGCATTTAAAATGTTAACGTCCTGGCTGAAAGTGTAATGTATTTTAGTGATTAATAATGCCTGTAAAACTAAACCATGTACCTAATACAGAATAATAAAATAAATAACATAGCAGAACTCTTTAAAGTGTGACAATAAATGATTGTTCTAATATTTTCTTCCACCTAACATATCATATTGTTTGGTTCTCCCATGTGCCTCCTGCTGGGCCTGACAAGTGCTGGAATAGCATACACAGAGAGATGAAAGGCAAAGTGTGGGTATGCTGGGGGGGGAGGCATAATGAAAAATAATCCAAAGGAGGAGACAGAGATGAAAGGAGAGAAGGAAAGTTGAGCCATGCGCTAGATGAAGACAGTAAAATGAGTTTTAATGGAAAGTCCTTCAGCTAGTACCTCCCAAGCACCAGCTCCAGGAAGAAGGTGGCCAGGTCGACGTATTGGTGATGGGAAATAGAATTCATTTCTGTTGTTAGCTGTACCACACTTGGTCAAAGGCAGTAATAACCATATGACAGCTACTTAGTGACTTATAGAAAAAAAATCCGTTGTAATCTACTCTGTGGTAAACAATAGGTCACTCTTTACTAGTAGCAGTGTAATACTGACACTGCTGTACTGTCACTCCTGGCTGTTTCTCTGCCTTATTTTTTGCTGAGAGGACACTCTCTTATTTCTTTAGTTGTATTGTTGTGAGGAGAATTTCTCAAGAAATAGAAAAATAAAATTATTCACAGCATTTTTTTATAATAAGCAAACATGTAAACATTTCTTTATTAAGTGGTCTTTATAAACCCACCTTCACCACGACAATAATAACAAGTAACCAAATATGTGAGTTTAATTCTTAGGGAAAGTGTTGACCAAACAGCAGAAAAGCTGATCGTGTGTAGCCAGTATCCCAGGGAAAAGCTTGCACCAAGTGTCACATCAAAACTCTTATTGACTTTATGGCATAAAAGATCCTGCCCAGAAGTATTTTTTTTTCTGCCTTCTTCTCTGAGCCCTGGCATGCAAGGACTGTTCTGGGTGGTTGCATGAGTAGCTGTTACTCTGTACCAAGGAATTCTTTGCTTCTGACAGGTGCCAATTATGCTGTGGACATCTGCCCTGAAGGCATTGAATCAAGCTGACAACTCATTTTATATCAATCAAACAACAACCATTTTCAATAATTTCCCATCCAGCTGGGACTGAATTTGCACAAGTGATCTATGTATTAGAGACATTACCAATCCACAGAGACATTCAGAACCATGACTATGTTCTGTTTTCCCACAGAAACCCTTGCATCTGCACAAGAAAGCAACAACTTCTTCCACTATGCAGGAGGAGGCTGACAACTCAATTTTGGTCACTTGCTGCCAAGCTCAACTTGCAACAGTCAACTCACATCAGACTGGAAGGGGATTTCTATGCCCAGGCTTGCTATTTGCAAATCCTGTCTGTTGATCCTCTAATCAATGTGGATCTGTGAATCTGCAAGGTAATACTTTAGTATTCACTGCTGTTTAGCCACTGTAATGGGCATTTTTTCTAACAAACACATAGTAAATGAATGGGAGTTTTCATCCTGTTTTCTGAGTAGAAAAGGAGAGCTGGACTTATCACCAAGGCATTATTGGGAACAAGAGAAAATATGATGCAGAAATGTTCCAGATGGTAACATTTCTTCACTGTGATAGTTTATTTTCAAAGTGGTACTGGCATGAGCCCAAATCTCATTCTGCTTTGCACAGATAATACCTTCTTCACAGATATATATTCTTAAAATACACAATCTCAAAAATTCCTGGCACTGATTCTGTTCCCTTTTTGACCCATTAAACCATGATGTTGCTTATATGAATTCCTTCAAATACTTTATTTAATAGAACAGTACATTTGGAGGCAAGGAATTAGTAAAATGTTCTTCTGGAAAGGACCAAAACATTCCCTTTGCTAGTGTTTGAAGTACCTTTTGCTATCTGACTGGAGCTAGACAACTAACCCACAGACCTTGGGAATATGGTTAGCAAGCCAGAAGAGCAGGCAGGCTCACCTTCTCCTTGTATTCTCTCAAGTGCTCTGCCCTGCTGTTTGCATAAGGGGATCAGCTTTTATTATTCTACTCTGTCCCTGCTACTGTGCACTAGGGCAGCACAAAGCAAGATTTAGTGCTTGGATATGGTATTTGCTTGATAGCAATTGTTATAGTTACAGACTTCTGTCTTAACCTGCTGTTCTCCCATGCTCAGAATATTCTTTTTTTTTTTTTTCTAATCCCTTTAATCTAAAATTTTTCATGCTTGTTATCAGCTGAAATATAATTTTTTTGGCAAGCCTGAATAAAATTCATTCATTCATATTTTGAATTATGCAAGGAAGTGGGTGTAAGGAGAAAGGTCTCTTTTTTGCACATTCATAATTCACAAAAAAAGCTGCATATTACAAGCTGAAACTTTCCAGGTGGCTAGTTTTGACTGAAGGGTAGTCTTCATGCTAATTACAAAGAGAGAATGACTGAAAGAAAAATGAAAGAGAAAAATTAAAAATGACACATATTGTGATTAACTCATTTGTTTTCTAGGTGTGTCATACAAAAATTACATTGTGAGCCACTTAGAGCAAGTTTAAAGTAACAATTTCATTTAAGTTAAAATGAACTACCATAATTACATAATATCAATGTTTTGTGCTGCAATTTCACTAAGAATCTCCTTACAGAAGCTGCAGAAGCTTTTACTTATGCAAATATGGAAGCTCACAGTGAAATCAGTGCAGAATCTTATGAATCATTAACTTTGGCCAGAAAGCCAGTCTGCGGAAGGGGGGAATGGTGTGCAGTGGCAGCAACTGTTCCTGTGCTCTGGGTCTCCCTGAACTCTGGACTGCTGAGGAAAATAACTCAGGGGTTTTGCAGTTTCTTCCAACTTAATACGCATCAGGGACAGCAAACCACTAAAGCTTTGTTATTCTCTTTTCCTTGCTATATTCCATATACTTGTGGACATAACAGGCAGCACATAATCTGACCAGCACTGTGTGACTGACCCTCCATGGTAACAAAGGATTGCTTCAGCAGAAGGTACCTGGCCAGCACAAGCTGGGAGTGTTAGAACAGTTTCCTTTAACCCATGGAAAAAAGGTACTGTGACATGCAGCTCCACATTCTCATGAAACACATGGAGATAAAATACATGCATAAATAAAGCAATAGAACTGTAATTTAAAACATCTGAAAGAATAACTGGCAATAGTAATGGCTGACTTTGCTCCACATGGAGCAAAGATGAGTTCAGAACTTCCCC
The DNA here is from genome assembly GCF_047830755.1 of Zonotrichia albicollis. Classification (NCBI taxonomy): domain Eukaryota; kingdom Metazoa; phylum Chordata; class Aves; order Passeriformes; family Passerellidae; genus Zonotrichia; species Zonotrichia albicollis. Next base: position 26,061,113 of record NC_133828.1, read on the forward strand.
ATTACTAAGTTCCCAGTAACCTACTGGAGACCAAAGAAGGACTGTTGGATTCAGTGCAGGAATCTTCATCTTTTTTTATCTCTTGAATTTTGGATGAAATAAGGATAAATAAATTTTTCCCAGTGATGCTGCTTTTTTTTACAAAAACACAAGTGAGTGAATTCTGAGACATACTAGCTTCTGTAAGTAGAAATTTAAAACTTAACCTTTATTATTCCAGGTCCCTATTACAGGAACAAAAGGTCTTGATCCAGCCACTGAGTGGGGGGATGCTACAACAATTGCTAAATAGAAAAGTGACAGCAGTGCCTGGCAAAAATATGGCCACATGAGAAGTCCTTGGTCTTATGTTTACAGTCATCACTGGCATAAGATCAAACCTCAGCACTGGGGAAAAACTGGATAAGAGTCACATCTGTTTCAATTTATAAATTATCTATTTTAATCAAAAAGTGACCAGTGCTAGTGAGAGTAAAACTGATGCAGAGCTATGAAGAAAATGTGACAGCTCTCTTTCTTCTGAATGCCTGATATTGCCCAAGGTGTAATGCCCATATCAACTCTGCTCAAGCCCTTTCCTACTTTCCACTCATGGCAGTATAATGAATGGGATATTGTATCTCTTGTTTTTCACCAGCCCTGTACTGCGGTGACTCCATAGCTGTGTCATACTGCAGATATTTCTTGCGGGTGATCCTGTTCTAGCAGAAACTTGGAAGAAATTATTCATCTTGTACTTAACCCATTACTTGCAAGTTATGTTCAGAGTATTTTTAATAGTCTGTTATTTCCTTCATCAGGTCTCTCTCTGATTATGTTCCACAAGTATTCCAAATAGCTTCCTCTGAAAACTCTTCCTGCACCTGTATGATAGTTACATTAACTCACAAGGATTGCAGTGCCCAAAACACGTTCACTCCAGCTGGATTTTTACTTGTCTATTTTTCTTATCTTATTTGCACCCTTGCATGAACTACAGTTCAATGACTGCAATTTGAGCACTCCTTCCTATCTAGCTGAACAATCTTCTCCAACACACCACCATCCTGATGTGTAATCACTCAGGAGACATAATCATTCACTTAGAACTAAAATAATTCTCCTACCATTTGCTCCTTGCCTCCATTCTGCCCTTTTTCTCTGATTTATTGCACTATATTCCTTATGGAAATATTTTGACATCCATCCCCTCTATTCAAGTCTTATACCCACCCTTGGAGGGAGTGCTTTGAACAGAGGAAGGCCAGGATGAGTGTGTATCTCACATACTCACCCTTTTATTCCAGTGTCATTTCCCCCACCTCCTCATTATATTCTTGAGTCCTTCCCCTCCTTCTAGGTTAGCTGTACCTACTCTCTTTCCTAGAGCTGAGTCCTCCCTTCCCTCCCCTGCCCCTCTAGTAAATGTCAGAAAATATTTCCTCACAGCCTCTGCTACTCAGGATCATGTCTGAATATAGGGATCCTGAACCCCAGCCTTGTCTAAGCTCTCTAAATCACTTGACCCTAAAAGGTTGCCACAGGACAGCACTTACCTACAGTGCAAGCTGGAGAGAAAGTGCTGTTAAGCCACTGAATTCTTCCAGATCTGCAGCTTATTTAGACTGCAAGAAAGAATTTAGTGAGCCAGAGCACTGAATTTGTTACTTGTTAAGCTTAGTCAAAATTACGATGAAATTCCTTAATTAAACATCTCAAGCTGAGAAGCAAAATTCTTTCTAATCCAGCCAGCACAGTGCCCCACTCAGTCCTGTACCTTTGCCTCTTCCTTGCTGCCCTCATGTTACCTCATGTGCTGCCTGTTGGTTTTGCTTGCTAAGAGTGTCCCTGGCCCCCCTCCACTGCAGAGACAAGCAGAAAGCTCTTTATGCCAAGTATTGATCTAGTGGTGTGCACCAGCCCAGGCTGCAAGTGCATCTTGAATTTCTTGCTCCCCTGGGAGCATTTGATTAAAGGAGGATTTTCATGGTGTGTTGAGATTCAGAACGTGGTGCTATTCAGTAGCTGCTGGTGGCAGCTCTGAGCTGGAACACACACTGGGACACTACTGACTCCTGGGACAGGGAATTCTGCAGGACTTTCCCCGTGTGCAGACGAGCACAAACAAGGCCATGCTCACACTTGCTGCCAGGCTGCTGTTCCTGCACTTGGGGACACAAGTTTCACCCAATTTTCAGTGATTCTCAGAAGATTCACAGAAAGCTTCCACACCTGCTCTCTAACGTGCCTCTTGCAGCTAAAGAACTTGAATCAGCTTCACTGTTATTGGAGATGAGAGAGGTCAGTTTGGAAACATTTGGAAACTGAGGACATTTTGTGAGTGTCTGCACACCTGCACAGGGCTCTTGCAAACGCAGGACACCTCACAGCACACTGTGCCCTTCACAGGCCTCAACAGGCTCGGCCTAATTCACACACACACACACGTGCTCCTCAGAGTGCTCACTGGAATACACAACCTAAATTAATTTCTGCTTTATAAATCTTGAAAAACTTCTCTATAGTCCAAAGAGATGGCTCTGGAGTCACAACACAGATGTGTACAGTTGTAAAGAATACAGTCCACATTTTTGTTTCTTTCTTCTCTTCCTAGTGACTGAAGTTTTAATTAATAAAAACTACGCTTACAATGAAGTAGGAAAACAGAATCTTTAAACAGAGGTATGTATTTCCTTTATTTGATTTATGGATTTGCAAACTTACTACTTCAGCCAGAACTCATAAAGCAGAAAAATTATTTTAAAATTAAGTTGACAGTGCGTTAGGATGAATTATGGATACTTTTTTTGGCTTCTGACAGTAATTTGCTGCAGGATATTCTTCTGGCTGAGAAGCTGTAAACAAGACACAGCAGCAAAAAATACAAGCAAAGAAAAAACAAGTAAAAGAATTAGATCAGCTATAGTATTAATCATTTTGATGCTGAATTTGGCTTCTTTGGGTCTAAACCAAACTAACTGTATTTATCTAATAGTCTTTATTTTTCAATTCATTTATCCATGGTAAATATATCCATGTGTATATGTTCTTCCTCCAAGAATCACTGCATTTCCATCATGAGGAAAACAAAATAAACCTTTTAAAATTACCACAAAAGTCTTTAATTTATTTCAAGTAAAATCTGCAAGAGGGGTATTCTAGAGCTCCATTTTACATATGATATAAACAAAGCTTTCCCTGGTACATTTTTCCACAACTCCTCCTGCTGCTAACTTGCTGAAAATTGTGCCTCTGTTTATATTAGAACTAAAGCCCAGGACTACAAGGAGCTGTTGAAGCACTCACCCAAGAGACCAGCCAGAACACAGGCACTGCAGTGGAAGGGTCAGTGAGCAGGATGCTCACACACTCATTTCCAGCTTGGGGTGGCCACAGCTGACTGCAGATACATCTGGCCATGGGATGTGCACCTCTCCATGAGAAAGTTGTGGATACTGAAAAGTTAATGAAGGCATTTTCCAGCTCTGCAGGATGTTTGCTGTTCCTTTCTGCTGTGCTGATGCACATGCCTGTGTATCTTGTGCAAGCAGTCACTGGACACACAAACCAGGACGTGAATGTTGAAAGTCACTGTATTATTAAATGAAGAATCATATCTAATTTAATTAAGGGATAAATATACCCTTACAAGTAAGCAAATGTCATCAGGCAATATCTGTTACACATGCATACCTTTCCAGTCATCAGAGTGCTTTAAAAACCTTCTATATTATGGACAGTATGTTCCTCTGAAATAGGAAAACAAAGTTTTTTCAGGTGATGCATGAAGCAAGAGTTCAAACAACTTGACCAAAGAGTATCAGCAAGTAAAATAAAAATGTATCATATCAATAAAATCGTAATAGGAATATGTCATAAGGGTAGTGTTATTGCAGTTGGGTTGCAGGAATTTAATAGGCAAGGAGCTGAAAATTATGACCAAGACAGCTGGGTCTTGGCTTCATGCCTGCTTTGCAGTCTGCATTAAAATTTTGGAAATTATCTTGGAGCTTCACAGTTATCAGTTCTGATGTGTCCTAATGACTGAAAGTAAGATGTTTCAAAGAAACAAGTTAATGATGATCCAAGTCTTCATAACATGCATGTGTTTGCCTTCTCATGGTATTATCATCACATAGTCTAAATTTAGACAACCTCAGACATTACAAAAATCATTGTTTGCATTGCAATTATAAAATTTCTTACTTCTAAAATCTAAAGATTGCAGAACAACTATTTCAGAGAGCAAACAATAGAATATTTATAAGAAGGAAGCAAATATTTTGTTAAAATAATTTTTGGGAAAAGCTTTCAAGGCTTTTGAAAAAGCCTTGAAAGTCCTTCTTTATGACCATATGGAGCTTAAAGGGTCATCGAGCAAGTTCTACCATCACTACATACAGACAATAAACTGTGGGAACTCACAAAATCCCAGGCAAGGAGATTCCCCTTACTTTGGAAATCTGTAGATTTTAGACATATTATTCCATAGCACTTTGTGATATCATGTATCACAGTACTTTGTGCCATCACTTACATGGGTGAAGCAAAGACTGGCAGCAATCCAACAGCTCACTTTGAACTGAACAACCACGTGAGGTGCTGACATAGAAAATCATCCTTTGATTTCTCAAGAGTTAAATTGCATCTTCAAACCATGTCAAGTTCCATTTGGAGTAAACTATGGTGTCTTTCTAGTGCATTTCTGCCACTGGTTATTCTTTCTTTTTTTGTTTCTTCAGATAAGAAATGTCTGCATCCTAGCTGCTAATGAAAGAAGAGCATAATTCTGAAATGCTTAGTCACTTTTATACTTTTTACTGATGCTGGGAAGAAGTGACAGAATCCTGTAGTTAACATGATTCAAAAGACAAGGGGGAGGAGAAGGTGGAGAAAGATTATATAAAATATATTTATATTGCTTCTACAACTGAATTGTTTTCAGTATAGTGTCACGCTCTCAGTGTGGGGGAATTCTGCATGTGTCATGATTCTACAGATGTTCCTGCACTACATGCAGCTGCACTATTTGTCATGGGCAAATTTAATAGCAAGATGCTTGTTATGTGTTCCCTCTAATTTTAGTTCACAAAAACATGGAGGGGAAAACCCCCACTACCTGATAGCTTGCTTTCTTCCTTCTTTATATAGCCTTGTAAAATACTTTAAAACAAATATTGGGAACACCCATCTTTTGTACTAAATTCTGTAACACCTGCAATTACAGCTCTATTCACTTTGCTAGAATGATCTTGTTCTTTCTAATGTTTATAATGCTAATTAAGTAATTTTAAGTACCTGAAGAGGTCATATTTCTAACAGTGGGGGTTCTTCAAGAGCTTGATCCTTCAAAAGGGGGAATAATTTCTGCTAAGTCCTGAGTATGCTCTGGTCTCAGTGACCTGCAGGTGAAACTCAGAAGCATTCCATACAGCAGCACAGCAGAGCCAAGTGCTGTCAGTAATTTTACAGAGTCAAACTCAGAGGAGCTCTCATACTCTTACCATTTTAAAATCCTGGATCCCCTCCTCTAGGTATTCTCTGTCCTGAACTTTGTTGGTCCATGGGCAGTGTGTTGAGGGAACCACACCCTTGGGTTCCAGCTTCTTGCAGGAAGCAGAACAAGATTTTTCAAGTAGAAAAGGGAAGAAAAAAAGAAATAAAGGGGTGGGGGGATGGATGGGAGAGTACTTTCACTTGGAAAGCCTGTAAGATGCTGAAACATGGGTTGTCTAGTCAGTGGCAAGGGATGTAACCGAAGAACTGGCAGTGCAAGGAGAAATTTGGACTTCAGAGAACAAAACTGACAGCTGAAGTAGAAGCACATCCAACTACACCAAACAGGACAAAACTCAAAAAGAAGATACAGCTATAGGAGGTGTTAAGAGTGTTACACTACCAGTAAGTGTATGAACAAAAAATAGATGTTATAAATGAAAAATTCAAATTTAATTACTGCATCTCCTACAGTACAAGAAAGACATTAACCCACTCCAGTGGAGGCTATAGCAGGAAACAAGTGAAGGAGAGGCTGAGGGCACTGTGGTTCTTCAGGCCAAGAGGGCAGGGGGATCTCCAGCTGTCTGGAAATGCTTCACAAGAGGCTACAAAGAAGACAGAGACAGGTTTTTCTTAGATGTGGATATGGACAGAAAAGAGGCAACCTGCAGAAGTCAGACCAAGAGAAATTCTGACCAGGGATTAGGAAAAATCATTTACCATGAAGGTGGTGAAACATTGGCAGAAGATCCCTGGAAGGCTGTGACTCCCTCATCTCCAGATGACAAGGTCTGTATGGCCTCTTCTGGAGAGTAATGACATTTAACAGATCACCCAGATATTAATATCTATTCTTGTAACATTAAAAGATATATATTTACAAGTACAGCTGAAACTCTGAGTGCTTTTAAAACATAAAAGAAAAGATGGATCAACAGGGTGTTTTTTTGCCATTGCAAAATCACATTTTCAAAATAAATGTACCATTTATGTACAATTTTATGGGAGGTGGCTTAAAGCACCTTAAATTTTGTACATGGTGAAAACTGCATACATGTAAAATACAAAGTGTTTTGTATTTTTGTATCTCTGAGTGTAAAGAGACACAACTTCAGAAATTGTTGTGAACTACCTCATGTAAAACCTGCCTGCTAGTGCCTGTGTGTCTGTATGTCTGCTGTATCTTAGATTCATGCATGTTTCTTAATTATCCTATACCTTTATCAGGTTACACTATGGTCTCCTGCAGCTACAGGAATTTTTTACTTAGCACTACAAACTATAGCTCTCAGTTTAATAATCACAGTATTCCTGCTGATTGGGAAAATTATATTGGCAATGAAAATCAAATACTTTGTGTTAGCTGGCTTCCTGATGGCAATGAAGAATTACAAGTCAATCAGACTTTGAATTACTCTAATTCAAGAGAAGTTAAGAAAGTGTGAATGTTTCCAAGATCTGCTGCTCATTCATGACTCTGCAGTCATAGCAGGTTTGCAAATCCTTGCTCTGCATATCACAGACTATTCAAAGTGATTTTATAGCCCAATAAATGTGATTTTGCCAGTATTGGTAAAAAGCAACAGGGTTTGTATTGAGGTGACAGTGTAGGGACCCAGCAATGCTCTGGCTTTTTCTGGGCCTAGATAGATTTTAACATGGTTTAGCTGTGATAGCAATTGTCCAGCTGTGAGGCACTCTTGACTAGATTTGTTTCAGTTTAACTCTAGTTTAGGATAATAACAAATGGTTATTCATTGTGAACTGAACTGCCTACAATTCTGGAGTCAGCTGTGGGGAAGAGTGCAGACACATTTGACACAAATCACCATTTAATCATAGTTAGATTATAGTGTTAAGAAAACATAAAACTAAATCTGAGCAGACACCAGGCTCAGAAGAAAGAACTCTTTCTCCCATGAGTATCACACAAATCCTGGTGATAATTCATCATAATATTCCCCCATTTCTTTTGAGGAATACCAATATTAAAATCCAAAGGAGAACTGGGGGAGTAAGTGCAACACCAGGCAAGAGGGAATTTTTAGTGTAGCAACTCTATTTTTAATGCAGTCTTCCTATACTCCTATATATTAAGTAATTTTGACTATTAGATTGTTAAAAACATTAACTGGACTACCAATAAATTTTTAGATTCATTTATATTCTTTTGCCAGTACATTTTTGCCAAACAGAAGACTTAGAGTGTAATAGTACATCATAACATCACCAACCTGGAAGCTGAAACAAGCACTATAAAGATCCCTGAAGCTCACAAGCACTTTTGGCCAGTTGCAGTCAATGCCGCTGTGCTCTATTTTCTCATGGACAAGCTGAATAAAATCAATCCAGTGAATTAGCTCTCACTGAAGGTTACCACTCAGGAAGAGGTCAGTGTGTTTGCGTGCTGCTGTTTTAATCAGCGCTACCACTAGTGCTACCACTGGCTTACCACTTTTCCTCTGGTCACAGGCTTTTACTGCTGATTTCACAAGGCAGTGCAGCGAGCAAAACACTCTGAGAACATGAGGCTGAGTGTAAAGAACCCAGATGCCTGTGTAACACTCTCAACTGTTATTTACCTTGGTCTGTTTGAAAGGGTAAAGCTCGCTTTCCCAGCCCAGTTAGCTCTCCCAGTGGAGCACGAACCCTGCATGAGCTCCCATTCACCACTCTGTGTACGTACACCTGTTTGTGCGGCCAGGCAGCGCACAGAGCAGTCCTTTGCCTTAAGGTTTTCAGCTCTCCCTTGCCTGCCTTCCCAATTCAGCACAGCACAAGGGAATATGGACAAGTTTGTGTAGTTCTGATTGGGTCCCCTTGCTGTAGCTTGAGCTGTTCACGCTGCCAGCTCGCTCTGCCAGGCCCCTGGAACACTCCGTCACCAGGGAAGAACATCAATCTGAAATGCTTCCTACAAACTGCATTTGCTCTGAACCAGTCCAGGCAGCTTTCTTGTCAAGGATAGAGAAGTATGACGGTTTCATAAATATTATTGTGGCTGGGGGGCACCTCAGCAGGGACAGCCAATTTTCTCACTCTCTACTTTCCATCTTCATGTCCAACGCTGGGAAATGCATCAACTTTCAAAGTAGCTCTTCATGTCCTGAGTGCTGCTGCTGCCACATGTATATATTCCTCCTAGAACGAGCTGAATGGAAAGAGCGTTGTATAACGATCTCTCATTTAGCTTAAAGTGTCATCTTTTCCTTCACTGCACTTTGTCTGTCAGAAGTGTGCTGAGTCTTGTGCAGCTGCGTTCTCGCTCTTATTCGGCACAGATCTCTTCTAAGTTCTGCACCCATACCAAGAGTTTCCTTCTTGCCTTTGAAAAGAGTGACAAACGGGCACAGAGCAGAGGAGCCCAAAGCCTACATGCATATGAACCAGGACTAGGATGAAAATATTAACCTGAAAAAAGAGATTTCTTTGGCTTCTAGTGCATGTGATCTGAGCTGGAAAATAAAATTCCAAATGGAGAAGAAAAAGGGAAGACAGAGAAATTCAGATTCAGATATTCAGATGCTGACCCTACTTATTTTCAGAGCCCAGAATATCTACTATACTGAAACATAAATCAGCCAGCCAGCGAATTGTTGGCCAGTATCTTCAAGGTTATCTGGAGGTCAGCTACAAGCATCTTGCACGAGGACATGTGCAATGACCGACTTCAGCAAGGTGACAAAGATCTGCTCTGGTCAAGGCTGGGATGCTCAGAATGCTCACCACCACATGGCAGGGCCCTGCCTTTCTCACTGAATTATGTAAGCAAGATACGGTTCTGCTCAGAAAAAAACACACTCTATTAATTATTTAAAAATTAACTGGGGTTAAACCAGTTGCCATTGTCAGCCATGCTAACCTTTAGAGCACATTTAGCATTAAATCATGGATATCTATAGGGAGTTCCCTTGGATCATTTGATCAAATTATGTTCTTAAAAGTACACTTCAAAAATGTCATCCCCGTGTAGGAGGAAAAGAAAGAAAATAAGGCAATGAAATTAATGGAAATTTGGAGAAATGAAATGTTGTCTCATGTATTTTGACAATGTAGGCATCAGTAGGTTTGCCAGACAGATCAGCTTCAGATTTGACTTGAGCAAATTAAGCTAGTCTAAAGCACAAGCTACTTGCTAATAATTTTCTTGGCTTTTTCCTCTTGAACCATTTTACATGTTTATTTACATTTTAACGGCATTAGCCATGCATCTCCCATGTTTGAGGTCATTCTCCAGCCTTTGGGAAGAAAGCTGGCATCTGACAGGGCAGCCAATTTCTGGTCATAGAAGTGTTTTAAGTAACAAGGTGTACAGGCAGCAAGAGCAAAGAGGGAAAAGATGTGAGGCTGAAGAAATGAGAGACTGCTAAAACAATAGGGTATAGACAGCAAGAGGAAAGAGCAGTGAAATACCTGAAGGGCTCTGACAGAGAAATCCCACTGCACCAATTGTTTGTTACCCTGCTTTGCAAACAGCACACTGCAGGCACCCTTCCTTTGCACAGATCTGCTGCTGCACCCCATTTCTTTCAACAATAAGATGTCAGGCAAAACTGGGCATAGCTGAAGGATCCATAATAATACCAAAAAAGAGAGAAATGATACCCAAGAAAAAGTGATGCCAGTAAAAACAATTGCTCATCACCACCAAAGCAATGCCCAGTCAGTCCTTGAGCTGCAGCCCCCAGCCAACTTCCATTTCTATTTTATACAGAGAGCATGATGCCATATGGCAGGGAATATCCCTTTGGTCACTTGGGGTCAACTGCCCCAGCTGTTGTCTTCTCAACTTTTTGTGCACCTTCAGCCCCATCGCTGGTGGAATGGTGTGAGGAGCAGAAAAGGCCTTGACTCAGTGTGAACACTGCTCAGCAATAATTAAAACATCTCCGAATTATCAACACTGTTTCCAGCACGAATCAACAACACAGCCCCACACCAGCTGCTATGAAGAAAATTAACCCAGAAAATCTATCCCAGTCAAAACTAGCACATTCTTAAACTGAGTTTGCTGGGCTGTAAGATGTTTGGTGGTATCAGGATTTTTATTTGTGAATGTGATAAATTTGACTGAAGCCTAAGAAACATTTTTACAGATTGCTTTAAAACAGTCTTATACTTTACTACCGTCTACCCTCACATAACATGCTATGATTTTATTTTCCATTATTATGATGATGTATTACAACACCAAGTAATAAATACTTATTAGTATTTAGTAGTGTGTTCACATTGAAGAATATAAATATCAGTCCTCTTGTTTGATTTTTCTAAATCGTCTTCTGACCTAAGCACATATCCTCAGTCTGGTCATAATCCACACCTTGACCATATGGTCCTCTACAAGAAAACAAAATAATTCTAGGCAATTAAGACACTTGCCCATATCCATTTCATCTGCTACATCTTTGGAGGTACAAACAAAACACTGGATGGGAAGATGTGCTAATGCTGATAGTGCTTTAGATCACTTGATAATCTTTTTCCTGTGATAGTTATTACCAAATGGAAATTAAATGTATGCATGTTAGGACCAGTAACAGATGGCACTTCTGTTCTGTGAGGAAGAAATAGGGGCAAAGGGGCAGCAAAGTTGAACCTCCCCCCTTCCCTGTCTTACCAGGATTCATTGTGTTGCCCTCCTGTTACAGTTGGCTGTGACTCTTTCTTGTTATAAAGAGATGTCAGAAGTTAGAGAGAGACAGACGATAACCTTAAATCCTTTACTGCATTTTACCAGGATTCTGAAAAATAAAAAATAAAAAAATAAAAGCCAGCTGAGGGAGTTGGAAAATGTCAGTGAGGCATTACACAAAGAACTTGATACATTTGTTGACCTTTCTTCTTACTCCACCCTTCTCCTCTAAGATGGATTTAGTAGTAGTGAGTGCTTAGTGCTATAAGTGCTTTCTTAAAAATAATTTAGATGCTATTGGCTGTCTGCCTGCACTTGGAAAACATAGCTGTTTCAATGAGCCCCTGCTGAAACGGAAGAAAAGGGGTTTATTGAAATGCCTCCAAAAACGCACCAAAATTTCATTTTTCCCCTTGTCTGCTGAAACCCATCTTGTTCTTGCTTTTACAGTCTTTTGTTTTATTTTTTTAATTGTACCATTGTATCCAGGGTCTTTTCATTCTTCTCCGCTATTTTACGAATGGCGTGTGTGGTATTAAGAGCTGAAGGCAGAGATGAGAGGAGAAGTGTTTTGAATTGACTAATTTGCAGGCAAGAAATAAAGCTCTTGTAAGGTGGTCCCAGGGGTATCTTTGCCATGAACACTATTTGAAATGACATGTAATCTGGTACATTTCAAAGGCAAAACATTTCCTATTCTAAAGTATCTTCCTGAGCCAGGGTTGGTTTACCTGTTTCCAGAGAATAATAAACTCCACCGAGGCCAAGGAATCTCCCTCTCTCCCCTCTCAAAATTCCTGTTCTTTTTCAAAGGGGCAATTGCAGCCAACAGTTTATTTCTGTCCTATCCTTTGCTGCTCTAATGGCTCAGAGCTCGCTACTAATACATAGCTGAATGCACCTCTGGATTAAATACCAAGCAACAGAACCCCGCACATCCCTGTACAACACAATAAATAATGGTGTGGAGCTCTCTTGTTGTTTCTTACAACGGTGGAAAATTTAGGTCTTGTACAGACTTTTAAAATTTTAAGCATTTTAGCATATAACTTTGATCTGGCAATTTCTTAATAAAAACTGTTCCTCTTCTAGAGAGATCTGAGTTCAACTGACCTTGGAACATTGTATTAATACTCTTTCTCAGAACAATTCAGTGTTTCTAGCCTTGCTGACATACTAAAAGTCTTACACACAAAAATCCACATTAATTTGTTAAGGCAGAAATTTCAGAAAAAAATTTCTTTATGTTTAGAATTTTGTCCATACTTTGGTGAAGGCTTAGCTGGTCTTATAAATTGACACACTTAACCATCATCTGTAAACATATTCATATACTCTAAGGAATGTTTCTATATGTGTATGATTTAAGCTTACTCTATCCAGAATCGTTTTAAAAGATTTTAAAATGTTTTTGAAGAGGAAGCTGGCCACAAATAAACCCCAAAGCTTTTGAGAAAATAAACACTGATAAATATTACAAATAAGTTCTATTAATTTCACAGCTGTTCTGTTCTAAAGCTTTTAGTTACTGAAAAACAAACTCATGCTTTGTGAACATTCTGAACTTAGACCACTGTTTCGACATTTACTTGACTTTAACTCTCCGTGAAGAGAAATCAGGGTACAGAGTGTCTACAATAATGACCCTATATTTTTACATTTTTAAATTTATATTTATTTTTAAAAATAAAAAAACTTCAGTTACATTTATTTTTAAAATCCACATGCTTGTGCTCAAATGTACAGGCTCCACATATTATTTTTTCAATTGTGGACAATGTTAAATAAATTATGATACTTGAAGAGAGATACTGAAGGTTCCTGGATAGAACAAGCAAAAGAAATGGATTTGAAATGTCCAGAAAGGAGAAATTTCTAAAGGCATTAGAAGTGACAAGTTCTCTCCTTAACCTACTATTTATGTGAGGCAGCAGAATGCCCAGGATGACTTGTGCTGTCAGTTTGCATCACCAGTCTCAGACCTTTGATTTTGTACTGTGAGTGACCCTAACATGTTTTGCATTTGGATCTCTACCAAATAGAAGTCATGACAAAATACTATGCCCCACAGACAGGTCTTACACCTTGCTGTTTTTCACGAGGTTCTGTCAACTGTAATTCTTCATTTATGGGAACTTAGCCCAAATGTAACTTGGAACTAAACGTGCTCAGTGTTCACAAAAACTTCCAAAGAAGGCAGTGCTGTTCCCCAGTAGTGGTTATCTCCTGGACTGTTCCCCTTATCAATCCTGAACTATTAGATCAGTCTGGACTAAATACTATTACTAAAAACCATGAGAAAACATAACACTTACCATGAAATAAGAGAACTTTCTGCAAGTTAGTTAGCAATACCACTGGTCCTAGAAATTCTACCACAACCAGAGAAATAAAGCAGGCCTTTCCACGACTGCTGAGCGCTGTCACACGGTAACACACGGATGGCATTACACCTCCAGCACTCAGTGTCTGAGGAAAGTCTCAGGGCTTGGCTCAGCAGCTGCCTGGGGAACACTCCCTGCTTTCTGAAATCAGAGCTAGCTGCTTGCTCTGCTGTATCTGCACAAGTCATCAACCTTACACAAGTATACTTGAGCAACAGATTTGACCCTACTGAAAATTTGCTAACCCTCCTCTGACCGAACTACTTCCTAATACCAGCATAAAGACTTCTGTTAAACCTC